>NW_011888783.1:24928586-24941099 GCF_000151845.1 Pteropus vampyrus | reverse complement strand
TACCAGCAAAGCTATCATTTAGATTTGAAGGACAGGGTAAGAGCTTCCCAGACAAGAAAAAGCTAAAAGAGTTCATCAACACCAAACCAGTATTATAAGAAATATTAGAGAGACTTCATTAAGAAGAGGAAAAAATATTAAAAATATGAATAATAAAATGGCAATAAGTATATATCATCAACAACCACTTTAAATGTAAATGAATTAAATGTTTTAATCAAAAGATAGTGTGGCTGAATGGATAAGAAAACAAGACCCTTACATATGCTGCCTACCACAGACACTTCAGATTGAAATATACACACAGACTGAAAGTAAAGGGATGGAAAAAGATATTTCATAAAAATATAAACAAACAAACAAACGAAAATCTGGGATAGCAATATTTATACCAGACAAAATAGACTTTAAAACAAAGGTTATATGAAGTGATCAAAAAAAAAGGTCCTAGTAATCCCACCTCTGCATATTATAACAAAGAAACACAAAACATTACTTCAAAAGGACATGTAAATCCATATGTTATTGCAGCATTATTTACAATAGCCAAGATATGGAGGCAACCTAGGAGTCCATCAATGGATGAATGGATAAAGAAGAAGTAGTACATATATACAATGGAATATTATTCATTAATAAAAACGAATGACATCTTACCATCTATAACAACATGGATGGACCTAGAAGATACTGTGCTGAGTGAAGTAAATTAGACAGAGAAAGACAAATGTCATATGATTTCTCTTATATGCAGAATCTAACGATCAACATAAACAAACAAACAAAACAGAAACAAACTCATAGATACAGAGAACATTTTGATGTTTGCCAGATGGGAAGGGGGTTGAAGGTTGGGTAAAAAGGGGAAGGGATTAAGGAGTACAAATTGATATTACAAAATAATCATGGGGATTAAAGTATAGCATAAGGAATATAGTCAATAATAATGTAATAACTGTGTATGGTATCAGATGGGTACTAGATTTATCAAGGTGATCACTTTGTAAGTTATATAAATGTCTAAACACTATATTGTTCACCTGGAACTAATATAATACATGCCAACTATAATTAAAAAATAAAAAAAAATAAAAAAAGAAATGCTATAAATAACACTAAAAGCAGATCATATAATTATAGCATCATAATTTTATTATACAAGTAGTATACTTGTGATAATATAAATTTTAGCAGTCACACTGAACTTTGTAGTGTCTAGTAAGATCGAAATCAGATTATTATCGTCTTCCATTCTTGATATCACATTTTGGAAGGGAAATTGATAGAATAAAATCCTCAGAGAAAAAGATTTAAAACTTGAAGGAAAATTCATAAGAGGAATGGGGGAAAGTATTATGAATGGGCACGAGAGATGATTCCCAAAGGGTCACGAGTGCCGCAATCAGAGTTGAAAGATGGTTGTGGAAGAGAGAAAAGAATTAGTGTGATTCCAGTGGGCAAAATAGAAACCAATAAATAGAAGTTACAAATAGCATTATTCAAAATGGAATGCACAATTTGGGAGCAATTTAGAGTTCCCTATCCTTGGCAGAATTCCAGCATATAGCAGATGATAATTTGTCATGTTAGATTGTTATTTCTTTGGGATGATTGGCAGCTAAGGACACTGCTCATTTTTTATAATCTGATTTGGTGATTCTAGAACATTAGGCAATTGAAGTTCAGTTCTTTCTGGGCTTGAGTATCTTCAGATTTGTAAAATAAAAAGTGTAGAAATGGGAGTGGCTCTAATATCTGAGGATCATTTCCAAATGTTACGATTCTATGAGTGATTATTTTTTAATTTGATTTAATAAAAGTGTTAATTTAACCACTTTCAAGGTGGTCGTTTTGAATTCAGATCACTTCACAGAGCACCTGCAAGAATACATAATCTGTTTCAATAAAATAATATTACCATTAATAGTATCCAATGTCTGAAAATGAAAAACAAAAACATTTAAATTATAATGTGTTGAGAAAGAACATATATTTCTAGCATGAGAATTTTCTCTTTGCCAGTGTTTATATGGTTTTATTTGAGATTAATGGAGAGAGATTAGTGCTTGAAAAAACGTTTCAATTCAGATACTTTATGTTGCTAATAGGAGTTTCAGCTAGGCTGTGTCAGGTAACTGGACACATCAGTATTAGATGATAATAAAAAGTAATAAATACAGAGTTCATGTTTCAGGAAGGTGGAAATTTCATTAAGACTCTATTTCCACTATCAATTATTAAATTCACCTGAGTGTTTGCTTCTTAACCCATTCAGACAAAAACCTTCTCAGAGGAAGAGCATGTTCTTTGTTATGCATGAGTGGATTTTGAAGTAAAAAGCACCAAAGCCCCCTTTTTTTTGTATACTAAAGATTTCTTAGAGATTATATCTGAATAATTATGTCACAAGGCTTTTTGTTTCAAGCAAAGCTCAACTGTACACAAATGGTAAACTGTCAGAGAACAAAAGTACGCCAGAATAACCTGAAAGTGATTTTTACCTCTAGGTTCATAATAATAAATGTCTAGTACTATTTTGCCTTCAATGGATTTTTAAATATTTACTTATTGTTTTGAAGTCATTTAAATATTAACTCTCTCCTGAGAAGTCACATTGCCTGTGCATAGTAGTACAGCAAGTGTTTTCCTGTTCTTGGCACTGGCACATGAGGTGATTCCTCATGAGAACTCAATGAGACAATAGCAGAACCTGAGAACAAATCCTGGGTCTTAATTTCCCAGTTCTGCACTGAAAGTCTTATTTCATGATGCATTGCTATTGAATACTCGTACCATGAGAGAGGGAGAGAGACAGACAGACAGACAGACAGATGGAGAGAAGGTAGAATTTTCAGAGGTTATTTGCAACTCAGAATATTAACTTCAAATGAAAACAGATTCTGTTATATGTCTTTGTTGGGTCATAATGGCATAATTAAACATAGCTACATTTACATTCATCTATACTATTAAATAGCAATAACAATATATCTTTATGTTAATGACACTAGGTTATTTGAATATATGTTTACTCATATAAAATAATTTATTCCTAATTTATTGGGCCTTTAGATAAAGCCAAACAATGCAGTGAAGAGTAAAGGAAAAAGTAATTGCTCCCACATTTATGTTCTTCCAGCATCTAAATAAGCTAAAGAGTTTGACCCTCAGCATAATCATATGATATTTTACTCATTGCTCTTAGGGATCTTTGGTTTGATTATGGGATCTAAGAACTCAGTGGCATTATCTTATATTTCTTTGAATCTATAAAGCTTAGCACAATTCCTGTCTCATTACGATTATTTGTGAGGTTTTTAATTCCACATGGCTAAAACTTGTGCACATTTCTCCATAATTTGAAAGCATATAGAATAGTTGCCTTAAATGTCAAAGGAAATGCTTCATAATTGTTTCTATGATAGCATGGTAAAAAAATATTCTTTTTTGTGTGTCAAGATATTTATGAAACAAAGACTTTTTTATGACTTAAGTTATTTATTTATAATTCTATAGTGGTTCTTTTTCATAATTCAGAACCTCAGTTGTATTCTTGAGGGTTATGTTGCAATATATGGTATCTATTCAGTGTGAAAGAATTTAACAAAAAACTTTGGCATATGTTGCTAACATAAGGGGAACTCTCTTCTTCATTCAATCAACTCTTATTCATTCATCAGACCAAGGTCAAATGCCACTTCTTCAGCAAAGCCTTCTCCAATCTTCCTCAAAAGGTTAAATTCTCCTGTCAAGTACTCTCACAGCACCGTCTATCTTTCCATTATGGAACTGATCTCTGTTGCCAATTTTCATCTATTCAATGTGATTATTTATGTAATGCCTATATCCCTTACTAGATTCTCAGCTGCACTAGAACTTTCCCTTAGCATATACCTGGAATATAGGAAGCCCTCATCAATATTCAATGAATGAGTGAATAGAGTAGCCTGGGAAAACTCAACTGAGACTGTCAGTTAGCAAGTAGGTATATATATAACCAAAGTCATACCCTTCTTCCTCTAAATTCTGAAAAGAACCATACCATATATTGCATTCAAAGACAGTATATTAAAAATATATAAATAATCACTTATTATTTTGAAAAAAGTGCATGCTTTCATACCAAAGAAGCACTGCTAAGTTTTTGAAACTTTTTTGGAGGAATAGCATTGCCCAAATGCATACTGACTCTTTCATTTATTAAAAGCTAAACCACAGACTTTTTTTTTCTGTATGTTCAAATCGATTCTGAAATATGAAAACCTACAAAATGTGGGAGAGAAATAGCTTAGTGAATTTTTTTTTTTACATAATCTTAAGCAAAATAAAATGTTTTGTTCCCTAACACATCTCAGTTATCTCCAGTTTTAATTAGAAACACTCAAAAGGGGTGAATTTTAAGTTTTGATGTAGCGATAAGAGCCAAGGCTTTACAATCTGAGTGGGGTCAAAACCAGACCTTAGTGGTGTACTCCTGAGGGAAACTCAAATTTCTAAGTCTTCAACTTTCTGTCCTCAAAATGGAAATAATAATAATAATACCATTTAACAGGAATGAGATGAGGATTAAATACAATTTTTTGAATAAAATACCTTGTATAAGGTCTAGTCTAGGGATTCCCCAACCCGCAGGACCATGGACCTGTACCAGTTCGTGGCCTGTTAGGAACTGGGCCACACAGCAAGAGGTGAGCTGTAGGTGAGCAAAGCTTCATTTGTATTTGCAGCCGCTCCCAGTGCTAGCATCACCATCTCAGCTCCACATCATATCATCAAGCATTAGATGTTCATAGGAGCACCGGTCCCTGGTGCCAAAAAGTTTGGGGACCACTGGTCTAGTGCATTGTAGGTATTTTATAAATGTTTCGATTTTGGTACTTTCATAACAACAACCATTTGTCAAAAGCTGATTTTCTCTATACCAAAACACATTGTTTTAAGTCTCTTAAAATATAGACTATTTGAAGAAAAATAGGCATCAAGGAATCTGGATCCAAGTAGTACCTTTCATTGTGCCTTTGGAATTAATGTAGCTGTAGGTACCACTGATTTCTGTGTGCCAAAGGCTTATTTTATCTCATTTAATTCTCACAAAAACCCAATTATAATTTCATTTCACTTGAAAGAAACTGAGACTTAAGAGACAAGCGGATGCCAATATCATAGATATTAACCTTATTTTAATAGATTTCAGGCAAGTGCAATGCCTAAAGCTCTGGGTTTAGAATGTAGCATGCTGGACCTAGTAAAGCTATGTAACCTAAATACATGTGCCTGCTCTTTATATATTTACACTGGTCCCCTGTTAAACTCAATAGGAGTTATTGATGGAATTTAATATTTTTAGAGTACCGGGATTCAAAGTCTTACGGAATCAATATCTTGTTATAATCCCACTTCTACCGTCTATTTGCTATGAAATCTTGGATAATCTAAAGCTTCATTTGTAATATGAGGCTAATGATACCTCGTTCATAGGGTTGTCGTGATTATTATACAAATATTATATATAAATTCTTAGCATGGAGCCTGACACATAGTTCTCAAAAAATGTTTGTCTTTAATAATGATAATAACAGGAATTATATGTATCTCCTAATAGAAACAATTTCTTGATCTAGCATTTGGCATAAAGAACAATATAACACATAGAAAAAGATACAACTATGCATATCTACAATCACTTAAAATAACTATGCGGCAAGTCCTTCAAAAATGATTCAATTGTACTGTATATATGGTTCTTAAAATATGAGACTCTAATATATTTAAATATACCTTCTTAGAATTAAAAAAAAAAAAAACCTGTGTGGATAATTTAGTTTTTGTTAACATACTCTAGAAAGTTTAAAATTATTCCTGTTTTTGTTTCTGACATATTTCTCTGGAGAAACAGAAACTCAAACAAAAAATCTACCGATTCAGTTTTTAAGTAATCTTTGTGTCAATCTTTTAATAAAAACTCTATATAAAGTCTATATAGACAATAAAATAGTCTATACAGAACACAACATGGAGTGTGTGTGTGTGCACATGTGTATGTGTATATATATTTGGAATACTCAGCATGTGAAGAGTGAGCATTCAGAAGTGGGGCTCTTGAATCCAGTTCTGTTGTTGCTCTTTTCCTTGGCTTCCCTTGCATTCATATGTATCATTTTTTTATGAGAAAAGTAATTATAGACTGAATGTATACAAGGCATTACTTTGCTTTAGTAATAATAATGATGAGGAAGAAAAGACGAGCATAAGGGCTACAAATCATTCCTTCTCCTTTCCATTTCTCTGAGACTGTCCAAGTCTATAGTAGGACACTGTATTTTGGTAAGCATGTTTGGTGATATGGAAGCAAAGCAGTAAATGAGCAGATTGGATTAATGGCTAAGCATGTGGGATGTTCGTTGTGGAGCATCAAAAGAGGATATAAAAATAGAAAAAATGCAGTGGCTTGTTTGGCTAGATTCAGCTTAAAATAAATACTAAAAACTAGTGATAATAATCAAGTTTAAGGGTTGCAAATTCAAATGACTGCAGATGAGAAAAATGAGAAACATTTTGAGAAGGACTAGGGCAATTTGGAGAGCATGTGTCATCTCTAAAAGTGCTAGACAGCTATCACAGAACAGTGTTAGAAAAAGTGATTCTTGTACAAAACTTCCAATTTTTTAAAGCATTTATATTTATTTTTCCATATTCTCAAGTAAGTAAGTTTTCAAGTAAATTGACATTGGATACTTGATATACTAGTACATGTTCTTCCATCTGGCTGGAACATAATTTCTCTCTTCACAGCTGATTGTTATGGAGGTCCTCTCTGATCATCTCCTTTCTTTACTCTCAATAAACTGTTCTCTTTTTTTTATAGTCCTTGTTTGCTTGCTTGTTTAAAATCTGTTTCCTATAATAGCCTATAAATTCCATTAGAACAAGACCATGACTGTTTTGTTTATCATGATTGTATGCACAACATTTGACAAAATGCCTGGCAAATATTAGGTATACAATAAATATTTGTTCTGAGAAGAAGTAAATGAATAAATATGACAAAACAGAGAGAGCATTGAGTTTGAGGTCAAGGGACATGGATTCTTCTATAACACCCTTCGATCTCTATAACCGAGTTATTTAACTTGTCTTGACCTTAGTCGTCATTTGTAAATATCAATAATAACAATAAGGTTTCTCTTATATTGTGGTTATGAGGATTAAAGACAGTACATGAAAAGTACCAGGATATGGTAGTACTTAGTAAATAGTACTTGTGGTTGGGTAGCTTTAGGCAAGTCACGACCTTCAGAGCTGTCATTTATGCATCTGTAAAATCAGTCAATGAGTTATCATGAAGTTAAGATATGATTCCTATAAGCTCTGTGCTTGACACAGTAAACACACAGTAGATGTTTGTCAAATATGCATTTTCAGAGAGTATATTCTCTAAGATTCTAAGATTCCTTATATAGCTTTATTTTATATTTGGGGAAAAATTTACATTTGCATTTTGCTTGCTATGGTTTCATCAAAATTTCTGTTTTCTATTCATATTTAGTCTTATCCTATTATGTTTTGATGACAATTTTTTATGATTTACTAATAACAATAAATTCAAATAGAATTTCTCTTTCAATTTAATTTTCTTTCAAAGTAACATAACATTTATTTTCACTAAGTTCTCCTTTTTAATAGAGAACTGATTTGTTTGCTCTTCTAGAAAACCATCAATAACTTTTATGCCCACTCTAAAAATGTTCAAGAGAATCAACTGGTCAACTGTCAGAGAGAATAGAAATTGAAATGCAGATCAAACATTTAACCTGTGTAGAGAAGAGTTCTCTGAATAAGCTTCATCAAAACCTAATATAAGTTGTTGATAACAAACATCAGACAATTTGATACTATAACTAATGAATGGCTTTAATATCTCAAAATAGGTTATAAATATCAATGTAAAACACACAATACAGTAAACTGAACTATGTAAATGGTTTTAAGTAACAAGAATAGGTAAAACGGAAGCAATTTGAAATATAATAGCTTCCTAGGAATCACCACCCTTACTGCAGACCATATACATTGCAAAGCCGCAATGTTTTCTGTCTGGCTTTACTAATTCTATCTGCCTCATCAATTCATTTTTGCTAACTCAACCTTCTCTTCAAGACCATATTAATGCTATTGTCTCTCCTTTTTCTGCAATTCTCCACATCGGTTACCCTGTTTAAAGTTATGAGTCCCTGTTCAGTCCTGTTTTATTTGCCATTTTAGGCAATTAAGGCTTAAAGCCCAATCATAGATAAACTCCAGGTGAAAGAAATCTACTTTACAGTCTCCTTCTAATTCTCAAATTAGTAGCAATAGTTACCATTTACTGGGTAACTGCCATGCACCAGATACTATGCTAGATGTCTTCTATTCTTTTCTTCACGAGCTTTATCTCACAGAAGACGAAGTTCTCAAATGATGAAGAGGTTAAATGATTTGCTAAAAATAACAGTTTATAGTGGAATTGGGATGTGAATCCAAGCCTAATTCTAAATGCATGCCTTTTACACTGTACCCCACTGCCTCATGATGCTTGGTGAAAAGAATGAGACACAGAGGAAAAAAATAATTGATGTACCACAGACTTACAGATAATAAATTGGAGCTCGTGTAGGCTATTAGTTATTCCATATACAATAAATAGCATCCATATAATCATCCACATAACATATTATTATATATGGTATATATTTATTTTGTATACATTATATAGCACCTTTTTTATATAATGGACAATATTGTTTTTCAGCCAGCCAATATAAAGCAGAATA
This sequence comes from Pteropus vampyrus, assembly GCF_000151845.1. Lineage (NCBI taxonomy): Eukaryota > Metazoa > Chordata > Mammalia > Chiroptera > Pteropodidae > Pteropus > Pteropus vampyrus. The sequence goes on along the minus strand of NW_011888783.1, from coordinate 24,932,289 downwards.
TATGCACCAATTGTTAGATATTGAAAACTAAAGGGATTTATCAATCCAAAAATATTCAGCTTTAAATTCCCTAAATGATCTTCTTCTGGATGATCCAGTTTCCTAGCCCCTCTAAAAAGACACCCAGAAACTAAGAGATTGAAGCTTGTCACAGCAGGGCCCCAGCTATGACCAGTTCAGATTTGCAGGTGTTAAATTTTTTGAATATCACTCTTGGTTATGAACAAAACATAAAGAGCTTGCCCAATTTGTTCTCCAGATCTTTCTCCACTTAATTTTTTCAGGTCACACTCAACTCATATTTTTCATTAGCAATAATTACCTTTGAAAGTGTACTTCTATTGCTAGAAAAGCATTATAAAAAAATGAAAAAAGTCTTTTGGGTTTTGCTTACAATTTTGATATCTATTCCAATCTCCTAAATTCCTCACTCTTTCTTTAAGCTCTATAAAAACATAATTTATTTAAATTAGCGTTGAAAAACTCTTAGGTCACACAAGTCTTGGCAAATTATAATTGTATTTTCATTTTCTCATCTCCTTTAAATGTTAAAATCAAACAAACAAAATTCTTATTTTTATTATAGGCATATTAAATAAAGTCAAAGTTACAGTAAAGTGTTTGCTTTACACTCAAATTAGAAAGAGTTTATCTACAGTTAAGAACTTTTAAGCTCATTTAGATTTTAATAATAAAGACAAAATTTTAAATATGGCTCACTATTACATTTATTATTCATGTCTTTTGGTGAAAAGTTATGTTTGACCAGCCCTAAATAAAGTAAAATTTCGTGAAATCTGAATTCACCAGTTTTAAAATGTAATCTGTTTTCTAATATCTGTCTAAAATACTGATGAAAGAAAAATATTCCCAACGCTCATTGAAACTGTTATAAACTAGAAAAAGGGAGTCATCTCTAAACCTACTATTTTATCTTGGAAGCAATTCATTTTAGAGTTGTTACTAAGAAAATCTTTTATAAGTTTCTTTCTCTACTTTTTATTATCCAATGATTTAAGATTCAAGTGTTTTTGCTACTTGAATCCCATCTCTGATTAATTTCCTTTATTCCGATTTAATTAAAATGTAAGATACAGGCAGTCTTCTTCACTTCTTTACATACTCCTCTTTAACTTTAATTAGCCTCCTTACTCTGCCTAATCTCATGGAATTGGCTGCCTCAAAACTGTCATAAATATGATAGGGTATGTGGAAATCTATATTCCTCAAAGCATGGCATACATATAACATTATGGTCTATAAAAGGTGCAGGAAAGAACATTTTTCATTTTAATAGTTTTATCTTTATTTTAGTGTAGATTTTTTTTAAAAAAGACAAGAACTATACCATTATTTCTTTTCACAGAAATTACTGCTTGGAATGAGTTTAGGATAAGCCACCTAAGCTCTTCCATTGACTGTGCTCTACGGGACGACCAGACTCAAATCAAATAGGAAGGTGAGCTACCCCTTGGATTTCAATCACTGTTGTGTCTTCCGATTTCTAGCACTAATGTCATTATGCTTCACACTTCCATTCACCTCCAACAGCATCAGAAGCCCAACCTGCTCAGATTCTCTCACATCTTATTCATGATCATTTCTCAAATCTTCCGAATGTTCTGTAAAATCCCTAATAAATCCTGCCCTTTCCTCCCCAAATATACCTTCCTAAACTATTCAACAGCACCTTTTAGAATTCTCCTTGCATCCAAAGCACACATCTCTCCTTCTTCTAACTCTTCTATAGTTTTTTATTACCTTCTTACTCTTAGTTAAACCTCACTCTTTCCTGAGGATATTGTTTTCCTGCTGTGTTCATATAAATCCAGTTGTTTTTTTCTCCCTTTGCTCCCACACCTCATGCACCTTAGGGCCTGTAAATACAGTGGAGGTCCTCTTTTCCCTCCACTGCTGCTTCCTGTCTTCAGTCCTTCTTTCTTCAAAAACCTCAACTCCTTCAAAGCACATCATCAAACTACCATCCTCTACTTCTCCTTTTTATTGTCATCTACTAACCTCCTTGTCATTTTACATCATTTACTGATGATGTCAGCAACTAGCTCCTGACTTTTTCTCCAACGTTCCTGGAGATTTCCACTATCGTAAAGATCCATCCCAACCAGGCCTCTTAGTTCCTCTAGTTCTTGAAAACAATGATCTCTTCTCTACTTTGGTCTTTAGTTACTGCCATGCCCTCTGACTTTCAGGTTAATCCCATCATGTTTCACTTCTCCATTCATCTCCAACACAGCCACCAGATTCTTTTGGCTGAACCATAGCTAGATTTTGTCATCACTCCAATAGCTACACACTCTTAAATACATTGATTGTGATAGCCCTGTTAATCAGCTCCTGTCACTCCCATGCATAAAGCTCTCCAATGGTTTCATATTCCACTTATTATCCAAATCTCTTGCCACAGCCTACCTATTTAATTATTTGTCATGTACTTTTATCTTTGAACTTACTCTCTCTACTTAACTCATTTTCTGTATTTAGTTACACTGGCCATCTTCTTTTCCTCAAACACTCAAGCTAATTGGCATCTTGGGACCTTTGTAATTGTTATTCTTTCTGCTTGGAACACCATTTACCTTTCAATGAGTATCTAGTTCTCGTAATTTAGGCCCAACTAATATTTTATTTCCTCAGAGTGACTGGTCTCAATCCTTAAATAAATCAAGCGCCTTGTTTCAGATAACTCTATCATATCATCCAACTTAATTTCCTTCATGGTACTCATTGGTGTCCAAAGTTGTTCTTTATATGTATTAATTTTGTGTTAACTACCTTTGTTCTCTCATTAGAGGAAACAATTTACTTGACGAAATGGATTCTGTCTTACTCACATTATATCTTTAGTGCTTAAAAGAGTGATTAGAATGTTGTACATGCTCAATAAATACTTAGTGAATGAATCAAGTAGGCAGCATTGTTAGGCTTGTGTTTATTTATAAACTATTATCTAAAAATAAAGTAAAAATTGACTCTATTTTCAGCATATATCAGAAAAACCCTCTGATTAATGTCTGTTTTTCATTATGCTGTTAAAAATATTTAATTTTATTGCTGAGCTGTCAAGAAAACAATATAAGTACTAGAAGGCCAAAATAAGAAAAAGTGAGAATCCAGAGGGTAACTATTATCTGAAGCGAACAGGTACCTGAAGGCATCTACCAATCCTTGTTGATAGTGGGGTTAAGTTTTAACATTTGCTAAGTGTATGATGAACCAGAGATAAAGTCTAAACTTTACTAAACTTTGAAAATCTGACAGGATGGAATGCAGAACCTCAAAGGACTGGAGTCCAGGAAAACCTAAGCAAAAAGTAGAAGCAAATTCTACTCAACAGTAAAGAATCTTGCCTTAAACTTGCTATCTTTGGTGTGGGGAGCGGAGAATTTTCTTAAGGGTTCAGAATCAGAAACCATCCCTGATGTAGTTATCTGAGTCATCTGCAAAATGCCAAGTACAGCATTAAAGTGGTTCAATGTTTGTAGTTTACCCCACTATTTGACACAAGCAGGAAATATTTCTCTTTGGAAAAGAATATAAATCTTCCACCAGTGCCTCATGGTGTTCTCACAGATGAAGTTCTATTGACTATAAGCACATGATAAAAATCACAAGATACACATAAGAATAGGGTATCATGAATGAGAGGCACTAAGAAAAAACTGATAGAAAATTTACATTTTCA
>NW_011888783.1:24847160-24927781 GCF_000151845.1 Pteropus vampyrus | reverse complement strand
CTTCTTTCTTCAAAAACCTCAACTCCTTCAAAGCACATCATCAAACTACCATCCTCTACTTCTCCTTTTTATTGTCATCTACTAACCTCCTTGTCATTTTACATCATTTACTGATGATGTCAGCAACTAGCTCCTGACTTTTTCTCCAACGTTCCTGGAGATTTCCACTATCGTAAAGATCCATCCCAACCAGGCCTCTTAGTTCCTCTAGTTCTTGAAAACAATGATCTCTTCTCTACTTTGGTCTTTAGTTACTGCCATGCCCTCTGACTTTCAGGTTAATCCCATCATGTTTCACTTCTCCATTCATCTCCAACACAGCCACCAGATTCTTTTGGCTGAACCATAGCTAGATTTTGTCATCACTCCAATAGCTACACACTCTTAAATACATTGATTGTGATAGCCCTGTTAATCAGCTCCTGTCACTCCCATGCATAAAGCTCTCCAATGGTTTCATATTCCACTTATTATCCAAATCTCTTGCCACAGCCTACCTATTTAATTATTTGTCATGTACTTTTATCTTTGAACTTACTCTCTCTACTTAACTCATTTTCTGTATTTAGTTACACTGGCCATCTTCTTTTCCTCAAACACTCAAGCTAATTGGCATCTTGGGACCTTTGTAATTGTTATTCTTTCTGCTTGGAACACCATTTACCTTTCAATGAGTATCTAGTTCTCGTAATTTAGGCCCAACTAATATTTTATTTCCTCAGAGTGACTGGTCTCAATCCTTAAATAAATCAAGCGCCTTGTTTCAGATAACTCTATCATATCATCCAACTTAATTTCCTTCATGGTACTCATTGGTGTCCAAAGTTGTTCTTTATATGTATTAATTTTGTGTTAACTACCTTTGTTCTCTCATTAGAGGAAACAATTTACTTGACGAAATGGATTCTGTCTTACTCACATTATATCTTTAGTGCTTAAAAGAGTGATTAGAATGTTGTACATGCTCAATAAATACTTAGTGAATGAATCAAGTAGGCAGCATTGTTAGGCTTGTGTTTATTTATAAACTATTATCTAAAAATAAAGTAAAAATTGACTCTATTTTCAGCATATATCAGAAAAACCCTCTGATTAATGTCTGTTTTTCATTATGCTGTTAAAAATATTTAATTTTATTGCTGAGCTGTCAAGAAAACAATATAAGTACTAGAAGGCCAAAATAAGAAAAAGTGAGAATCCAGAGGGTAACTATTATCTGAAGCGAACAGGTACCTGAAGGCATCTACCAATCCTTGTTGATAGTGGGGTTAAGTTTTAACATTTGCTAAGTGTATGATGAACCAGAGATAAAGTCTAAACTTTACTAAACTTTGAAAATCTGACAGGATGGAATGCAGAACATCAAAGGACTGGAGTCCAGGAAAACCTAAGCAAAAAGTAGAAGCAAATTCTACTCAACAGTAAAGAATCTTGCCTTAAACTTGCTATCTTTGGTGTGGGGAGCGGAGAATTTTCTTAAGGGTTCAGAATCAGAAACCATCCCTGATGTAGTTATCTGAGTCATCTGCAAAATGCCAAGTACAGCATTAAAGTGGTTCAATGTTTGTAGTTTACCCCACTATTTGACACAAGCAGGAAATATTTCTCTTTGGAAAAGAATATAAATCTTCCACCAGTGCCTCATGGTGTTCTCACAGATGAAGTTCTATTGACTATAAGCACATGATAAAAATCACAAGATACACATAAGAATAGGGTATCATGAATGAGAGGCACTAAGAAAAAACTGATAGAAAATTTACATTTTCAGATATAAGTATTAGAATTATCAGACAAAAATTATGAAAAAACTATATCTACTGTACTTAAAAAGGAAAGACAGAATCATAAGTACATATGAAGATCTAGAAACCTTAAAAATGGCTGATATATTTTTTAAAAAGTCTTATAGAAATTAAAAATGTAACATTTGCAAGTAAAAACTTAATAGATGTGTTAAACAGCAGATTAGGATAGTTAAAGATAATTTTTTAAAAAACATTAGAATATGAATATAAAAAATGATAACTAGAAAGTAGCCTAGAGAGCCAGAGAGATTTAAAGTCTGAAAAAGAGATTAAGAATTATAGAAGATAGAATGAAAAGCTGTAATATATATTCAGTTGGATAATAGAAGATAACAGAGAAAAAATGAGTAGGAAATAATTAAACAGATAATGCTTGGGGAATTTTCTAGAAGCATTGAAAGATGTGACTATTTAGACTAAAAAAATCAAAATTAATTTAATGTAGAGTAAATAAAAAGAAACCTACACCTAGATACATCATAGATAAAATATAGACACCAAAGCCAAAGCAGCTAAACCACAGTGTTTTCAAAGGAATAACAATAATTTCAAAAGCAGGGATACAAACCAAAAGTTTATGGAATGTATCTTTAAATTGCTAAGAGAAAATAGCCCTCAGTCTAGAATTGCATGCACAACAGTATCCAATTAGCTCTTTCAAAAGCACAGGCAAAGTAAAAAATCCTTTAGAAAATTTAGAGTTTAATATCACAGACATTTCCAAAGCAGTGGTTCCCAACTTTGAGTAATTTTTTATTCTCTTCTTTGTGTCTCATCCCTCAGCAAGAATATCTGGTATGTCTGGAGCATATTGTACTGGACAGCTCTCCACAACAAAGAATTATTTGGTCACATATGTCAATATTATTGAGGCTGAGATATCCCATATTAAAATAATATCTAAATCAGTGCTATGAAAGAAGAGAAAATGACCCCAGGAAGAATGACTACAATGCAAGAAAGAATTATTAGAAAAAGCATGCAGTCACAAACATCAACTGTATAAACAATAATTCATGGGGTAAAACAATAAAACTAAATTCCTGAAAAATAATAACATATAAATTAAGGCTAAATTAGCTTTTAAATATCAGGATGCGGGTGAGATGTTGATTTGATATATATTTCATCAAATTATGAATTCATGTTACATTTTCCAAGATAACCAGTAAATAATTAGTTCTGAAAACTAATGTAAAAATTGAAATAAGACAAAAAGCTAATTTAAAAACACAAAAAGGAGAAAAGTCAACCAAAAATGTAGAAAAATTTAAAAAGCGTAAAATAATGTAAAAGAAATAGAATATTGTTGAGTTTAATAGCAATCATCATAAATTTAAGCTTAAAGACAAGATTGGCAGGCTGATTACAAATTAAAGTATAAATGAAATTAAAAAGATAAAAATGATAAACCAAGAAAAACCAACCAAAAGAAAACTAACAGAGTTATATCATCACAAACAATAAAGCATTAATATACAAAACCAAATTTAAAAATATGAGATAAAAATGATCAATACACATGTTTAAAAATTTTATTTGCTAGCCAATTAGAAACATATATGTAAGTAATAACATAGCCCAATAAACATAAAGCAGAAATTTATAGAACTCTAAGAAAAAAATTATATGTAACTAATGTTATGCTGTTAACATAAACCTCAACAAACAAAACAAAGATTGACAGAACTACAAGAAAAATTTGATCAATTTTTCACCATTGCAGGAGATTTTAACACATAGTATTAATACATCGAGCAGACAAAATTATTAAGAAGACAATACATTTAACCAATACAGATAACATTTAATTTCATGAAATATATAAAACATTGCACACATCTCTCTGAAGCACCCACGGATATTTACAAAATGTGTGCATTTTGTGGTATACAGTAGGTATAGAGTAAGTTTCAGCAAATTTCAAGAGGTGAAGGTTATGTACACCACATTTTCAGATCACCATATGATTCCCTGAACAATTATTAAGGAGACAATTTGAAGATTTTCATATATTTGAAAATTCTAGAAACTGACTTGTAGATATAAATCATGGTTCAAAAATGAAAAAAAAAATAATGGAACTTGGAAAATACTTAGAAATGACTAATAAAAATATTCAAAACTGAGTGTCATAAAATTAACATAGTATTTAGAGAAGAAAAATAATGACCATAAAGGATTTTGTTAAATTAATAAATTTAGCATCACACAAGAATTAATGAAAGCACAATAGACATGAATGATGTTAATAAAAGGAAAAAGATAGAAATACTAGTATTAGCTAACACTCACATATTGAGTACTGTATGTTGGATATTACGGTTTTTTTAATTTGTGTTAACTTTAAATTTCTCTTCTAAGTTGTGTGATAAATTATTAAACAGAATATAAAAATATGATGTATAGCAACAAAAAACCAAATGTATTTTTAAAACATAATGTAATAAAATTCACAAATTCTGCTGAGATATTTCAAGAGCAAAAATGAAATATTACTTATTTTAAGATTGGGAAGAAGAAAACGATGTCCACTATCATCATTTCTAGTTAACATTAAAAAGTGCTACTTAACCTCACAGTAGGGCAAGGAAAATTCGTTGATGGCAAAAAAAATTGGAAAGGAAGAACTTGCAGATATACTTGTACACAAAGAAAATCAAAAAGATACTGTTTTAGCATAAATAAAGGTTTAGAAAGTTTGCTGGATACAAATTAATATAAAAATCAACTGCATATATATATACATATATTTCAAGAAAATAGTGTTAAGAAATACAGCAAAAATATCAAGAATTTAGATATAAATCTAATGAGATATGTGTGTGACCTTTATGAGAACATTTTTAAACTTTAATGGAAGACATTTAAGAAGACCTGAGTAAATGGAGCAATATATCACGTTCTTGGGTAGGAGGTGTCAATATCTTCAGGATGCTGCTTCTACCAAATTCAACCGTTGAATCCATGCAAGTGCAATAAGCGTTCTAACATGTATTCTTTGTGGAATTTAAATATTGATTTCAAAGTTTTAGTAGAATTGCAAAAGCCTCAGAATGGGTTGGAAATGGATGAAGAGTAATTAATCTGGGGGATCTATTTATCGGATATAAATATTCATTATGAATTTATATGTATTTATTAAAAGATGAGATATCAATAGAAAAGTAGACAAATAGAGCAATTAAACAAAATAGAAATTGCACAATTGTTTTCATATTAAGAAAAATTCTTAGAGACTAGAACTAGCATGGCAATCAATACATAAAAGAACAAATCATTTTACTGGAATAAATATGTATATCTACTTCAAAGTACACTCAAAATTAATTATAGGAAGAGTAAAGATCACATATGAAAAGGCAAACTATAAAACCTTTAAAAGATAATTTGAAAAAAAAACTTTATGAACTTACAATAAGGAAAGATTTATTTACCAGGACTTTAAAAGCATTAATCATAAAGACAATATTGATAAGTCTGATTACATTATAATACAGACCTTCTATTAATAAAAAGGCAACACAAAGAAATTAAAAATGGAAACTATAAATTGGGAAAATATATTTACACAAATAGCTTACAAAAGATTTGATTGAAGAATATATACCAGACTTGTATATATCAGTAAGTTTATAGTAAACAGCTTAATTTAAAAAATAGGCAAAGAAGAGCAGATATTTTACAGAATAGGATATTTGATATATTAAAGATATATTATATATGACATATATAATATGAGATATATAAAAATATCAAAATATGATCAACATAATTAGTAATAAATGAGATACAAATTAAAGCTATGAATTAGCGTTTTATATTCATTAAATCGACAAAAATTAAGAAGTCAGATAATGCCAAGTACTGATAGAACTTTAACTTGCAGGAAGCCTGAGACTTCTGGAGGAAGTGTAAATTGACACAACTCAAAAAAATAATTTGATTTATCTAATTAAAGCAGCAAAATTATTTCCAACAACAAGAAAACTAGAAAAAAATTAATGTATACTTAATGAAACAATGTTAGATAAAAAATTGTATATTCATACCAAGTTACATAACAGTAAAAAATATGCAGGAAAAAAGTAACATGAAACATATTTCCATTAATAATGTTAAAAAACATTCAGAACATAATGTATGCTTTATTGATATCTTATAACTTTCAAACGAATAAAAGGAATGATAAGCACAGTGATATTATGGTTGGGAGGAGAAGATGCATTTAAGTGGACTCAAATGTTCTTTTGTTATTATTATTATTATTATTTATGCCTACAGCACCTGGTCTTCCTAGGTGGTCTCCCATCCAAGTACTAACCAGGCCTGACCTTGCTTAGCTTTCAAGATCAGACATCGGGCTTGTTCAGGGTGGCATGGCCTTAGACCATGGACTGTGGCTCTACTGGGGCACAAACCCAGGACCTTCTGTCTGTAAAGCAGATATGCTAACTGCTACACCATGGAACCACATCGAAATGTTCTATTTCTTAAGCTGAGTAATGGATACTTGGGTGTTTGTTATTATTATTAATAACTTTTATATTTGTTAATCATTTAATTAAATAATAAAACAAAAAGATAAGCAAAGTTTTATATGGCAAAAATCATGACAGTAGTATGTAAAGTTTTAGAATCGATGGTACATATGAATAAATTCTTTGACGTTGTCTTCCACTTTCTCACTACCAGGATTCCATTACTATATTAAATATATCTCTAATAACTCTTTTTAATGGAAAATATGAAATAATGCATGGAGGTATATAGATAAGAAAGCAGTTCTTAATCTCCTTCTATTTACCTCTGGTGTCCTTTCCTAAATAACCCACGTTCAAGTTTTAAATTAACTTGAGTGCCTAGAAGAAGACACAGTGTTGGCTTGAATACCTTACAGTAGTGATGCTGCTAAAAGGCTATTTTTCATTTAGGCAGGAAGAATTATCACAAAGGCTCTGTTCCACTTACAGGGAAACATATTAATATTTTGAAGACAATTGCTATCAAGTAAGTAATCCAGTAGGAAATCTCATTGAAGAGACCTCCAAATCTCTGTTCTACTTAAATAGAAAGCACTCTTACATTAAAATTGGTCTATTTCATGTTATTATCCATTTATGAAATAATTAAAAATTTCTGAGCATTTAAGATGTAGGAATTAGGAAACCGACCAAGAGAAATGCCGACCACTCCATTTCTTCTGCTTTCATTGACACAGTTGCATAAGACAGTATTTAACACAAAAGAGATAAAACAGGAAGAACAAAATTGAACTTTCGGTAGCAAGCAAGGCATTTCCAATTTCTATTTCTATGTCTAGGACATGTGCAACTGCTACAGCTGACATTCCCTGGAACTTCTGAATTAATTTTAAAAGATACCCAGAATTAAATGATGTAAGCAGAGACCTTAAAGAGCTTAGTAGTTACTACTGTCACAGGTTTTAAATTTGAAATAAAAATGAAGTTTTCCAAAGTAACTTTATTAAGACTTTTCCTATTATGTACTACCATATGTAAAGCTTCATTTTATGATAGAATACTCTCTCTCTTGTTTCATGTGTCTGATGGTACCCTGAGAAAAATTATCCATGCTTAGAAAATTTGCAAGGGTATCATCTATGAAGAAACAAAAACCAAAAATTCCTTTGGTATCATCATTTGAAGACAGAAAAAAAATTATCTGAATGTGGAAAATTTTCTATAATATTACTCTATACCACAAAACTATTATTTTAGTCTCTTAACTTCTTGAATTGTGCCAAAAACTTGGTTAATTGAATGTAAAAAATATTAGTATAAAGGATAGAAATGATTGCAGTTCATGCTTCTTGGGAATTTTGAAGTATTATATAGTAGAAAGTATAGAGGTCTGGGAATATGTACTCTAAAAATATTTAATTGCTTGGTCATTAATTATTAATATTCATTTTGGCAATGCCATCATGATTTTTAACATTATATCAAAATGAGCAAACTGTAAGTGCACAACCTAATGAATTTCCATAAATTGAACATACCCATTTACCAATATCCAAATTAAAAAACAATGCTACCAGAACTATAGAAGCATACCTATTCAAAGTACCTTCTCCTCAGATACTCTTGTGCCTGGCTTCTTTCCCTCAATATTATATTTGTGAGAGCATTCTATGTTGTTGCATGAAATTATAATTTGCTTTTTTTTGTTGCTGTATAATATTCCACTGTATACTATAATATGTTTATCTGTTCTATTCTTGATGAGCAAATGTAGTTTCCAATTCAGACTCATTATGAACACTTGCATGAACATTCTTGTACATTTCTTTGACAAACATAATATGTGTTTCAGTAGAATTATCTGATCATGGGGAACACATGTGCTTAGCTTAGTAGGTACTACCAAACAGCTTTCCAACCTGGTTTTATCAAATTATGTCACACCAGTAGTTTGTGAGTTCCAGCTGTTCCACATTCTCACCAATATTTAGTATTTTCTACCTTTTAATTTTCATCATTCTGGTGGGGGTATAGCAGTAGTGGTTTTAATGTGTATGTCTGATAGGTATATCTTCATTTATTGGCCATGTGGATATCCTCCTCTTAAAGTGCCTGTTTAAGTTTTCTTACTCCTTCTTTTATTGGCTTTTCATTAAGGTATTTTGAGGCTAAAATGAGACACTATAAAGGAAAAATTTTTATAAATTTGCAAGTGTTAAACAAGTGTAAAGTATTTTATATCATTAAACTGGACAATTGCAGGTTTCTAGGTCATATTTTTAGCTACTATATGTTTTCCCAGTGTGTTGTTTCCCTAACAACATTCCTTTTTTTTTTTTTAAATAATTGACTAGAGACTATATGTAAATTCCCCAGAAAAGGATATGGCACGTTGTACAAGCTCAGTAAATGATAGCTTCTTTCATTATAATTACATTATTTAACTCATGTTTGAAGCATTGAGACCATTGCTAAGAAATGATAATACACTGAATGAGATGGAGGTCAATATCCAACCAAATGAAAGGAAGACTTGCAGTTGATTGAATATTTTCATCACCAATGAAAAACTGTTTCCAATAAAAATCTCTTCATGATAACTCTGCACACGCATTGGGGAGAAATGACAACGTATAAAGTTTACTAATAACCTCAGAATGCTCTGCGAAGGCTGCAGCCCTAGGATCATAGCTTCATCTGCAACATTATGCAACATATCACACTTAAATGAGTGTGCTCTGGAGGTTTTGTCCCTGTGAATTCTGCTCTGGAGCCTTAGAGAGTAAAAAAATTCTTTAACGCAATGTTAACAAACTTTGGAGACATATGTTTGGATTAAGTGACCTAATTCCCTATTGATTTCAACAAAAATCTCCTTCAAAGAGTAGGGCATATTCTCCTAGCCTATCAGTCATATTTAGGGAATGGAAGTAATATTAGGTTTGTATAAGATTTGTATCCAAATGTAAAGTGAGAAAAGTCTGGAGCTTTAACATTGAATAAAGAAGATTATGACTACTAATGTACTCAAAAAATAACCGAACAGTTTGAGATGAATACCGTAGACACTGGATACCCTTGCGGATTTGAGTCTAGGAGTTTTATATTCCAACATGGACTTTAAGAAGTGTAAATATATGCTGAGGAAAAATTTGGAATAACAGGTCACAGGTGTGAAACTGGAGACAACAGTGGCATATAGATTATCCTTGTAGCCCAAGTTTTCAGAAATAGAATGGCTCTTTTTAGCCAACTGGATAATAAGCCCTTGAGGTATAAAGGGAAGGGAAGGGCCCCATACAATAACATTGGCAAACAGCAGTTTCCCAGAAAAGTGACTTATTTGTACAGTCCTCAAAATAGAATTGTTATTATGTAGCCATATTTTTAGTAATATTGAGACATTTTCAGGTTTGTATGTGTAAGTTAATATGCCTGTATTTAATAAATTAGAGTGCATTTATAGATGGTTGAGATACATTGCATTGAGGAAGGGGGGTTACTAAAGCTTAAAAAAACTCCTAGAGTTAAGGTAATCATTCTATATTAATGCATCCCTGCTGTACTAATTACTAAAACACTCTTAGCAGTTGTTTAAAATATAGGAGCAATTTAGAGAGTTAAATATAGAGCATCATCATCAAATTATGCATTTCCTTGCTTCTATGTTATAAGTCTCACATTTGACTTTTTCTTTATGTCATTATTTTTATTTCTCATCCATTTAGTAACCCAGGAATCATATGAAAAATACTTCACAGTATTGTTTGTGATTATCTTTTTTTCAGGGTGAAAATCGTGGCAGGATTGAGCTTTGTGTTAATTAACGTATTATGCTTTATTTATGTCTTCATCCTGTGTTTCTCAATTTTAATGGTATTGTGAAGCATCTTTCTGAATTTGATTTAATTTGCTTTTGATAACCCATTTAAAAAACTTATTTGATAACATTTAAAGTATGTGGTATCTTTGGAATTTACACAATTTAAGAATATAAAAAATAAAGTTTTATTTTCAGAAGTAGAAAATATCTCATATTTAAACCTACAGCAAAAACAAAATCAATAAAAAAATATAGCATCTTTCTAGATAAAAGTATGGCAAAATGTAGATAATTCACATTATGCGATTTTAATGGCTTATTGGTATTCGGCATCACGGTCTCAATATTTTGTGCCAATATTTTAAGGATCAAAACTGAATGGAAGCACTTTTTTACTAGAAATGAACCAGGATTATTTCCAGGGGAGAGTGTAAGTTGGGGTCATCATCACATAGTGGGCCACCTTCCCTCTAACAATAGTTTTATTCAAGTAAAAGTAGTCTGGAAGTCTTGAGGTGAAAGAGAAGGGATATTCCATTCATTTGGTTGGATATTGAGCTCTATCTCATTCAGAGAAGGACATGATGAAAAGAGCAACCTACCACTGTAGGTCACCAAATTTTTTAAATGCCATGTTTTTTGAATGAACTATGAAGTTTTCATGTAGTTAATATCTAGGAATAATTTTTCCAATGGGGAGCACCCAAATTGTAAATCAATTTGAAAGTAAAAATAAGAGGCAACTGAGTGCCATCTTCTGGGGTGATATTAGTGTTATCACATTAGCTTGGGATGCTCCCAGCATGCATCATTTCATCTCTAAAGTCATGAATAAGAACCACTGCTGTAAGCCAAAAGTCAGAGCTCAGAATGATCCAGAGAAATGGGTCTGTCAGTTCGCAACTGAACATACCAATAGTAATAGAGGCAGAAACTGGATGAGTTCATAATTTTCACAAAAAGAGGAGCAGATTGTGCTCCTCAGGATGCCCCATTAGGGTCTACTTTGCATTTTTCAATGCTTTTCTAAGGTCATTCATATGAAATTTTGCTCATTCATAATATATTCCAATAATAATCCTTGTAAATCATCGATTATGTTTGACAAAAGAAATAATCAATAATATGTGTAACTCACTTTTGTGTCTAGTAGGTATCTAATAATCGTAAAAAAATGTTGAATGATAACAAGCAGTACCTGCCTTTAGTTACTCATTTGTTTACTGCTATTTGGCTCTGCAGTGGGCAAGGTATAAGGATGATTATTCTATGTGATTATGTCCTGGTCAATTGCCATTTATAAGGAAAAGATTAGGTTTTTTATTTCTTATACTCAATTTTCTCAAACAGGAGTCACAGATATATTTGTTTGTATATGTGGGAGGGAGAGCTTCCAAAATTTCTACAGGATAATGTTTTCTAAAATTTTGAATTTCAATGATAATCTAAAACTATTAAAATAAGTCTGTACTTGATCAATGGATTATTACTCTGTAACTGGCACTGCTAGGAGATGTCCATGCCTCTGTTTATATTTGTTTTTCATGAAGTTGGTGACACATGGTACAAAATCTTTAATTTAAAAAAAATAAATGGCATAATAAGGTAGGTAAGGGTATGGATGCTAGAGCCCAACAATTTGGGCTTGAATTCTGGAACCACAATTTACATGCTATATGACCTTGGGTGAATTACTTAACCTCTGTGTGCCTCAATTGTCTCATCTGTAAAAAGAGAATAATAATAATAATATCTGATTTGTAGTTTTACTTTGAAGATTACATAAGTTTATTCCATGGTAAGCATTTAGAACAGTGTCAAGCACATAGTAAGCAAATAATAAGTATTAGCTATCATTATTAATGGGAAAACTGTGTGCTTAATACATAAATAATAAATTTGTGTAAAAATAAAAAGCCAAATAGTGCCAGAGGGTGCTATAAAAACAAAGGTTTCATAGTACAAAGAGAAGAGAGAGTGGAAGTTGAGTAGTCATGGGAGATGCAGTAGTATAAACGTGCCACACACACAGACTAGTCCTGGGTGGACGTGAGGGAAGAGAACTGCGGTGGACATTGGGATGGCACACAAGGAAAATGTCTGGGTTGATGGTAGCATTCTGTTTCTTGATCAGTATAATGATTATGTGAATGTGTTCATTTTGCGATAATTCAGAAAGCTTTAACCTTATGATTTGTGCACTTTTCTCTATGTATATTTCAATAAATAAGTTAATTTAAGTGAAAACATAGAAGATGCTGATGTCTTCCTCTAGTCCTCCCCCAAAATTCATGACTCAGTACTCAGCACCATGTTAATGTTTTTCATGCTATGAAAGTTGTTTAGTATGAACCACAGCAACAACAAAAATCATCCCATTAGTGTTGCTGGTTGAAGTGTTAGTAGTTTTGTTAGAAGTTATTGTAAATTTAGGTTCTATAATTACATGTGAGCTAAAAGCATAACAGGAGTTTGCAACTAGTTTTAAGTATATACACTTTCTCATAACATAAATATACTTCAATTTAGGACTATGATTTTTTTCCCTTTAAAAGGAGTCCTTATTCATTTAATTTGCTTGGACATATTTAGGAGAAATAGATTTAAAAACAAAAGGCATGAGAGATAAAATTTTGAAAATCTTAACTCTTGAGCACTTGTCATTTGCTTCTGGTTATTGGAAATTATTTTTTGTCTGTTATTTTTTAAAACTAATTTTCTTCTTATAAAAATTGGTTGTAATAAATTTATTCTCATGACTTATTCAAAAAAGATAAAGTCATGAAACCGTAGTTTTGACCCTGTTTAGTGGTCGGTTGTATCTTAGCATACTGTACCGGCACCATCATTATATAGGGGTCCTATGAAGCCAGAATGGTATAGCCAGACCTTCCTTTCTTTCAATTTTGTATGTATCTGTTATTGAAGAAATATTTATCCAGCTATTATTCTAAGCAATGGAGAGTCAGTATTGTTAATATATACATATAATATAATGAGCAATGGAAACCTGTTACTCAAAGGTCATTTTTAGAAGAATAAAGCCTTTCTGCTGCTATTACCCACTTCCTGCCACTTGTAAGAACTTATTTATTAGTAAGTCTAGTTGTTCTGAGAGAGAAAAGAGCTTTAAAAATTTGGGGAATTTTGTAACAACATATTTAGGTCTAATATACCATGGTCATAGTTTAGTTAATCTGTATTTCAGGGACTGTGGCAACAGCTAGGGATTGATAAAGTTCTATTTATTTGTCAAAAAACATAAGTATTATGAGATAAAATATTGAAAGAATTTTTGACAAAATGTTGTCCACTGTTATTTCTGTGTGGTGGGGTTATATATGATTTTACTTTCTTCTTTATGTTTTCTGTAATTTATAATTTTAAATAGAGACATTAATTGCTTTTGTAATCAGAATAAAACAGTAAATTGTAAATTAAAAATCCTGAAACTAATGTGTTAAAGGACCTACTTGTATTTGCAGTGAACAATATCACAATGCTTAGCTAGAACCATGGAAAACCATCATTTCCTGAAGGTTCATCCAAGAATAACCCAGACAATAAATGATTTGTCAGTTAATACATTTCAGCTTAAGAAAGATTTTCTTACACAGTGCCTTGTACTAAATTTGGCTTGCTTAACATATAGAAGTATAGATTTTTTTGCATTCCTAGACTAAAGGGCATGGATCGGAAAAAAGGCACAGAAGAAAGATGACATTGAAATAGAAAGAGTTGAAGCACAAGGTTTAAACTTTAAGCATTGTAAGAGAAAGTGTAATGCAGAAGTGGTTTTCCTGCTTAATGAAAAAGAACTCTCTTGAAGGGCAGGGTGCCTATTTGTTTACAGAGAAACACATAAAATTTTAGTATGTTGAGATTTACAACCCTATCTGTGTCTGTGAAGTGAATCAGAACATCAAGTTTTTTACATGTGCACATGTCATTTGATATTCAAATGAAGCGTATAATTCATACAGTTCAGATATTTAAAAAAATAATTTAATATTTTCAGATCTCCAAGCCAAAATTCTTCATTTAGCAAATTTATCACTACGGCATTTTAGAGTTGAAAATAGCCTTTGGATTTATCACTTGTAATTTCCTCATTTTTGAGATGAAGGCATTGATGATGGAGAAATTAGGTGACTCATTCAAAGTCACCTAAATGGTAAACACAGAGTCCACTTTTGAACCTTGTTCTTTTATCTTTAGTCTGCTTTCTTTCTGTTAATCTTGTCTAGAATGATCCTCAAACATTTGACCAACCTCTTCTAATATGCCATTCCAACAATTTACTCTTTGCAAGTATTTTTCCCCTTTGACTTTGTTTTTTATTTATAAACCTAAAGCCATTTTTAATTCAGCCTCATGTGGCTTATTGAGAACAACTCAAGAAAACTATCCCAGTATGTCAGAATTCACAAATGCGAGACACAGTGTAAACATTTCTAATAGAGGCATGAGGTCACATTAGGAAAGTGTCTAATTCCATAGTATTAAAGGATCTTTTCTGCATGTCTAAATTTATATAGACATAATATTTCTTTAATTCAGTCATAGTATTTTCTGCTATCAACAAGTAATATTTTAGTATCTGCTGGGTAGCTAGAAAATTATTAGTCAATAATCTCAATATAAAATACATTTTTGGACCATGCCTTCAGAGAAGCTAACATCTTATTTAGGAGATAAAATATACAATTTAAAAATTGGTGTGGTATAAAATAATATACAACGAAAGCCAACTGAATATATTCTAGTGACAGAATGTATAGTAAAGGATGGCCTATTATGGATGGTCTAAAAGAAACACTAGAATTATTGGGAATGGCTCTGTGATCAAGCTGGAACTGAGGTAGTGTTGGGAGACTGGTAGATTTTCAAGGTGGGAACATCATATTAGCAAGAAAATAGAAGCAAAGAACTCAGGGCAGGGATAGAAGTGCCTGGTGGGGGCGGGGAGGATACTTCAGCTGTATTAGGACAAGTAAGATGAGGCCAGAGTGGAAAGTTAAGATGCAACTGAGAAGCTAATGAAGCTGTTCCGGGAGGACTTTGCCAGGGCCTGGCCTGTAAAACAGGAAGGAACAAAACTAAAAATCAGGAGAAAGGGAAATTAGATAGGACATGAAAACAGATTTACTTAAACCTTAATAGTGATTCATTGTCACTCATCAAGTTAGGGAAGATAAAACGAAGCAGAACAAAACAATAAAGCAGATGGCCCATGCTAAAATGAGAAGTTAGCTCAATGAATCTTATCTTTCTTTTCCTAATCAGGTGAATGATAATCTGACGATAGTAGAACAAAAACACTTCAGTTTACAAATAGTTCTCTGACATAACTGTTCAGACCATAAGCTGATTTTCATGTGAGAAGCCAACCAAGTCAAGGAGATTGAGACGTAAAGTGGGAAAGTGTATTCATCGTATATGTGAGAAACGTTTAGTGTATGGTGGGGCAATGTCTTTACCTATTGACAGACATAAAAATCATCTTATGGATTTTGCTGTCATTCTATATACTCTTTTTTAGTAGAGAAGGAACTAAATGCTAAAACATTAAAAGCAATGTCCCAATTGCAAAATCTAAATTTAAAAGCATGTTTGCTTTCTTTTTTAGCTAGAGGTTAAAAAATCAGTTTATCCAAGGTGGTTAACTTTTCTGTCAACCAGAGGAACGGATATAGCAATTCATTTTTAATCCTGAGTTTTTGCTAATATTATCTCCCAAACAAAAAATAATGATTTTTATTACTCAAGGTTAGTTGAGTGCAAACTATACTCTATTTCAGAGCCAGAGATAACATTATCATCCTTGGCTAGTTATGTGTCATATGTCATGGTTTGGTCATATCCAGGGAGACGATGTACGTCACATTTTGCAAATCTTGCCCTACAGGTAAGTGTAATCTGTTCGAGCTTTAGGAAAATTCTGGGAGGGGTTTACCTAAATATCTGAACAAAGTTGCATGCCTTAAGAAAAACATCTCTTCCTTCCTTTGAAATGTTTCCTTAAGTCCCTTCTATAATTCTATATTTTCTTTTCGATTTCACCCTTTTCAATATGTGCCTATGCCTTATAGGTCCAAACCAGTTTCACAGACAAACCTGCTAGGCCAGTACAAATTCTTGAGGGTCACCAGCCTGTCTGGCATACAAGCAGCCTTGGATAAAAAGTTTCAACAACTGTTTCATTAGAGATGAATAATTTTCAGAATCCTCCAGATTCCCAGAAAAGCCCATATTCAGTATGGAAAAGTATTTTTGTTTCTTTGTTTTTTAGAAGAAACTATTTCTATCATAGTAGTTAGAGCTATTAGCTGTCCACAGGTCTTGTCTAGTTTTATCAGGGTCCTCATGAACAGAAAGAAACCAAAAAGGTAGTGTCCCAACAATGAAAATGCTCATTAAGAAGAATATGGCTAGGAACAACCACAGCCTTGAAACTGACCCTGACTGATGAACTTTGAACCATTTTTTAGACAGTACTATCTTTATTCCCTACTCTCTCATTTTCAAAACCTTGATGTTTCACATTGCTATGTATTTAGAAAATTATGTGCTTAGGATCAGTGGTCTGCTGGGTCCCACTAACATTGCTTCATATTAGTTCAAAATGACTCCAAAGTGATTCGTGACTTTTGTGAGACACTGGTTAAACACAACTATTACTAAAAATTGAATGATATAAATTTACAATTAAATAAATTATATTAAAAAACACAGGTAACATATATAAAACTCTTATTTTCTAATTATTTTATAACATTTTATTAACATGTATGCTCTTGAGGTTATTTATGATGTTGTGTCTGTATGGTAGAAATACTTCATAACTCCACATTCAGTGTTATAACATTGGTAGCATGACATCAGATATGTTGGAAGTATTTGCCACAAAAATTGGTAAACACAACAAATCAGAATTTCCCCCTCCAAAAAAAAAGAAAATATTTATTAAACATTTACTAGCACACCACTAATAAAGACCTACCATTTTGAGGGCAGAGCCATTAGGAAAAATAAAAATATGTTCATTTAAAATTCAGCTTTTTCATGCATGATAAACACCAGAATGATTTTCTCTGGCCCAGGAGCTTTTCTAGTAAACAGAAAACCATTGTGTGCACAATCCTAGTTACTTTTATCATGCATTTCATCAAGAAATGTTTAATTAAAGCATATTTCACTGCATATGGGGAACAATTAAAATGCAAATTTACTAGTGATAATTTATAATACATAAGACAAACAGTAAAGTTTTGAGGATGAAATAAAAACTCATTAAGCAATTAGGAGGATTATAGTTCTTACCAAGCTATTTTATTGTATTAAGAATATTAAGATAAGAATATAGGGATAATAATATTTAGGAAACTTTTTAAAGTGAATTCAGTTTTCCAGTTAAATTATGATTTATCAAGCATTCCAATGCAACTCATCCTTTCACTGTTATGAATTTTAAACAGGGTATAGGTATATTTTAGGTAATTCTATGCTTCTATGTTCTCATCTCTTTGTACTAACCTTTATTTTTCCTTTTTCCATCCTGTTTTTCTTTTCTGGTTTCTGCTGTCTAATATGCTACTTAATGATATGCTGTGTTTCATTGTCATTCAACAAGTGGGTGTAGGTGCCTTATTTCCCAGAGTTCTATAAGCTTCAACAGTGCAAAGAGTCCAGAGATGGAGTCAGAAAGATCTACAATGAATCCCTTCTCTGCCACTTATTAGCTATGTAACTTTTAGCCTCAATTTTCTTTGTGAAATGGGCATAGCACCTGCTATCTTGCCAGAGTTATTGTAAACCTGAGTAATAATGCAAAAAAAACTCCCCAATTTTCCAAGTCAGTGTCTGACACATAGTTCATTTTACATAAATAGTGTCTAGTATTTAGTATTGTGATAGAAAATACTAAAGACAATACTTAATTATTGTATGAGATATAATTATTATGGTTATTTAGGTTTCTCTGTTATTCAGTAGCACAGGAATCTTAAAAATATTTTTTTCTAAAAAGACAAACATAACGTCTAGTATGAGTAAATTCAATTCAAGAACTATAATATGCAAGGTTCAGTTTAATCTGCTTGTATAGTTTCCAATTAAAATGTATTTAGTGCCTTTTAGAGCCTTATTGACTCAAGTGAAGACAACAATGGTGTTTATCCATCATGCATTTTTCTAAGATTGTGGCATGCACTATTGAATCTAAAACTAAATGGTTTCTAGAACCTCTATTTTATAGAGGATGCGAGTAAACATTTCAACGTCTTTCAGATAAAAAATGTCAGAGGAGGATAAGAAAGATAAGGAGCATGAGGAAGATAAGCATTTACTACCTTATTCATAACCGGCTTTATGAAAAATCTGCCTTCTACAATCATCCTAGAACTTAAAAAAAAATTCAACAAGGGTGAAGAGGAAAGAAGAAATGTCTTCTTTTAAATAGTAGAATTCAGTCAATATTCCCCTGTCAAATAACTAGAATTTTAACAGTACTTTTACTTAGTGGAAACATTCAGAGGAAAGTTCACTTTTTATATCTACAGAGGAAGCCTATTACCTGTCTCATTTTCAGCACTATCCATTTGCTAGAATTTCCTGGTTCGCTTAGGTAGATATCAGGTCAATTTCAATTATTGTTTCTCCTGCTTCTCATTGTTTGAAGACATTGTATGAAGACATAGAGTGATTTGTCAGCTTCTTGGCTACAGACTTAATGGAATAGTATTATTTCCATCCATTAATGACTTTTAAACCAAAAAACAAAGAATTTTAAATTTCTGTAAATATCAAACTTGAAATTAAAAATGAAAATACATTTTAACTATAATAAAAAGCAAGTTAATATAATAAAATATGCAGACAAGATAAAGTGGAAGTTTCTTCTGGATTCTTTTAAATTATTTTATTTTTCTAGGATCATTATTAGTAATTTACTTCATAGACCACTGCTATTTATTTTTTAAGTTTTAAATGCTGTTTGTTATTGCTCTAGGCCAGTAGTTTTTTTTCCTATAACTCACGGAGACCCTAGTTTGAGTGAATTTTCACCACTAAGATTATTTTGAAAACAGATCAAAAGGCATTGTTCGGCAGGTAGGGTAACAGTTTTGTCTCTTTCTCTATTGAGGTTTTATAAGCAAGATTCCCACCAACTCAATTTAATTCTCATAAAAATTTTTATAGTAGCAAACTCTTAAAAATGATGAATTATATGTAAAATAATAAATATTTTATCTATAACCCTTTATAATTGAAGTCAGTCCACTATAGCAAGGAGTAATATGATTAGTTAAGTCACAGCTACATGTAGAAACAACAGATTATTAGGAGATCATATTTTCCATAAACATGTGAGTTTTTTTTTAAAATTCCATTGCAATAAGGCCAAAAATTGTTCCTTGGACTTACATTTCCTTCGTCCACCCTTCAGCTAAAGAGCAAACCAAGACTACTTGCATAATTTGACAACTGCCTCTAAAAATACCTTTTATTTTAACAAATAATCTCACATTTTTTCAAGTCAAATATTTCTATTCTATGACTTTTTTTTTTTATCAATTAATTTTAAAAAATCATACCAGTCATTTAAAAGCATGTAAAACAATTGTGGCCTTTGAGGAAGATTTTAAACACCAATATTCCTGAAGTTGTTAAGATTGGACAACGTTCTTTTGATAGATTCAAAGAAAAACCTCATCTTTTTCTTCTTGTAATTTCTATTATTGCTGATCTATTGGAATCATGACATGACCAATTGTGTTTAGTTCTAAAAATCTGATAGCTTGAATCTACTTATCATTTAGGCCTTGACAGTAGTATTGTTTAAAGGAAATTAAGGTTGATGTAAACATTAGATTTTATAATCAAAGTTACGCCATAGCTACAATGAATTGTAGATCTTGGAATCCATGTCAAACCATTCTAAACAAAATCTCCTAGTGTACAGACATGGACACTCACATGCACACACACACTCACATGAACACACATGCACACACACACACACATTTTTGCATTTGTAATGTCAAAGTGTTTGAGTACTATAATAAAAATATAGTGTACAAAATTTTGAAAAGATTTTGTGACAGTGGAACAGATTGTTTACTACTTTATTTTTCGACTGACAAATCCAATAGGTACAAGGGAGTCTCTAGATAACTTGATTTTTCTCTACTTATATTTTAGAGTATACACCAGCATAACACTATTAAGGACAAAAGCAGTGTTTGAAGTGGGCTGATAAGGGTTGAAAAAAGTTCATATTTGTGCTTTATTTTCAATCATTGAAAAATAAAACAAATATTGGTGTTCAAGAATTAGGGGCCACATGGGAGAATTTGAAAGCCACATCAAAAATAAACGTAATCCAATAAAAGTAAACACTGTAAAGTAGCCAGCACATTGCAAGTGATTTAGCAAAAGAAAGTATGAAAGAGAGAGATAGTGATAAGAAAAGAAGTGTTGGAGTTCCAAAGAAAACTTGTAAACAATCTAGAGACTATAACTAAATAAGTAAATAAAAGAAAAAAATTACATGGTCATTTATGTTGTTTAATTTGTAAAAAGGTAAATGATCGGCTTTAGATTATATCTACATTGGTAAGAATGCCAAATAATCCACATACAAGTATACTGAATAAACAGGAAAATTATGTTTTTAGAATAAGAGTCTCTTTAAATAGTTTATTCACATGAACTATAGGCTAAGAGTCTTTTATCTGCTAAAATTACTCATTAAAAAACACATCCAAGAGCCTTTTAGCTTAACTCTGATCCTTCATTTTAAAGGTGCTCTTGAGTAAATGACTACAAAAACAAACAATAAAAACCAAACAAAAACAAAAACAGAAAAAAGACCTCATCCAGCACACATGCATCTGTAACCCTAGAAATAGCTTAAAGATAAAACATTATAAAGGAAGAGAAGTGGCTAAATTTTTAAGGGAAATAGGAAGAGTAAGATTAAATCAGTAGTTTTCAATTATAGCATGTGATTTGTGTTGTCTCCAGATCAGTTCTAATCATACATCAGAAGAATGTCACATATTCAGGAAGTATTAAAAATGAGTAAGGTAACACTGAGAATTATTTCATGTTTAAACAGCATCAAGTCAATGAAAGGTCATTTTCAATGTATATGTAATGTGTTAGTACATGAGCACATACATCCAATTGCAAATCGGATTAGTTAAGAAAAACTACTGATGGCAGGAGGCAGAAGGCTGTATGGTGTTCGGGTGGTATTTATAATTTATCGCTTAGAGAAAAAACTTGGCTGAAGGGCAGGAGAATGTTGAGCATGTAAGTGGGTAAGAAAATATAACAAAAACCTTATAAAAGTCGATGACATTTCTGATTTAATGAATAAAAAGAATAAAGACAATTTCTAAATCTCTGAAAAATACGTGGCAACATAAGCTGAACACAAATATAAAAACTTTATGTTTCATGTTAACAAATACTTAAAAAAGTAAGACTGGCTGTTATCTCAGAGGAGATTAGAGATAATAAGGAGTCAAGATATTAAAGGTACAAGAAAGAATATTCTATTGCTGTTAATTTCAAATGGTACAGAGATTTCATAATTTAATAATAAGCCTGTGAGGATTAATGAGATAGTTTTCAAAACCCCTTGGAGAAAGGTGCTATACAACTATAAAGCCTAGCTATTAAAAAGTATCTACATATTTTAATAATATATTCTCTCATTCTGAAAACATATTTGAGGAACTGTAATTAATCACCTTCATCCTAATTCACTTATCTTTCAGTAATTTACATAGTGTATTATGAATAACTCTCATCAGCATATCAGAACTTTGGAAATAGTGAACAGACTTCTGCTGTTTTTTGGAGGCTGGGACTTTTCAGATAGAGAAAAGGCATTTGATGTCATTGAGAAAGATATCTACAATGAGTCATTGAAACATTAACCCAGAAGTCAGATTTTCATCTCCGCTCTAACAGTTCAGCTTCAATTAATAGGGTTATTTCACTCTGGCAGAGAGACAGTGGACATGCACAGATCTTTGCAGTATTGAACACTCCAAGAACCATCTGATGTGTGTGTATACTTGATACTCACATGAGGAGTCTGGTCTCTTATGATTCTTTAAGCCCCTCACTCAGAAAGTCGATGTTACAGCCTCTGGCTGTGAGCATGCATAATCAGAGGCTGTATGTATCATGGGTTCTTGTTCTTTCCAGCAATGTGCTTCCCAGGCAGGAGTAGAAGACAGGTTATTACAAAATTATTAAGAAGCATATCTCACAGCCAAGATACTGCCTAGAACACAACTTCTAGCTAACTTATAGTCAAATGACTATACAAGTAGTTATTATTTCTGAATTTTTCACTAAATCTAGATATCTTTATTTTGCATTGTTTTTGGGTACTAATTATATTTGTTTAAATGAAATTTCATGTTTTTCCATAGGAAGAAACTTATGATTCCACTGCCTGTGTTATTTATGAGTCTATTAATTTTATTTTTCCTATTAATTGGAGTATTTTTGTATCACTATTCAATAATAACCAGTTATTGAATTTTGGGGGGAATAGCAGTAACATAGTTTTCATAGAAAACTATGAAAGCATAATTTTCAAACTTCTTGGAATCCTAAAATAAAAATAGACAGATTAACAAAACGATTAACAAAACAGATTAACAAGAATAGCAGTAACAGCATAGTTTTCAAATTTCTCTGAACCTAACACAAAAATAGACAAATTAACAAGACAGCAAAACCAAAAACCTATGAACAACATTTATAACAAAACTAGATGACAAGATATCACCATGACCCCAAATATAAGCTTCTGAGGACACAATGCTGCCAGTCACAGGCTATGGGTTACTTGGGTCTTTCTGGGAATAAGTAGAGGGAAGTAATGGGGCATCTGATGGTACTGAGAACCCCAAAATGTCAAGAGCTTTTCACTGGAAAGCATGGTGGGCCAAGTTGAGAATAGAAGTTGAAAATGAGAGTGGTTTTGCCTAGTACAATAGTCAGTGAGTACAAGAGACCCCAGTTAGGTATGTCTTCAGAACACAAGAGGCTGCAAGCAGCCTAGGCTCTATATCTCTTAAAATTGACATCCCAGGGCCCCACTCTATGGGAAAACTACTGGAGAAGAATCAAAATTGGACAGAATACTGACAAAGAGATTAAAGAGAGAGATGGTCCACATAAAAGCAGGTAAGAAGAACAGCTGCAGGAAATCTTGGAAAACAAGGCACCGTATTTTTTGGATCACTATGAGAAAACAACCAAAAAGCTCTGTGTAGGTAGAAAAGATATCTTGACTCTTACATCCCCCTAAAAGTTCATAAAGACAAATTTCATACAAAGGAGTATTATTCACATAAACTATTCTTGAGGAATCTACCAGTGAATGATCTTCAAACAAATCAAATGATTAAAGGAGGCAAAGAGATAAGGACTGAGGTGACATCAAGCATACAGTTACTTGTAGAACTAAGACTAAGTAAGGGTTAAAAAAGGAGAGCAACTCAGCCATAAGCAGAGATGAAAATTGCGATTTGCGACAACATGGATAGACCTCGAGATAATCGTGCTAAGTGAAATAAGCCAGACAGAAAAAGTTGAAAATCACTTATGTGGGTTTATATCACTTAGGGACATAACCCTAAAAGTAACACATGAATAGGACAAACAAACAGACTCATGGACATGAACTATAGACTAGTGGTTACCAGAGGGTATGGGGTAGAGGAGGAGGGGGTAGGTAGACGGTTAAAAGGAGTCAAATATAAGGGAGTAGGGGGAGGGTGAAGTGGGTAAAGGGGATCGAATATATGATGGCTGAAGAAAACTGGACTTTGGGTGGTAAACACACAATAGAATATATAGATGTTAAATTACAATGTACACCTGAAAATTATATAATTGTATTAACCAATGTTACCCCAATAAACTTAATAAAAAAATGAAAAAAATAAAAGGACACCAAGACTACATATTTAGGTAATGTAAGGGAGGGGAGAAATAATATGTTAAATATTTTACAACTCTTTTAGGAACTATATTTATATTATGTATTTAGAAGTATATATACATCTAGTACTGTTATTCTGAATGTTACATGTGTAATATGGTATAAACTAAATAATTAATTACAAGTTATTGTAATGCTATCATCCCAAGTCCTTTGTTACCAACATTTTTGATGTGGAAGATACAGAAGATATTAAATAAAAAATAATAATAATAAATACTAAAGTCCTGATATGAATGAGAAATATCCATAGAAATTCATGAGGCATTTTATTTTTACAGATATATTATCTAACGCGCTCTACTAGTAAGACCTAAAGACAGTGATCAATGCTCCAGTAATGAACATTCCTTGTACTCAAGTTGTCACCTTGAAATGCCATTTCTCACAAAAAGAAACAGACTACAAGAAAAAGCTGATTCCAGGTCTGAAACAGAGATGGTATAAATAAGCCTGCGCTATATTATCATATCAAATATTGAAGAAGCTAGCAGAAACTGCTGCTAAGCTCGTGTGAGAAGGCCTCAGGCTAAAGTAAAGATGCTTCCTCTATCAAAATGGAACTATCTGAACTTCAAAAAAGAATAATTACAATTGATTTAAACTCTTCAAACATATTTAAATTAAAAAATTCTTAACTATATATAAAAAATCTAATTGGCCTTTGCAAGATGATAGAAATCAATTCATTTTATCTTGAAAAACGATAAATAAATGGAAAGAATCTAGTATTTAGTCTTGGTTCTTTCAATTTAGTTAATCTTTTCTATATGGTTAACTAAATAGAAGATGGTGAAAGGGTCTCTTTATAAAACTATTTCAATTAACAAATGATAAAGAAATGCCAGAAGTTGGTAGCTGTGAATAAATTAATGAATTTAGGCTTTGAGCATCAATAACTGTTAGTATCTCAAAGTGAGAAGCCACCAGATATTATGTGCCTCTTGAGAAAAGAATATGCCACCACCCATAGTCTTGCCAAAGGGTTGGGGATGACTCTGATCCAGTCTCTGAATCCAACAGCCAACTTGCAGGAAATACAGAAGACAGAGAATCACGTTCCACTGTACTAAGAGCACACAATAAGCAAAATGCAGACCATGGGAATGCTATAGGTCGAATGCCCTAGGTACTAGTACAAATATACTAAGAAAACTCAAGGACTAGAGGGAGAGACTACAGAATAAAACATACTTTAAATTGAAAAAAAAAAATGAGCAAGGCTAACTAAACTGTTTTCTATGAATATACACTTGGATAACAAATTTAAAAAGAAATTCTAGTAATTAATCATTATTAAGGTTAGTGTAATGGTTACTTAGAAAGGAGGGAAGGAAAGAGGTTGAAATTGGTGCAGAGTATGGAAAGGGCTTCTGGGGCAGGTGATTTAGTTTTATTTCTTGACCTAGGTGAAGATAGAAGAGTATCCGTCTTATAATAATTCATAATGTCATACATTTGTTTTGTGTGGTTTTCTGTATTCGTGCTTTATTTCATAATAAAATGTTAAAAATAAAAATAATAACGACTACGACCATGCCACCCTGAACAAAGCCAATCTCATCTGATCTTGGAAGCTAAGCAGGGTCGGGCTTGGTTAGTACTTGGATAGGAGACCACCTAGGAATACCAGGTGGTCTTAAAATAATAATAATAATAATAAACAACAATAACAACAACAAGTTGTCAATCTAATGCTGAAAAGATTTAATAAGTGAAAAATATTTTTGTTTAGCTCAGTTGCCTCATTTTATAATCCTGTTATTTGTACTTTTAATCTCTTTGACTTTCTGTCTGATAAAAATAACTTCACATTGTTGGTGTCTAAATCTCTGAAAATGAAAAAATAATATTAATTTTCCCAAGGTAGATTCCCAAGGTAGTTTGAATATAAAATTAATGCCACCCCATTACTCTCATAGTTTTCATAGCACTTACAAATAAGATTCAAAGCTCACACACTTGGGACAGGTGAACTGAAAATCGTGGTGTCTAACTCATCTTTTCTCTAACCCCCTCTTCTCAGTCTTTGGGCCTGTTACTCTTTTGTTGTAATCCAGACCCATAAAACTTTAATTCCTACAACGTGACATTTTACATATACGAATGGAATACTGAAGATATCAAGAGAAAGTGTATCTTAATTAATGCCTCTGTCTGGAAATGATATGTACTCTAGCACTTAAGGTTATAGAAAACCATAAGGCAGTAATCACTAAGTCTCCCTTTTAATTATTCCTTCTGCCTGTGACTCTTTCCTTTGGGTCAGTGAATATAAGTTTTTGTTTCATAGGATAATTGTAATCTACCTCTTTTTTACTTTCTTTGCATTGCTTATTAATATACCATATTTTCTGAAAAAAGTTTCTGTACTTCATACGGCTCCCACTCTTTTTTATGATAGTTCAAAATTAGAGACACCTGAGAATCAACTGTATTTGAGCAAAACTCAAAGAACTGTATATTAGAAAGAGAACTAGCTTTGAGTCAAATAGACCTGTATTTTATTCCCAGGTTGTGCATTTACTTATTCCCAGGGGAAATTACTTTATCTCCACGAGATTCAATTTCTTCATTTGTGATGTGGAAACCACAAGACCAGTATCACAGGGTTGCTGTAAAGGTTAAATGAGAAAATGCATCTAAAATATTTGGTTCATTTCAGACACCCTCTAAATAGTATTTACTCTCCCTTACCTGTTAAGCTTTGTATTCTCAAGTTTATGTTTTATTCTAGGGTAACTTTAATTCTGAAATAGTCACTGGGCAGAAAAATATTTTATTTGGCTAAGCATTTTGTAGTTTTAAAATTCTTCCTATTTTCTTTCTCCAATAAATTTATTTTGATAAAAAAGATACGATGGAATCAACATCCTACATCCCTAAGTTATAAATTTGTTTTCTTATTTCTCTCTTCATATTTCTCTTTATATTTTTACATTTGTTACATTTGTAATCTGTTTGAGATTTGATAGCCTCTTTTTTATTTGCTTTTGACTTAGTAAGGGCTAAATTACTCATGGATAGCCAATAATCACGTCTAATAACTTAAAAAAATAAATAGTCCCTCCTGTTCTTGGTGGGGATAAAACAAGAGGCTTCCTTTTGAATAGCACAGAAAGAGCCATTTAGTTCTACATCTCTAAGTGTGTGTCCCCCCTCCCACTGCTCTCCACTGCTACCTTTTCTAAAGTATGTAAGCGATGGAAGGGTGGGGGAAGGCAAACATCATGACTTAAAAAACTAAAAAGAGAGAAATATATAACATATATATTTATTTTATATATATTCATTATATATATATATATGTGTATATATATATATATATATATATATTCATTAAATGAGGTTATGACACCTTGTGGCTATGACAAGTCTTTCAAGTTGGCATCTGCCTCTGTAGTATGATTCCAGTAATGGTGGAAAGAACCCCAAACTTGAGAAATCTTCACACATTTCTTTTCTTTTCCAAAAAAATTTTGAGAGCTTCTAATTAATATGTAAATATATAAAAAGTTGAGACTGACTACCCCCTGGCTAGAGCAAGTACTGTGATTGTGGAAGTGGTGTGTTGGGGGAAGAGGCATGATGAGATACATTATCTTCTGGGGCTCCAGGCAAGAGGAAGAAAAAAGACATTTTGAATATCACTACAGGAAAAGACCAAAAGCAAACACTTTTCACCCATTTACAATTTTGCTGTGGAGCCATGAGCCGCTATGCTGAATCCCTGCTCACACCACAAGATGACTATCCTTGTGAGCAGGAAGTCAGAAAGCCCCGTGGTCCAACTTCTCTGCTTTCCTTGCAGTGGCAAAGTTTCTAGCCTGTAAGGATCATGATTTGAAATACGTAGTTTTGGTGTGCATGGGAAAGGAAACATTGATGAATTAAATATGATGAAACTGCCATCCCTTGCTCTACTAAGCAACCACTCCAGAATTCTACATGTAAAAATGTAAATATTTGCAGGGAGTCTCTGCTTTTAAAAAATCCATTACTTTATGATTGTCAGCGTATTTGAAAAATAAAGATCCTTTCCAACTTTTCGAAGCTAACAGAATTTGTTTCTTAGTAATTGTGTCAGAGGTTTAAAAACTGTTGCTCTCAGTTTTTTCCTTAACATTTAAGAATCTGTTTCTTTTTTTAAGTCTGTCAAAGGCTTTTAAACAAATTGAAAGATTGTTGCTCATTCAGTTAGGTTCCCCCACCCCCACCCCCCTGGATGAACATGATACAACAAATCTGTTTTGGTGTCTTTAAAATCAGAATTTTGGCTTATTAAAATAGTTAAATATTGGTTGCTCTCTTTAAGGCTCTGGGGTTGTTCTTTTGAAATGGAATTATTCTTGTGTTTGCTCTATTGCCAGGACATTGGTTTCATAACTAACTAAACCAACAATTTTTCACATACTCAAATGCTCAGTTAATAAGGAGTGACAGTATATTATACTCCTGGCCCTTTCAGAACTATTATAATACATTCAGTGAATTGTTACTAAGGACACTGTCAAAATATAATGGTTCTAAAGGAGTCATTGGGGAAAAAGGAAAAGAAGCCATTTTGAATATTGCAAATATAAATAATTAGGACATTCTAATTCCTGTGGTTTAAACTTTATAGTTTCTCTAGTGTAGACATCTGAAAACTTGTTTTCTGTGGGTCATACATAAAAAAATTTGCTAGTGGTATGTCATTGATGAGTTACCTGGAGAATTATGTTTAGCAAATATATAGATATAAATATAATTTTTTTCATTATAGTCTATTTATATCTTGTAAATGTTCAATAACTGCTTACAGACCATTTCTAAAAATTTACCTTAGTTGCAATCTATTTACACAATATTTTTAATCTCTTTGAAATAACTTTTCTTACTATTTTCAGCACCAAAGTATCTAGAAAAAAATGATATTGACACAGAAACCAGATATGCTAAATTTTTCTAGGGATGGCTAGTTTGAGTACATTGTCTTCAAGATTATAATCTCATAACCCCTCAAAACACCTTTAAAAGCCAATAACTAGACAACTTAAAATGAGGCTAAGGGTTAGAGTCTAACCTCATAAATATTTAAGATCAAATTAAGCATTTTGGTGCTTGTCAGCATTGTATAATTCAACCAATTTCAATTTCTAAAAGGTACTGCAAAAAGATAAACTATTATTTTCAAAATGTAAAGTTCTTTTAAAGAAAAGCAAGAGCAGTGAGAAATATCAGCCAGCATGAATCATAACCAATAGTCAATATATCATTATCATCATTGTTATTATTGATTGTGATAAGCACAATGTTCTCTTTGTAAATCAGACAAAGCTACATCTCCATTCAGCATCTCCCTCCTTCCTGCTAGAGTATTGAATTCTGAGGCTGTTACACTATATTATGCATAGATTAGCTACAGTAGTAAAATAAGTTGTAGATACCAATTTTTACTGTCAAATAAATGACATGACATCAGGTTGTGACATCTAGTTCCCATCTTGAATATAATGTATTATAACCAGTGCAATCGATGAAATACTGACTTATATATTACTTAACATTTACTTGAATTACTTAAAAATATTCTAAAAATAATTGTGACAATTATCCCGCAAAAACTTGTCAAATAATTAGTGTACTGTAGATGTGATAGGAAAGAACTTAAGACATGTGTTCTAATATTTTAAAGAAAAGAAGTCAAATTCTCACTTAAATTATTATTCATGCTTCCAAAGCACTGCATCTCTAATTCCTCTCTCTCTCATCACTCTGGTCCTTAGAACAAGCTGATATCTGTCTGGAGTAACATCTCCTTGTTACTTGTACCAGATTATTATTATTATTTTTTAAATTTTGATCTTTTTTAGTCATATTAGTTGTAAATCTCTTCCTATTTTTTTCTTCCTAATTAGTTCAAATGTTTCTTGAGAGACAGAGTTTGATTCAACTTTGGAAATCTAAATTTCCCCAAATGCATTAGTCTTTGTAGGAACTCAGTAAATGCTTGTGTAAAGAGAGCTATATAGCAGCAGTTCAGAAAGCTAGCAAGGACCCAAAATATCATCAGGGTGATATGAATAATTTTTTTAATGCTCGATATAATATATATTAATAAGGAGAAGTTTTGATATGTAATTATGCATAGTAGTTAGAGGTAAATAACAATAATGGCTAATAATTGCTGGCAGTAGATATTATTATACACCATGCATTATGCTATATCTCATTTAATCCCCACAGCAACCCAGAAAGTGGCTATTAACTATTATCTCTACTTTATATATGAGACAACTGAATTACAGAGAGCTTAAGCAAACTTCAAGGATTTAAGCATGTATACTTGAGAGAATACAACTGGAAGAACTATGAAATATCAGGGGAAGAAATAGTTTGAATAAACACATCTCTATTATTATTATACATTAAAATTTTGCATTAAAAACAATTTCAAAAGATTTATATTAAACACAAATAATGTTAAACTTTATACATAATGTCTACAGAGAACAATCTCTTTTCAAGGTATAGGTATTCTAAAACTGATCAAAGAAATAAAAAAAGCATAACACTTAAATTTAACTACTTCATAATTTAGCTTAGGACCAACACTGACGTTTTCTAAGACAGGAATTACCTGCCACCACAGTCTTTATGGTGCTAGAAGGATAACAAACGTCATTTTAAATGGTGACTCAATTATCTTGCAGCTAGAACTGCCAGCACTTTTGCAGCACTGAATATAATCTTAAAAATGACAGAAACAGCAGAAGGTGCTCAATCAAGAAATCAACCTACCAATTGTTTAAAAATTACATGTGAGTTTCTCGGAAAAGAACAAAGAAAGGAATAATAGAAAGCTTTTTATTAACATGGAAAAATATAAAGGTGAAAAATATCAATTTATAGTAATACTGTGATTTCTGCTCTTCAATCCATTTTAAAGGGTCATAGTGAAAACCATATTAGTAAATAACTATATCTGTGAGCTTTTTCAAAAATAATGAGATAACATTTTCCAGAGTAGAAATGTAGTTTTAGATATCCTGTTATGCCTCTCTAGGCACAGAAATTATGCATGACCTTGACTAAATCACATAATATTTCCTGTGCTTTAGTTCAACTAGAGAAATGTAGCTTTTTCCAGGGTGAGTGGGTATTAATAGATTTAAAAATTAAAAGATGCAAAATAATGGCAGAACATTATTTCTACTTTAACATGTTGAATAGAAAAAAAAGGCAATTAGAGAAGCAAACAAGTTATTTTTTTACCCCCATAAGTTTAAACTGACTTGAAATGCAACATTTGGTTGTATGGAAATTATAGTCTAAATTTTGAGTTGTATGCCTTAATTCAGGATGAAGGGTTGAATTTTAGAAGCTTTTGTCATTGGGAGGAGTTATTATTTTAAAATACTTGATTCAAAAATAAATATATCCACAGCCTCATTCATATAGAGTTTCTCTTTCCAGCTCCATAAGACAGGAAAGGAACTCCACTAGGCAATGGGAGAGATAATTTCTTTCATTCTTCCTTCCCAGTTCCCTGCTGCTTTGAGCCTAAGTATTAGCCAGCTGTCTCTGAAATCAAGAACCCCCCTTGGCATCTCTGTGTGGTCGAAGGCAAAAAGGCTTTATGGTCAGGCAGAGCATACAAAGATACCAGAAACCCACACAAATATTTTCCTCTGTTCTCTTAATGTCTGATGTGAAGTGGAATTGGAGGCAAGAAAGAAGAAATTCAGATGAAAAAACTTATAGCAAGAAGAATCTCACATTTTAAAATATCTGCGTTTTGACAAAATTAAGAGGAATAAAACCTAAAACAAATGAGATAAATTTCTTAGCACTTTTAAATAGTTTGTCATTATGGATTTTTTTTTGATAAATCATATTTGCAAATTTCAATTTATTATCATGCATTCTATTTACACGGTGCAATTACATGAAAATCATTAATTCAAACTACCATCAAGAGAAAAAAACTGACCAAAACTTTTCATAACAATTAGGAAATTTATTTCAAAGTAATCTAATAACTGAAAATTGATGTATGTATTACAGAATTTACATGCAGTTCACATATCATATTCAGTAACAGGGCTACGTTGGAACAATGGACACATTCTCTATGCCTATTTCTTTATCTAGAAATTAGAGTTATCTTTTTAAGTGAAAACAAGTACACAGTGGCACATTTTTAAAGTACTTTAAATATAGCAACTTTGAGCAATTAAATTTTATTTTCACTAGGGTCTGCCCAAGAAGATAAAATTTATAAATCTTAAGCCATCCTTCTCACTTATGGAAAGTCTGTAACATTACATAACATTTGCTTTTTCAGAGCATTGAAACAATAAAGTGATTCAAGTTGTTTGCCTCATGTCTCAAAGGGATTTTATGTCTGGACATAACACTTTGTGTCTCTTCTGGTGTAAATTGTTATAGTTTAAATTGCTAAAATGTGCTAAACTGGTGTTCAGGGATTTGCCCAATTAATGATACCCACTGTTATTTTGGGACTGATGAAATGAACTATGTTGTAATGAATGACTAGCAAGATTCGACTCAAGAAATTTCAGATTTTAAATTAATCTTTGCTCATTAAAAATATTGCTGTGAGCATCCAGCAAAAATTGGTATTTAGTGATGAAGTCAGTGAATCTTTTACTTATCAATGAATTTTGGGGACCAAATTGAAAAAGTCATTAAATGCACTAAAAATTAAGTTAAAAACTCTAAGCCAACTGTTAGCCAGTATGTCCACCTAGACCATCGATAATGCAATAAAATTATGAAATTAGAACACTGGAAAGAAAATACACTCTACACAAATGTAGACTTGAATGTTGACTTAAATGTCAGACTTCACTTTAGAAGTCTGCACTTCATTTAGAAGTTCCTGCTATTTCAGCTGAGCTTCTGCTGTACATACCCACAGAGGTACACTTTCGAGTCACAGAAGAATGCTCTGCTAAATGTAAGATCTTTTGTGCTCCATTACCCAATGACAGGAGGGTTTAGGGAGCTTTGTTGGAGACTGTGGTACTTTGCTACAGTTAGGATGACTTAGCCAACCCATCAAATCTTGGAAATACTTAAAGGTCACCTTTTAAGCTGCAGAAACATTAAGAAACTAATAACTTTTTCAAAAATGAAATACTGAAGTTAAAACTATAATCTCCTTAAAAATGGTTTTAGTAATTATATAAATCTGGGTTCTCCAACCCCCGGGCCATGGGCTGGTACCAGTCTGTGGCCTGTTAGGAACCAGGCTGCACAATAGGAGGTGAGCAGCTGGCAAGCCGGTGAAGCTTCATCTCTATTTGCAGCTGCTCTCCAGTGCTACATCACCGCCTCAGCTCCACCTCAGATCATCAGGCATTAGATTTTCATAGAAGTGCCGGTCACTTATGCAAAAAAGGTTGAGAACCGCTGAATAGATGACCACGATAATATGAATGATGATTGTGTTGGTGATGATGGTGATTAGAATAGTTCTCATATACTGAATGTCTTCTACATGCTTCATGTGCATTATTCAATCCTCATAAAAACTCTATGGCAGGCACCCTGTTATCTCCATTTTATAGAAGGGAAGACTGAAGTTCAGAGGTGTTAGGTAACCAAACAAGGTCACAGCAAAGCATATCCGAGTCTAGTCAAGAGCACAGATATGCTTTATACAAAGTCTTTTTCCTTAATCATGCTACCATTTACATAATCAAGAGTGTTCAAACTCTAACAATATACTATCTAGTAACTCTGTAACTTTTTTTAAAAAAAAAATTCAGAAGCTTTCAGAGCTCTTGATAAACTGTTTGCCTCTAAGTGTCTCCACCTATAAGAAAGTCATGTCGGCCACTTTTGAAATGTAGCTGCCTATAGGAGGGAAGTGGCTTGGAATAATGCTTGTCCACATAGCAAATAGAAACTGCTTAAAATTGCCTCTCATACTTAAAAAGGTAATAACCACGGTTAGAGGTTGGTGTGGTCATTTAAACCAATACTTTATGTTTTACATATGCTATTGAGAACTTTAATGAGCATAGTTGGAGTGGGGAAGTTTTCTATTTCCGAAAACCACAAAACATCTGCAGTTTCATGGTGTTACTCACAGCACCCTAGAATATGCATTCAATTAAGCCTAAGGATACACTTATTAACATATCTTTTGACAATCTATATTTTTTCCCCTAAGAGGTTTCACATTTAGAGAACGTAATTTCTTCTCCTTGAATTTGGAAATCAAAGAAAGAGAATCCAAATCTATGTGACTATAAGACATCTAATTGATGCCATTTTTGTTTATTTTATGTTTGTGTTGTTTAGCTATAAATTTCAAGGTTACATTTGGGAACTTATTGATAGTCCTTTAGATTTAAAAGAACAAGCACGGACTTATAAATTTAAAAGAAGTAAAAAGTACTAGTATCATTAACCTTTAAGGAGAAGGAGAAGTTCATAATGACCAAATTTAGATATTATTCTGTTTAAAAGTAGAGGATATGAATTACATAGTCTTTACCATAAACTATGTAGCTAGCACCCTGCTTTCATATGAAAAAAAAATAATTGAAAGAATTTTTAAATATGTTCAAAATGAAATGTTTCCTTTTTAAAGTCAAAATTTATTCCATTAATTTTATTAAAGAAATATTGGTTAAGCATATCTATTGTATCAAAAGAACAAAGGTAGAGTCTTGAGGGGTACAATGATAAGATTAAATTGTGCTGTAAAGATGATGATGTTCAAATAAAGGAGATGGGCCATGTGTATAAACAACTTCTGCATAAATATAAAATGTGTACTCAAACCAAGTAAATGAGTGGGATAAAGGAGAACAGATAAGTGACATCATCTGACACACCTGACATCATCTACTACTTTCTCTCTTACCCACTCTGCTCTGGCCAGACTAACCTCCTTGCAGTTTTTGGAATACGCAGGTACTCTTCAGTCATGGAGCCTTAGCACTTGTTTTTGTCTCTGCTCAGATATCACTTTCATATAAATTTTTTTCAAATGTTGTTTCTCAGTGACACTTTCCTTTGCTGACCTATTCAAAATTACAACCTTCCTACTCATACCCCGTTGTCCTTGCTTATCTTAGTTTTCTATTTAGCTTATTAATTTTTAAACGTAGTATACGATTTTATTATATTATTTATCTTCTCCTACCATCTAAGAGTCATAGGGACATAAACTTTTGCTTACTGTTAGTTTAGCAGAGCTTGGAATACTTAGTATATAGCAGGCATTCAAGAGTTATCTGCTTTATAACGAAGTGAAGCATTGACTAGCTGAGGGTGAGAATCCTTAGGACAAAATAATCAAAGACTTAGAATAGTAACTACAGTATTATCAGGGTCTAGAGAAAGTCTTGGTTTACTAAAACTAAGGTAGGTTTAAAGATATTTGTATGCCAAGGAATATGAGGTAGAGACTAAAGAAAGAAAAATAATTAAGAAAAATAAAAATATTGAAGATCAAAGTCCTGAAAGAATTGAAAGACACAGGTTCAGAGGCATAAGCAGAGCAATTAGCTTCTTCTTTAGGGGTACACTTCATTCTTTAAGACAAGATCAAAGGAGGGAAGTGAGAGAGGTGAGAATAAAGTGGACCTTGTAAATGGTAGAACATTTAGAAGTGCTAAGGAAGCTCATTTTCTCCAATGCCATTTACTACAAAGAATGAAGGGTGTAGGGGCAGAAACTGGAAACTTCTGAAGGGAGGTTAAAATATCGGAATAGCTCTTCAATAGAGTAGAAAAGAGAACTACTAGGGAAAAGTAGAATGGCTTTTATGGATATTGAGAATTTGACTTCGACTGTGTAATATGCATCTATAGGAGTCTTTTAGCCACATTATATATATTCCTTATCATCCTGGAGAAAAAACAGAGAAAGAATATTGTGGGTGCCATCCAAACCTAGGGACAAGGAAAATCAGAGTGACAGGATGTCACATGGGACAGCTATTAAGTAGAAAAAGTTAGTACATCTTTAGAATCCCTACTATTGGTTTCAGCACATAGTATGGAAGCACGTGGCAGGCACCCAGTAAATGATCTTATGTTGTTGTTGCTAGTATTTGAAGAGGCATAAGATGAAAGAAAAAAGGTTCGATTCAGTGACAGCAGGGGGCAGTAAGATGCTGAGGTCATCATTAGTGTAGCCCTGATAATCCATAAGTTTCCAACTATGCTTCAATTTTATCATGTATAAAATAGAGATGATATTAGTATCTCTCTCCTAAGTTTATTGTGATGATTAAATAAAATTCACTAATCCTAAAGAAAAGAAGTATATGAAGAGTGATTAAAAACTGGTATACTTTTAAATATAGTATCTAAATTGTATCTATCTTTGAATAAGCACTGAAAATATTGGCTTTAAAAAAAAAATAATGGAATAATACATAGTGGTAAAGTGTTAAGAATCTTTGGACCCAGGTGCTGGTTTTTCTTGCTGGTGATTATCCAAGAAAACCCTTGAAAACCAAACATCTCCATCCAGAGGTTATTAGCATTTTCTCCCCTCCCTGAAACAACAGAGATGGGTAAGCACCTGTAACAGTGGTTACAGAGTTTCTTAACTGCTCATGTCGAAGGTGAAGTGGGGATGTCAGAACACTTTAGTGTGGCTGAAGACAAGAGAGTATGGTGTGTGTGTGTGTGTGAAGTGGAGATATAAGTAGTGATTTTGTATACCATAATAATATCCGAACTAGTCTTCCTGTGTTTTCCTTGTTTCTTCTGTGATAGATTCTACAATGTGATCTTTTTTCATGCTTGTATTTTTAGCACCTGTAACAGTGTATGTTCTAGGCATTTAATATGCACTTAATAAATATTTATTGAATGAATAAACTCTGTTGCCCAATTAGCTGTATAAAAGTTATGCCTGGTCTGTATTTTCTGTAGCTATTTCTTATCTATATAGAATATACTCTGATCTCCTAAGCTTGAAATTGAAGGCTCACCACATTCTACCCCCAGATTCTCTCGTAAATCTTTATTCCAATCAACCAATATGTTTATACTTCTCTTGAAATCTCAAGCTCCCTATATCTAAGCCTTTGTTTTTCTCATTGTATGTGTTTAGAATACCCCTGCTTGCTTATTAGTCATCATTCTCTCTGTCAATGTTCTACTCAAGCCCTTCATAAGCACTTCTCTGTCTGCCCCAACTCTTAGAAATGTTTCCCTTCTTGAATGTTTGTTGAACTTAAAATCTGTACCCTCACAAACTTCCTAATACATATCAGACAAACCACAAATCTGCATGGCTAATGAAATTGTAAAGGCATTCAGCTTGGTCATTCAACAGTACATGTTGAAGTGATAAAACTGGGTCATTTGAGAGCAGATGTTGAAGGGAACTCGCTCTTCTGCACATGCATGATGATCAAACAAGAAAGATAATGAGAAAAAAGAGAAAAGAATTGAGTGGTTTCCAAGAGTGACAGTCAAGGACTTGTCAATCATAGAGCAGAGATGGTCAAATGTTAAAATAGTTTTATAGTCACATAAATGGAATCTGACGTCCAAAATTACCTCCAAAATTCAAGAGGAGCTTTGAAATCATGTTACTCAAAATTAGCTCAATAAATCCTTTATATAGACTCTAAAGCACTAAAATAACTCTGGAGGCCACCACAGTAATTTGAAACAAAAGCAAGTTAACCTTTAAAATATAAAAACATGAATTAAAATAAAATCGGAATTTATTTCTAGATATTTTTGGCTAAGATTCTGGATTAGTTCAGAACTTTCTGTTTTTCTTTCCTTCTGATTTGCTGACAACACACGCCTGTTGTCAGTCCTTCGGTACTTATACTATGGAGAGCTGAGTGCACTATGCAGTGGAACTGCAAAAGGTGTCATCATAAACCAGTGTTTACATATATACACTCAGCAAGTACAAACATGTTGGCACTATTATCCACTAATATTTGGGAGAAGGCACATTCCAATTTTAGCGTTTTGTTGGAACAAGGATCACACACTCAAAGCCTTTAAGACTGATGACATGCATGAGTGCAGTGGGAAGAGTGCAGGCATGTCGCACGTGTACTGTACAGGATGTGGACAGGTGTCAGGGATTCTAGCAAACATCGGCCAGAGCTGCCCTTTAGGAGCTGCTCTTACTTAGCTCCAGACAATTTTATCTGTTCAGAATGTTGGCCTAATGCAGCCAGATCTTCCGAGTTTTCAGGAGAAGCTAGAAACCTCAACATCTTGATGTGATATGTAAAGATTTTAAAAGTTGGCTCAAATTCTTCTAAAAATATTATAGATCAAACTGAACACATCTATGGTCCTGGTATGGACTGCAAAACCACCACTTTGTAATTTTGCTCTAGATACCTGTGACGGTACTCTTCAGTGTCACTTCAATTCAGCATCAAAAACTTATCTATAAGGTGTTAAAAATAACCATTACACTTTTTAGAATACATTTCCACATGGCTGAAAAAATCCTTATCTAAAAATAACAGTAAAGGCTTTGGAACGATATGTGAAAACCAAGAAGCCAGGGGCAGGAGTTTTTAAGAGAAAATGTAGATTACATGATATTCTTGCCCCTATTTCATTCAGTGTATGCCCTCTGGGCTGAATATATTTCTAAAGCAATAATCCAGATGTCATCTCTAGGTCCTCTGTATGAGCAGAGATTTTGAAAGCTACTGTATTTTTAGAATTCTTTCACTGAGGTTGCTATTGCCACCATTAATCTATTAGTCTCTGCCTATGCCAGGAAGGGCCTATGAAAATAGTCCCTCAGCAGCAACACCTTGATAAATCTGAGAAACTGCTGGTCTTCACAGGCTATATATGTAAAAGGCTTTTACAATGTGTGGTGTTCAGCAAAAGTCACAAAATATTGCCCTGCATCCAACTAAATCCTGTATTTTCAGTAACAGATTTCAAAGGGAATTTAGTTCATATTTTTTTTCTTAAAAGAATGACTGGAGCTACTGTGTGCTCACGCAACCTCACAGGGCCTTTTCCTAATGACCAATAGCCATGTTTCTCTTCAGCAATTAACATAACTCAAAAATTGGGAAGGGAAAAATATGCTCTTAACTTAGAAGTCAGTCAGCCAGAGTAAGTTCTGAATGCTTCACACAGTAAAGGTGCTTTTGTTTCTATTAAAGAAGGAGAACACAGCAGAAGCTTCCTTCCTGAATGAAGCAGGTTTACAATAGCTATTACCTTCAAAAGGAGAGGGAAAAAAGGGAAAGGGGAAGGTACCAAAACAAACACAGAAGCACACGCTAAGGCAATCAATACAAAAGAATAAAGAGAAGACAAAAGGAGAGCAGTTTTATCATCCTTTGGGCCTGTCCGTCTTTGTCCCTTTTTCATTGTTGTGCATTTAGGATGTTGCATTTTCTCCTCAAAACTTTGCAACAGAACCGGATTACTTTGATCAAAGTATGCTTTGCTCTTCTGTACAAGAAATTTTATTTTACATTTTAATTGGATAATTTTTTTACTCTGTCAAGATTTTTCCCGTCATATTTTTAGCCTTTTTTCTTGGCATTTTTAGAATTAAAAAAACAATGAAAAATTTCAATGCCAACCGAATAAAAGATTTTGAGAATCACAGAAAAGTGCTTCTGCGCTGCATGCCCTTTCCTCCAGTTCTAAGCACACGTGTTGGTGTTCTTTGTGAGAATGTTTCCCATTTTACTCCATTAGCAGTCTCCAAATCCCACCTCTACCCACTCGGTAAAGGAGTTCTCCGGCACTGGCCAAGGGCTCTACAAGGGTCCTCTGCAGTACGCTCCACTACTCTCTCCTCTTGCTTTTCATGAACAAGGAACTTTCTGCTGCATGAGGAAAGAGTGGTTGAGATAAAATTACTCTCTACACTCAGAATAGTTTAAAATAATAAGAATTTGAAATAGAAACTATCATTGATTTTCAAGCAAAGGAGAATGAAAGATTGATAGGAGAATGAAAGATTAAATGAACAAATCCTTCTTAAAATGTTCTTGAAATAGGTTAATTTACACTTTCTAAAACATCTATATTGGTATTTTGTGGTACACAAATACTGCTCTCCTACCAACCAGCCAGTTTTCAATATGTATTATTTAAATGATCATTTAAAAACTATTAGAAGTTAACTTCAGATTTTACATTTCAAGAATCACTTGTCAGAGCAGTTTGCTGAACTTTACTAGCCGGAAGGAAGATATTTCCTACTTTATTTAAAATAAAAGAGAAAAGTAATCATTCATATTTGATTTTGAAATGCCAGTTTAATGCTGTTGTTGCAAGATGTAGCTACCTGGCTGTAATCTCTTTTTTTCAGAATGTGGGAGGAAAGATGTGTATAGAGTATGAATAACTGATTCAGGATGTTAGAATGACAATTCCTTATGATTGGAAAAAGCAGTCAAAGATAATGCATTCATTGTCAAGAGAAGGAATAAGATAGAAATTTCTTGTTTCACCATTTGAGAGAAAGTGACCAGGAAGGCAAATGCAGAGACGGAGTGCTAAGAAAAAAACTGCTGTCTGAGCCAGAAAAATTTCTAATAGGTAGAGGACATGCCTTGTGGCTAGTAGCTCTGGGCAAAATTGATGGTATTTTGATCCCAAAATGCAGAGAACACCTAGAACTTTATGTTAGCACTGAGAATGAATTAATTCCAAAGTAAAAAGTAGAGATGAGTTAGAAAGAAACTTTATAATCCAGTGTTGAGATAAAAGCGGAATTACATAAAATTACTCATGCTAGTTTAGTGACTATAAAATCAAATATATAGATAAGTTAAAATTTTTAAAAATAGAAAAACAGTA
The DNA here is from genome assembly GCF_000151845.1 of Pteropus vampyrus. Classification (NCBI taxonomy): domain Eukaryota; kingdom Metazoa; phylum Chordata; class Mammalia; order Chiroptera; family Pteropodidae; genus Pteropus; species Pteropus vampyrus. Next base: position 24,886,823 of record NW_011888783.1, on the reverse strand, counting down.
TATACAAGCATAATGCTATTCTTGAATGTACGTTTTTAATTCTGATATGTAATTATTTAACAAAACATTTAATTTCTTAAATAAGGATGAAGTGGAAAATGTAGATGTGAGTGAAACATTTAATGAACCATATCTATAGGATGATATAATACTTTTTTGATATTTAGAGTCAGAATATCTGAGTTCTGCACAAGGCTATTCCTTTTACCATATCTACTTATTTCTGAGGGTTTCTGTCTAGGTAGAGCCTAACATGTTAGGTCAGAGCCAGCAGGCTCCAGCTGGTGGGGTGTGGGTGGTTATAGTTCTTACTGCCTCTGATAGATGGAAGCATTGGTGGATGTTTCCATCTTCAAGACTTCTCCTTGAAATGAACTGTGAAGAAAACAACTGGTTGCTGAGACTCACATCAGTTAATTGTCCAAACCCGAGCTACAAGGACACGGCAGAGGGATAGCCAGATAGCGTGAAGTTGAAAGACTAAATAAAGCAAAAGAGCAGTGAGGGAAGAGAATAAAGTAAGAGTTAGCTAACAAACCAGGTACATTATCAGTACTACTAGTCAAAAATCATATAATATTACTCCTGACACTTCCAAATATTCACTGAAGGATCTTAGAAAAGTGACCCACATAATCACGCTAGATTTCTTCAGAAATGTCTGTTTAAGAAACTAAGATCCATGTAAATATTCTACAAAAGGGGGTCAGCAAACTTTTTCTGCAAGGAGTCAGATAATAAATATTTTAGCTGCTGTGGTCTATATGGTTTCTGTTGTAAGTGATCAACTCTGTCATTGTAGTGCAAAAGCAGATATATACAATATGTAAATTAGTGAGAGTGGCTGCATTCCAACAAAACTTTCTTTATCAACACTGAAATTTGAATTTCATATAATTTTAACATGATACAAAATATTATTCTTAAAATTTTATTTTTCTTAGTCATTTAAAAATGTAAATCTATACTTAACCCCATGGGTTGTATAAAAACAGGCAATAGAATTGGTACGGCCACTATGGAAAACAGTATGGAAGTTCCTCAAAAAACTTAGAATTGACCTACCATATGATCCAGCAATTCCTTTACTGGATATTTACCCAAAAGACTTGAAAACTCATATTCGAAAAGATATTTGCACACCGATGTTCATAGCAGCATTATTCATAGTGGCCAGGACATGGAAGTGACTGATGTGTCCTACAATAGATGATTGGCTAAAGAAGCTGTGGTACATATATACAATGGAATATTACTCAGCCATAAGAAGAGATGAAATACTGCCATTTGCAACAAGATGGATGGACCTTGAAATAATCATACTAAGCGAAATAAGCTAGAAAAGGTTGAAAATCATATGATATCACATATATGAGCTATAAACCTAAAAACAGTGAATGAACAGGACAAACAAGCAGAGACTCATGGACATGGGCAATGGACTAGTGATTACCAGAAGGGAGGGGAGAAGGGAAAAATAAAAAATAAAATGTTAAAAAAATTATATAGATAGTATGAAAAAAAAATAAACTGGCTTAAAAAAAAAAAAAAAAAAAAAAGACCATAGGACAAATGTGGCCCGTGAGCCAAAGTTTACTGACTCTTGTTCTAAAGTTATATCAGTCAAGACAACTTTATTATAAATGTCATGATAATAATGAGAATGCCTGTAATAACAGAATTGCAAAACATAATTTACTAAAGATTTTCAAGCACATTATTTTGTCTTTATGACAACCTTATATATTAAATTGGTGTGGCAGATTAATCACATATGGCACTGGTTCTTCATCTCTCCCTGTGTGTATGACCACTGCCATAACTTTGGAGTTCCTTACAGTAAGTTTAAAGTATATTCCACTGCCCCCTATTCTGAGTTCAGACATGTTGTTTGCTTTGGCCAATGGTATGTTTGCAATGTGACACAAGCAGAAACTTGAAAAATGGTTAAATATTTCCACTTAGTGCTTATCCTTCAGTATTATCATGAGAACATACTGGAGATAGCCTGCTGAAAGATAAAAAATAAAGAGGTGATAAATGAAATCAAAGGACTTAATAGATAGGGAGGTATTCCATGATCATGGTTAGAAAGACTTAATATCATCAAGATGTCAGTTCTCTCAAACTTGATCTATAGATTAAATAAAGTCCCAATCAAAAATCCAACAAGTTATTTTGTAGACATTGACAAACTGATTCTAAAGTTTATATGGAGTTGAAAAAGACTCCAAATAGCCAAAACATTATTGAAGAAGAAGAAAAAAGTTGGAGGACTGACACTACTTGACTTCAGGACTTACATAAAGCTATAGTAATTCAAAAAGTGTGGAACTGGTGAAAGAATAGACAAATAGATTAATGTGACAGAATAAAGAGGCCAGAAATAGACCCACGTACATATAGTCAAATAATCTTTGACATAAAAATAAAGACAATGCAATGGAACAAAGACAAATGGTGCTGAAACAACTAGACATTCGCATGCAAAGAAAATGAATCTAGGCACATTTTATATCATTTACAAAAATTAAAACGAACTGGATCACAAATCTAAATATAAAATGCAAAACTATAACACTCCTAAAAGATAATAGAGAAGAAAACACAGATGACCTTGGTATGTCAATGACTTTTTAGATCCAAGTACTATTTGTGAAAGAAGTCAATGATAAGGTGCACTTCATTAAAATGAAAAGGTTTTGTTCTGTAAAAGGCATGTCAAGAGAACGAAAAGATAAGCAATAGACTGGGAAAAAAAATTTTGCAAAAGACATACCTAATAAAGATCTGTTATCTTACATATAGAAAAAACTCTTAAAAATTCAACAATAAGAAAACAAATAACCTAAAAAATAGTCTAAAAAATAGGACAAAGGCTTTAACAGACACCTCACCAAAGAGCATATACAGATGGCAAATAAGTATGTGAACAGATACTCCACATCATTTGTTATCAGGGAAATACAAATTAAAACAACAATGAAGTACTACTTTACATCTATTAAAACGGGCAAAAACTGGAATACTGACACCACCAAATGCTGACAGCACCAAACAGGAATACTCAATCATTGCTGCTCGGAATGAAAAATGGCAGTTGCCCTGAAAGACAGTTGTCAGTTTCTTAGAAAACTAAACAGTCTTACCATATGATCCTGCAATCATATTTCTTGGTATTTACCCAAAAGAACTGAAAATATATATTTACTCAAAAACCTGCATACAGATGTTAATAGCAGCTTTATTAATAATTGCCAAAACTTGGAAGCAACCAAGATACCCTTCAGTAGGTGAATGTATAAATAAACTGTTGTGTATCCATACAATGGAATATTCTTCAGTGCTAAAAACAAATGAGCTATGAAGCCATAAAAAGACATGGAGTAACCCTAAATGCATATTACTTATAAGCCAAACTTAGAGCTACATATTGTCTGATTCTAACTATATGACATTCTAGAAAAATGTAAAACTATGGAGATAGTAAAAGTATCAGTGGTTCCCGAGGGTGGGGTTATAGGAATGAATAGGCAGAGTATAGAGGACTTTTAGGGCAGTGAAAATACTCTGTATATAATAATGGATATATGTTATTACACATTTGTCCAATTCATAGAATGCACAACATTAAGAGTGAACTCTTAGGTAAACTATGGTCTTTGGGTGGTTATGATGTGTCTATGTAGGTTTATCTTTGGTAAAAGTGTGCTGTTCTGGTAATATTGATAATAGAGGAGGCTAGGCATGGGGTGGGGTAGGAGGTATATGAAAAATCTCTGTACCATCCTCTTAATTTTGCTGTGAACCTAAAACCACTCAAAAATATAAAGTTCTTAAAACACGCTGAGCAGAACTGAGCCCACTCAAGGCCATCAAGATCAGTCAACAGCCAGGCAACCAAAAAAGGTGAGAAGGCAAGGCCAAGATCAGCAGAATCACCTTGCGAATGCATAGTTGATCTCAGACACATGAGTAAACCATTCAAGATCAGCTGACCCTTGCTTATTTGTGAGCTAAATAAATGTTTATAATTATATGCAAATTAAATTCTATGGCTGTTTATTAAGTAACATTACAGTGGCAACACATAACTGAGGTAACAGAGTAGATACTTTTATCTGTTTTATAAAGAATAAAATTTAGCCAGGTTCTGAGTAGGATTTGTGAAAATTCTAAAATTTTGAAATCCAGATGAATTTCTGAGAAGAATTCTTTTAGAACATAAATTTCTGAATTTCCCAGAAAAAAAAAAATAACTCAGTTAAAAAATGGGCCAAAGGCTTTACCAAACATCTCCCCAAAGAAGATATACAGATGGCAAGTAAATATGTGAAAAGACACTCCACATCATGCGGTTAGTAACTGTACAGCTACACTCAGGACTTTGGTTCTTTAATTGAATTCAAAGAAATGCAGAAACTAACAAGATGCAAGAGACAAGCATGCTGACTATTTAGAAGAATGCATAATGAGGCAATTTAAGAGATCTAAGATTATTCCTTAAATAAAGATCTATGTTTGCATTTAACAAATTTACAAGTATTTTTCAAAGCAAAATGTATAGATTTATTTATCTATTCATACTCTAGTATAAGAAATAACTTAATTCAATTATTCCCCTAGAGTAAAGGAGAATGTGTTAAAAGACTCAGAAATGAATCTTAATCTTAAATATTGTAAAATGAGATCTTATTCAAACCTTTTGGTCTTTCGAATAGATTCTGCTTAGATTGCAGAAATTTAAATTTTATAATTAGTTCTATTGTATCATCTATGCCCAAAAGGGATATATTATAAAATGTTATCTCAAATATTGTTTTAGGTAAATGCTTTTTGCAAATTGCATTGTATAAAGAATCAAAGTCTACAAATAGCATTGAACAAGGTTTACTTATTTACCTTTTTAGACTGAATACTGCCTCTCACCATAGAACTGATAATAGATGTCTAAGTGGTCTTGGGTACAGAAAATTATCTAAAACAACTGAGATTACTTTTAGTGAATATAATGTATATCAAGTGCTAATGTGAATTCACTTTGAATACGAAGTTAGAAATAGTTTTATAACTCCATGTGAGATCACATGGGTGTTTTAGAAAGTGACTAGGGCATACAGTTCATTTGGGGATTATAAGGAAACTACATAAGACTTGTCTTTCTTTTGGGACAATAACTAGTTTACTCTAAAGAATAAACATCATTGTTACCAATGGTAATTAATAATTTATGAAGAACTGCCTTTTGTCAAATGTATAGATGTATCTGTAACCCTCAAATCTATATTTTCAGATGAAGAATCTGAGGTTTAGAAAAGTTCAGTGACCTTTAGTAGTATCAGACCAGTAAATGGTGAAACCATAGTTTGAATTATACTGGTAACTTTCAAAGCTGTGCCCCTTCTTCTATATAAAGTTACAGCATAAAATGGCCTGGATATTAGAATGTCAAAGAGCTGTTGTAAAGATTTAATAGTCAATAATTTCTTCACTTATTGAGAAGTCCTAATAATTTAAGATATTTTAAGTCAAATATATGACTTTGGGTGGTCAACACACAACGCAATATACAGATGATGTATTATAGAATTGTACACTTGAAACAGAAAATCTTATTAACCAATATCACCCCAATAAATTCAATAATTTTTTTTGAAAGATACTTAAATGTAACACATAGTTACAGTACTATATTAGCTGGTTAGAGTTTTATTACAGGACTACAGAAATGTAAAACATCCAGCAAGTTAGGAAAACTAGAAATAAAAGAATACATAGAAATTATCTTCCATTATAGAGACAAGAAAACTGGACTCAGAAAATATGTCACCTGTTAAAAAGTCACAGAACACACACAAATCTGAAACCCAATTCAGTGAGTTTCTTTTTATTTTTGAGAAAAAATACATTTTTTAATAGAATAAATACCAATCACTTGATTGGACTTCAAATGGGCCACTGACTTTTGGCTGAGGTTTACTTTGTATACTCACCAGTAGCTATGGACTACCAAAACCTTGTTTCAGTAAGGCCATGGCAAATCAGAACTTCAAGAAGATTCATTTTTGACACTAAATGAGATAATATAGAAAAAAAAAGACTTCACATGTTGAAATCCAGCTTTTTTAGACCTATTTTATCTAGGTCAATATTCTACTTTGAAACTTTTAGGATAAGCACAGAAGAAAAAAAGTTGACAAATAATGAAATTGCTTTAAATTTGTTTTAAAAATTGCTAACATTCGTTAAAGGAACACAGAGAGAGGAGACAGACGGATAGAGAGAGAGAGGGGGTTCTAGATGAAAAGATTTATATTACAAAATGTCAGTTACTGAATTCATTTATAAATTTAACATAATTGAAATCAAAATTAATTCTAAGAATACATTTTAAAAGTCCCTACTCATGTATTTAGTTTTACTTTTAATTAAATTTGTTATTTTGAGATCATTGTAGTGTCAAATGCAGTTGTAAAAAATAATAGCCTTTACCTAATTTCCCCCAAAGTTAACAACTTGCAAAACCATAGTACATCAACACAAACAGGATATTGACAGTGATATGAAAAGCACAGAACATTTCTATCACCAGAGAATCTTTCATGTTGTCCTTTTAAGCCTCTTGTACTTATTCCTACCCATACCCCATCATTAATCCTACAGAGACTAATATGTTTTCTACTTCTATAATTTCGTCATTTCAGAAATGTTATATAAATGGAATCAAGTGGTGTGTAACCTTTTGGGACTGACTTTTTTACTCAACTAAATTTTCTGAAGCTTTATCCAAATTGTTGCATGTATCAATAAACAGTTAATTCCTTTTTATTGCTGGGTAGTATTACATCTTATAGACAAACTTCAATCTGTTTCTCCATTTATCTTTTGACAGACAACTGAGTTGTTTCCAGTGTTTAGCTATAATGGATAAAACTTCTATAAAATTCTTGTATGTACAGGTTTTTGTGTGAACATGTTTTTATTTCTCTGGAAAAAAAATGCCCAGGAATTCAATTCCTGGCTTATATGGTAGTTTCACGTTTAGTTTTTAAAAGAAACTAGCAAACCTTTTTCCAGTGGCTATACCATTTTATTCACACCAGCAATGTATGTATGATCCAGTTTCTTGATGAAATTCTTATTAACATTTCATGGTGTTACATTTTTGTTTGTTTGTTTTTATTAGTCTTTCTGATATAGGTATAGTGACTAATTGTAGTTTTAAACTGCATTTCCCTAACAGCTAATGATGTTGAAATGAAGGAAGAAAGGTAAAGAATAAAGAATTCTCTTTAAATTTGAGTTTTGGTAAAAAGAACACACAAACACACACACATACAGAGGCAGAGAGACATGAATATTCCAAGCTAAAAGAATTATAATGTAAAAATATCAAATTTCCAAAATTCAACTATAAATTTAACACAATTCCAATTAAACTCCCAATACTTTTTTAGCTTGATAAAATAATATAAACTTTATCTGGAGGTGTAATAAAACAAGAGTGCACAAGAAAAATTTGTTAAAAAACTAATGAATACTAAACATTCATATAAGATATTTAACATTTATATATTTTTATACATGATATGTATTTATTTAATTTTAACGTAAAATTATTATTATTGTTATTTTCTTAATGCCTACAGCACCTGGTATTTCTAGGTGGTCTCCTATCCATGTACTAACCAGGCCCGATCCTGCTTAGCTTCCAAGATCAGATGAGATCAGGCATGTTCAGGGTGGCATGGCCTTAGATAAATGTAAAATTATTAAAATAATGTCATACTGGCTCAGAAACAGATAGTTGAAGGAAATAGAATGAAAGTCCAAAAACATACACAATTTTTCTTCCAATTAGTATTTGAGAAAGATTGTACTTCAATTTAGTAATGACATATATGTTGCTTTTGAGAGACAAATTAAAGTCCCCATTATTTCTACAGCAAAATGAAATTTTGATGAATTAGAAAATTCAAAGTAAAAATGAAGTCATGAAACATGGTCAAAATTTACTGCAATATTGAATTATTGAAAGTGATTCAATTTATTAATATTTACATGATTTACTAATCACATGGAAAAATAGCCTCTAATTACAGCCATAATGTATATTATTTTCCTATATTTATATATCTGTACTTAAAAAAATCCTTTAACAAATGTAATGCTTTTGGGATTATGAAAAAAAGGCATAAAAAGTTAAGTTGTATTTTTATAAAGATCTCGAGAAGTTCTGCTTTAAAGGAGGTATATTTACATCTAAATAAATGGCAGCTTACAAGGAGATGTTGAAAAAATAACTACATGGAAACTCCTAATTATTAGCTAGAGCCAGAAAATTAACTTTTTTTAAAAAAAGGTTTCCACTCTTAATTTGTGAACAGATATTTAACTCTTTCTTTTTTAGAAAGACACAACTTCATGTCTTTGCTCTCACTTCCTTCATCTAATACTTTATTGCTGATAGCATTATGCCAAGTACTGTACATATATTCTCTTCTTTAACGGCTACACCTATGAGATAGTGCTGCAGTTATTCTTATTTGGCAGTTGGGGATCCAAAACATGAAGAGGTGAGTAAATTGCACACAGATAATAACTGATGAAGCTAATACAAAGCACCAGGACATTACATGTTTTCCTATACAACATTCTGAGGAAAGGTCCACCTCTCTTATTAGCGGCTCCTGCTCAGTCTCACTGGCACCTTGTTATTCCTCAAAGTACTTAGGACCTTTGTACATGTTCCCTCTGGTAGAAAAACATTCCAACTATGTGCATTGTTATGTGATCATTTGCCAACCTTTCAAAGAGGCCTTTTTGATCACGACTTAAGGTGTCCCCCAACACGCCCTTACTTGGCTTAATATTTTTTCATACCTCTTCTCACTACCTAGCTTTGTATTAGTCAACTGGGTATTCGTTGTCAGTTTCTACCACTAAAAGTGATTGTTTTGTTCATTGCTATATTTCCAGCACTTGAATGAATAGATGAATGAGATATTAGCTGCTTATGGAAAATAAATTCAGCAGTACTTGAAAAGGACAATAATTATAAAAATGATCCCTAAAAAATAAAATTTCTTAGCTGACATCTAGAAGCTCTAGACACTCTAGACACCAATATCTGCTTTTAAGACCCATGCCACAATTAATCGTATCTACTATGTGCCTATGAAGCTCTGCAACTTGTTGAAGCACTACTTATACAATTATAAGTAATGCTTTAATCTCAAAATCTACTCCATGGCAGGCAGTGCACTTACTCCAATGACTTTACCATTATTCAAATATGTTTCTTGCAACAAGTCTTAGTCATACCTTCAAAGATTGTGAAAATTTAACTTTAATATACTCAGTAATGAATATTTTTATCTACTGAGAGTGCACTTGGCCTTAGAAATAGCCATAAGTCATTTAAAGCCCACCAAGGAGGAAAATGATACAAAAAAGCAAACCTTAAGAATTTTCATCAAAAGTGATGTGACTAGAACATAATGAGACTCTCTTTTTTATTTATTGCTCATAAAAAGGCTCTCTGGAAGAAATTCCGAAATTGGATTGTGAGACTCATTTTGAATGTCATAGCATAACAGGAACCATGATATTGATCCCCTGAGTCACTACATTGGATGGAATAACACTTATTTTGATGTTTGAATTACAATATGTTTGATTTATGTGTAAAAAATAATAATCTACTTTTATAGTTCTGTAGAACTTGATCTCACAATCCAGTAGAGAAAGTGAGAAAAACAGAATAAAATCATGCCCAGTTATGCTCGGATTAGCCTTTTAGTTACCTTAGCAATTCTTTCTTACTGGCTAAATTTTATAACATGTAATTAATATGCTTTAATTATTTTGCACTCAAATGCTCTGAGAAAACATTTCACACTAAATCCAAAGATACTAAAAGGACCACAGTATCATTTATGGAAGTTAAATTCCAAGTATTACAAAGAGGAATAATTAAGAATTTTCAAATGATTAAGTACTTAGTTTTCTTTATTTAAAAAACAAAATCATAGCAATATTTAATGTTTCAGTGAAAGAAAATTGATGACTGAATAATTTATCTTATAGCTAATTATACATAATTAAAATCTAAGGAAAACTGAACTCGATTACATTAAAATTTTTATAGAAAAAATAAACAGTAATTTTTAAGTTTTTTCCATTTTTATCATATATATACATATATATTTCTAGCCATAGCATTCTTCTTTATGATAACTCTGGAGCCCAGCATTTGACCTTTCACCAATACATATTACTGATATAATAGCTGATACCATCAAGGGAACATAAATACATAGGTCAAAATAATTGCATAAATGAATTTTTTATTACTAAATGAAGCAGAATTATTGGGAAAGATAAACTAGGACTTTAAAATAAACATAGTGTGTGTATATATATATATATATATGTATATATATATATATACATATATATACTCAAATAGTATAAGAAAAATAATTATGAGGCAGAAACAAGAAGTTACAAAAAAATTCAAGAATAATTTTAGGAATAAAAAAATAAGGTAGTTAAAATGCATAATAAAGTAGGCTGGAAAAGTGTAGGACAGAGAAAACCAAAGAATAAATTAGTGAGCTAGAAGATCAAATTGAGATATTACTATAACAGAAGACAGAAGGAAATAATAAGGAAATGGATTTAAAAGAAATGCTAAGAGACTAAGACAGGATGGGAAATGTCAATATCCAGATAATATGAATCCTAAAAGGAAATTTAATAATTTAAATAATAATTTAATTATTAGTGGTAATAATTGAGAGGACATATAAATGAGAGGGCATAATAAAGACATTTTCATGTTACAAAGCCTCAGAAAGTTTGCTACATAAAATTAATTTTTAAATCTCTCTTGTAATAAGTATCCAAATGAGAAAGGTAGTAACTATAGGAGGACACTGGAAGTAGATGAAGTAAATACAGCTAATTATTTTCTGAAATAGAGAGCAGCAAAGAAATAATATATCAAAAACATATTAAGAAACTCCCAAAACTTTAATTCTAGGCAATATAAACATTGTCTAAATAGGGGCTATGGAGGAGAGGGACCAGAGAGATGTTAAAGCATACTAAAGTATGTGTTTTTTGGGGGGAAAACATTGATAGTGATAAAACAGACAGTTTACAAGGCTTAGTATCAATATGGATCTTAAGAACAGTCTCCATAAAAACAGAAAAGAAGAGGGATATGGTAATGAAAGGAAGGAAATATAATATATAAAAACATGGCAGAAATAAGAATTATTAAAATAAATGTAAATAATTTTTAATTTATCAACAAAAAGATAAGTATTTTCAGATTGGATAAGAAATATTTAACAACATATTGGTTAAAAGAGATACACTTAAGACATTATGATATAGAAAGTTTAAAATAAAAGAACAGAAAAAGATAAACCAGGCAATAATGAACCAAAATAAAGCTGGAATAGCAATCTTAATAGCTGACAAATTTAAATCAAATTTAAAGCAGAATTTAAAGCAAAATGACATAAGGGACAAAAAGAAATGAACAGAAAAGGAAATAGAGCAGAATATATAAATATAAATGTATATAAAACTAAGTATGAAATTTAAGTATATAATGCAATAAATAACAGTACAAAAAACAGACAAATCATCAAGTATAGTGTAAAAATTTAACAATTCTCTTAATAACAAACACAAATAAATAGAAATATAAGTAATTTAAGTAACAACAGAAGTTTAAATTATGAGATAAATATAGAACACTGTATTTAAAAACAGGTGGGAAGAGAGTGTGCACAGTACTTAAATATAGCTTTAAGTATCTTTATCAGGAAAAAATATAGATTGAAATTAAAATTAACTAAGTATTCAAATCAAGGAATTGTAAAGAAGCAATAGAGCAAACCCGAACAAGAAGAAGGACCACTGTAAGAAAAAGGGTGAAAATTACTGAAACAAAAAGCAGTAAAATAAAAACAAATGATTGTTCTTAAAAGATATTAATAAAACAAAACTCTGGCAAGTATGACAAAGAGTAGATACAAACAAACAACATTCATAAAAAATTATAAAAAAGTATTATACACCTAGCAGAATTTTTCCAGTTATTCTAAACATATGAACTCTAATAAACTTCAAAACCTATAAGAAATGGTTCTGTATGTTAAAATATTTAAAATGCACAAAGTGGTACAAGAAGAAATAGAAAACCTAAACAGATCACTCATTATTAAAAACAGAAATGGTAAAGACTTCCTTTCTTACAATCCAAGATCATACAAGGGAGTTAATAAAACTCAGTGCTAATCTTTATTTCCACTAAAACACAGGAAATGAGTGAAAGCAATGGCTCATTTCATGAAGGCTGTGTAATCTTAATTGCAAAACTTAATAACAGTAAAATGGAAGAATACCATAAGTCAGTTAACTCATGAGTATCTATGTAAAAACCTTAAATAAAATATTTGCTGACTGAATCCAATAATAGTGCTCAGAATAAGATCTAACAAAGTTCAATATTTATGAGTATAAAAGGAAATAAAACCTTTTACCATTAGAAAAAGAGCAATCTATTACTTTGATTTAAGAAAAGTACAAAACAAAATTCTACTACTATTTAACATATAAAAATCCAAGACAATGTCACAAGAAAAAAAAATAGATTGAAAAGTGATTAAAATTAGGATTTGTAAATGGCATGATTATGTAAAAAAAATAGAATCAACAATTAGAGTTTGTAAGATAGGTTAGCAAAATTGCTAGATTAAGTTAAATTTAACAAAAATAATATATCTCTTCCTAGAGGTATGTATTAAAAAAAAAAGATGGCGCTCAAAATTGGTTTAAAAAAATCTTTTAATATATGTAGAAACTAGTTTTAACAAAGGATGCTCAAAACTATTTAGAGAGAATGTTAAAACTCTATAACAGAAATTTCAAAAAATGGAGAAACAATCTATGCTTTTGATTGAGGCACCTGTAATAAAAGACCAATATAAATTCTAACCCGATTAATCTATACATGAAAGGCAATTCTAAATCTCAATCCAAAAGTCCAGGTGGATTTTTAAAAGGTTGTGACAATTATATTTTAAAATTTACACAGAAGAATAACAGTCCATGAATAGCTATGTTATCTCTGAAAAAGAACGAGAAGTCTTGCTCTATTAGATTGTAAAAAAAAGACGCCAAAACCATAGTAATAAAAAGTGTTATAGTAACACATAAATAAACAAATAGATCAATTAAAAAAAAAACAGACTACAGAGACAGACTCATGTATAAATGAAGACTTATTTTACAATAGAATCTTCACAGATCAATGGGGAGAAAACAGATTGTTTAGTAGATGGTCTTGTTAAAACTAGCTCACTTTATAGGGAAAAACAAAATTCCTGCTTACTACATATGCAGGAGTGGTTTCTCCAATAGATTTTAAAAACTCAGTGTAAGAAGTAAAAGTAAAATTGTGAAAAGATAATATAGAAGAATATCTTGTGACCGAGGGGTAGAGAAGGACTTTTTTAAAAAAAAGTATATAGCACATAAAAGCACATTAATATCTTAGTTCTGAGACTAGAATCATGAGTACTATGATCATAATGAAGGAACAATCTACACAATTTCAAATACAGATTCTTATCAAGTTTTACTGAAAGATATTGTCTTTGATAAATATCAGTTAAAATAATTGGAAAGAAAAGTTTTCTAATAAATCTAGTTTAAATTATGGACTTAGAAAATAAGATAAAGCAAATCAACAACTTTGGAATAATAAGTGATGATAAAGTATCGTAAATTCTGCCAAATATTTTTCTAGCTAAGAAAAATAGTTGATTCATTAGACATGCTAATATAGTGTTTAAATCTACTGTATGTACATGATGTGTGTGTATATCAGATAGCATTAAAAATGACTATGGTCAAACAGATAAAATGAAATTGACTGCGTCAAAGTAAAGGCTTACTTCTCTTAAATCTCATGCAACATCCCTGGAAAATACTTTTTTTTAATTTCATGACTCACTGAAAGTGTGGTATATTTTTGGAATGTCTTCTGAAAAGCTAAGGTCACATCAGCCAACAGCTTGCTTATGAACATTTCTGTAATTTGAAAAAGAAAGTTTGCAAACCTAATTTTGGCCATGACTGTAGTTTTCTCAATTCTATTGTATTTAGATTAGAAGAAGATTGTTTCAAGTGTTTATGATAACACAATAAGGTTGAGTTACAACATTGATAATGCAAATACAAATTTGTTATTGGTAATATTCACGTCTATACTTTACTTTCATACTGATTATTGCTCCCAACTGCAATAACTTAACATACAGTATTAGTGAAATCTCATTGACATGAAAGTCTTCCTTAACATTTTTCAAAATTATGTTTAAATTTAGAAAAAAAGTATTTATTAGCATCTTTACTTACAATTTTATAATGAATATTCTTTATAGCAACATTTCTCTTTGAAAAAAAAAACATAATTATAAACAAAAGATCCTTAGTCGTAGGGTAATCACAAGCACTCCAGAAGATACATTCGGAATATGTTTATATAACACTCTGATAGTCTAAATTTTTACAAAAGGCACCCGATAGCAACTGAGGCTTAATTACCTTATCCTACTGCATCTCATGTCACTATATTAAAAGCACTTAGGTTTTTCAGGCAGAAGATCTCCAAAAGGAAAAAGGCTAAGTTTTCTTTTTCTTTCTTTCTTTTTTTTCTGCAGTCACTTTTAGGTCTCATCCAGTTTCTTTTACACTATGTATATAGAGTACAGGTGATTTTTTTTTCCAGATGGACATTTATTAACTTTTTTTATTATTATGGAAAATTTAAAATACATTCACAATTAGAGATAATAGAGTGAAAATATCTGATGCATTCAAAACTCAAATAATTATCAACTCTTGGATAATGTTTCATTTAAATCCTTTTCCATATCAACCAAACATCAGATTATTTTATAGTGAATTTCAGTTGAGATATCATATCATTTCATCTGCACGTATTTCGACATTGTTTCTAAAATAATATTTTCTTTAAAATCACACATAATGACAATGCTATTATGATGCTTTAAAATTAACAATATTTCTTAATATTATTAAATGTCCAATCAATATATGAATTTTCCTGATTTTTTAAAAAATTTGAATGGAAATACAATAAAATCCACTCATTGCATTTAGTAGATATATATCTTCTCTTTTTATCTATAATTTTAACCTATAAATTGTAAATCTATACACTTAGTCCCCCTCTATTTTAATCTTTTTTTATAATTAAAACAAAACAAAACTGGGTCATTTGTTCTGTATAGTTTCCACAGTTTGGATTTTGTTTATTATATCTTCATGATACTGTTTTCACGCACCTCTGTCACATGATTTCCTATAAATTTTGGTCAATGATCAATTTAAATCAGATTTTTTTTATATACTGTGAATTAAAGTTCAAGACTAATTTGTTTTGCTTTATTTTCAAATGGATATCTATTACAGTACCATTGGTTTAAAAGACTCTCCTTCCTCCCTTTCTTAAATTACCTTGGCACATTTGTCAAAAATCAATTGACCGTATATATGTAGGTCTATTTCTCAACTTCATACTGTTCTATTGCTCTATATGACTATCATATATTCCCTATACCAATATTTCTTCCTATCTTGATGAATAAGTTTCTAAGTCCTCTGATTTTTTTTCCCCAAAGTTGTTTTGGCTATTTTAAGCCCTTTGCACTTCTATATAGATCTTAGAAACAGCTTTTCAATTTCTTTGAAATTGCCTATTGGGATTACCCAGACTCTAGAGCTCACTTTGGGAAGAATACTAACAATATTTCATCATTCAATCTTTTGTCGTTTTCAATGAACAGTTCATGCACATATTTTGCTAAATTTAGCCCAAAATATTTCATGCATTTCATTTCATTTTTTAATTGTTTATTTCTAGTATTAAGAAATACAGTTGATTTTCAGAAATTGATCTTATATTCAACAATTTGCTAATTTCACTTTTAGTTCTAGGAACAATTTTGTCATCTGTATTTGTAGACAGTCTTAGCTCTTCTTTTCCAATTTTCATACTTTTTATTTCTTTTCTATACTTTAGAACTAGATAATACCTCAGTACAATGTTGAATATAAGTAATGAGATATATGTAATTATAATGAATATAAGTAATTACCTTGTTTTCAACCGGAGGCAAGCATCAGCCTTCATCATTTAGTACAATGCTATTTATAATTTTTTTTTTTTTCTAGAGCCATAAAGTTTGAGGAAAAAAACTATTCTATTGATAGTTTTCTGTTGGTTTTTATCTTTGGTGGGTAAATTATTTTGTTAAATGTTTTTCCGCATCTATTCAGATGATCACTTTTTTTTTAGCAATAAGATCAATTAAATGAAAAAGAAGTAGATTTAAATGTATTAGTTATAATGTATTAAAAATATAAGAAAAGAGCAAGACAATGTGAACATAAAAGGTTAATTTTAATTGTATTACAATTCCTAAAATAAGAAACTTAAAGTATTGTTTAAACATCTTATTAGACACAGCTGAATTAGGAAACTAGAAAAGTTTGAAAAGAAATGAAAAATATGAAAGCAAAATTTTAAAAAAATCTATCCAAATAATATCTAATAATATTTCTAGAAAGAAAGAATAAAGAATGGGTAATGCATTAATATTAAACATGGTTATAGTTGAGAGTTTTTCAGATTTTGTGTAAAACATGAATTCTTAGGTTCATAACAGTACAGTAAGTTATAAGTAATATTCAAAAATATACCTAGGTATTTTGTTATGAAATTTTATTCCCTAAAGGGAATTAAAGAAAATGATTCATGTATATAAAAAGTAGGAAAGTGGATAAAAATAAACAAGAAAAACACCTCAAAATGATAGTTGGAATTAATCCAAATACATGAGAAATTATAGTACATGTATATGAAATAAGCTTACTTAAAAAGCACTACAACGAAGCTTACCTTATACCTACACAACAGTATAGTTGATCTATATGCTATTTATAAAAGGCAAATAAATGACTTAAAATATAAAAATCAAAAGTAAATGAATGGAAAACTATGTATCAGCCATATGTGTGTGTGTGTGTGTGTGTGTGTGTGTGTGTATGTATGTATATGTATATATATATATATATATACACATATATATATATATATACATATATATATATATAAAGAAAAATGAACTAATGGTAAAAGCAATAATAACAGACAAAATTTGTTTTAAGACAAAAGATAATAGAATAAAAGAGGGTCAATATGTAATGCCAGGAGAGAAGGAAATAGGTTCCGATATCATTCATGAATACAGATATTAAATTTCTAAACCACATTAAATTGGTTGGAACAACTGGTTTTCAAAACAAGGAAAGGAGAGAAATGAGGAAGGGAGGGAGGGAATAAGGAAGGAAGGAAGGATAGAAGGGAGGGAGAGTGGGAGGGAGGAAGGAAGACAGGCAAAACGAAAAGCGTATCTGTCCTTATACTATACACAAAATTGAATATAGTGAATTACTGACCAAATGTGAAAAATAAAACATACAATAAAGAATGAAAGAAAAATATTACCTCAGAGTAAAGAGGAATTCTAAAATGAGATGCAAATATAAAGAATAAACAATTGGTAAGAACTGCCAGCATTAGAATTAGAAACTACTCTCGCAAAAAAAGAAAAAAAATACACCATAAACAACATGGAGAAAAAGTCAAAGCCTAAGAAGACTATTGATAATGCATATTAACTCTTAAAGACTTTACGTCCTACACATATATGATGAGCCCATAAAATCAATGAGAGATTATTTTCCCCAAAACTGGGTAAAGGAGTGAATAAACAATTCTAAAAAGAGGAAACTTAAATGGCAAATACACACAAAAGATGTTCACATTGACCAATGAGATATAATTGTGCATCATCATATTGAACAAACTAAAAAGTTTTGATAATATCAAATATTTCTGAGGCTGTGAAGCAATGTGTTATTTTATACACTGTTGGAACACAGGTAAATTTCTTGCACTCATTAGAGAGTAATTTGGTGATATTTAGGAAAGTTGAATGTGTGTATATTTTTAATACACTAACTCTACTTCTAATTTATATATATTATAAAATTCTTGCATGTGTTCATGAAGAGCTGCTCTTGTAAATTAGTTTGGAATAGTGATTTAAAAGAAAGAAAAAGGAAAGGAAAAGGGGAAGGGAAGGGAATGGGGAGGGGAGGGGAGGGAAGGGAAGAAAAACCTAAATGCCCATAAAGAGAATATTAAGATATTCTTGTATATTCATTCTATTGAATCCTATACATTAATTAAAATAAATGAACTTGTAATACCTGTAGCAATATGGATAATCATAACATTGAACAAAATGTACATAGAAGATTGAAACATTTTAAAATAATTTATAAAATATTTATAATTTACAAAATGTGCAAAGCAGTGCCTTACTATTTTTATAGATATGAGCTATGAATGAAGATATATAAATATTTATGGAAATGATTTATATCAATCTCAGGATAGTGGTTTAGCTCTGGGAAATAAAATTTAAAAGTTTTTTTTTAACTAAAATAATTCTTGCAAAAATTACATTTGGTAAAGCTGGGTAGTGGGTATAGGGATATCAGGAATATTATTTTTATTTTGCTTATATTTGAACTATTTCATAATTATAAAAACCTAAATATAAAAAGAGGTCTATTGGCTTAGAAATCCGAACTGAAGAGAGCTGGCAGATAAAGTTGGCAGAATTAAGGTGCTTGAGTTTCCCGCTTAATGGCAGCATAAGCTCAAGCTAAGCAGCTACAGACGGTAGACAGATGCTGAGGAGGGTGACCAGAACCCCTGCTCTCCTCTGCAACTAGAGGAACACCACTGCCACCATGGTGGAGTTGCAGTCAAGACACCCGGGAGCAGGCAGGTTACAAGGCCATTGAGAGGGACTGTGTGTGAGGAGGGTGGGGGTTTTCTTTTCCTGTTTCTGCAGCACACTGTTCTCTGAAGCTGATGCTGAAAGTTAAAGCGACATTTGACTGATTATGTGACAGCCTCTGATGCAAGCTGTGTCAGGGAATGCCAACAATCAACCAGGACCTTTGGGACCAATAGGTTCTATGTATGAAAAAGAAAACCAAAAGTAAGTTAAATAGGTACTTGCTATATACGGGTATTCTATTCTCATACTTTTTTCGGAGGATATATTCTTTTAGCACTTATATGTTCACATGGATAAGTAGTGCTTCACATTTATTTGGTTACTGGTTAAAGAATTGATATGTTTAAAATCATATATTAGGGATCCTGTAGATAGAACTAAACTGAATGTAAAGTATATTGGAAGAAAAACAGAATTGGCAATCTGAAAGTATTTCTAATTATGTGTTCATTTCAGTAAGTGACTTTGCTTCTCTCAAACTTAATATCCAGATTTGTAAAAGTAAAATTATAATTGTTAATATCCACCTCAAAGGATTACTGTGAGGCTTGAAAATGATGAGATATAGAAAAACTTTGTACAGGTATTTGGTACTTGTTTATGCCTGTTATACATAGGCATACAGATAGATAGAATGATAGATTGATGATAGATAGATGATAGATAGATAGATAGATAGATAGATAGATAGATAGATAGATAGATAGATAGATAGATGATAAATAGACGAATAGACAGACATCCTGAATTGTGGCTAAAATCCTTCGGTCTAGGTAATCCAGTAATTCACAGGTCCCCAATCCCAGGACTGTGGACCAGTACTGGTCTGTGGCCTGTTAAGAACCAGACCACACAGCAGGAACTTCATCTGTATTTGTAAACACTCTCCAGCACCAGCATCACCTCCTCAGCTCCATTTCAGATCATCAGGCAATAGATTCTCATAGGAGCACCAGTCAAAAAGGTTGGGGACTGCAGAAGGAATTCATGCTGGCCAATTGACTCAAATGTAATATTAGTAAAATAGGGTAAAGAAAAATAAATTTGTATTCTTGATCTCAAGTATCTATGTTGCTAAATAATTAAAATATATATTAAATATGGAAGCCATCTGTTTTGATAGATTATATTATCATGAATATTAATTCATTTCCTATGATATTGAACACCTATTTTTGTGCCATACAGTCTACTAGGTGATAAATATACAAAGAGATAAAACATAAACATAGTATCCTCCCTTTACCTAAATGCTCATACACCTCAAATGTGGTCTTTGTGGTCTAATTTTAGACCAAGGGGAGGGTTAGGTATTGCACAGACAGATGGAGGGAAGCAGGTGGTCTTCACCTCCATGTGCCCAAGAGAGTACAAAGTCTTTTTAAATATAAAAGAAAAAATGAAGTTCAATTAGCTTATCTTAGTATTTTATTTTATTTTAAATGCCTACAGCACCTTGTCTTCCTAGGTGGTCTCCCATCCAAGTACTAACCAGGCCCGATTCTGCTTAGCTTCCAAGATCAGACGAGATCAGGCACATTCAGGGTGGCATGGCCATAGACTTAGCTTATCTTAATTTATTGTGAGTAAATATCCTAATATGGCTATTAGCCTCTGCTTAATTGTTCTATAGCCTTAGTTTTGCATCCAGATAAAATACCATTTTGCTGGGAATTTTTAATTGTATCAACAATGATGCCAGCCATCTTCTTTTTTCAAAATTTTAAAGATTTCCATTGCGTGATAGCTTTATGAACATCTACAAATTCAAATTCAGAAAAGACTTAAATAATCACTTGATCATTGTTCACTTTTATTATAGAATATCTAATTCCATCACTGTAAATGTTTTATGTGATAGAACAAATTCTCCACTTTCCATGTAAATATTCTAGACATGTCAGTTACGCAAAAATGGGGTCCCTAGAAGCTGGCATTCCCAGAAAATAAAAAAGGAAAATAGCCTACTAATTTACCATGTAGCAATCTGACAATTTGCTTGACTACTCCCTCTCAGAAGTTGTCAGCTCAGGAAAGTGGAAGGATCTCTAGCGACACCACCATTATTATTCAGAAACTGTGGGAATTCATGCTGGCCAATTGCCCCAACTATGTTTTGTTAGTCTGGCATTGTGTATTTAAAATACTTGAATTCACTGATGATATAAAAACGCATAAAGATTTTATGGAACATTTCAGATTCCCTGTCTTGAAAATTTGGCATGTTTAGCAACAGCGAGTATCCATTCCTTTCAGCCCTGATATAATCTTATATTACACCTGGTGTTAGAGCTGTAGGGGGCCAGGAATTATCCCAGAGCTAGATTTTGCTCAGAGAACTACAAATACACATAGTCACCAGGCCCAGCTTCTTTTGAAAAACTAGGTCTGGCAGCACTAGGTCCACAATCCTTCATGGTAGCAAATAAACTAGAGTTGTCAGTAAGCTGTCAGTAGTGCCCACTATTCTCTATTGTTTATATCTTGTCTTTTTAAAACTCGTTTACTTTTACCTACTTTGTTAAATTGTATTATTGTTCAAAATATTTGTTACCTCTTTCTATCTAAGGATTATTTCGACATCAGGCTTAGCAGTGTTAGCTTACTTTGGCCAATGAATTGGGATATATGCCACATATAAACAGAAGTTTTAAGAGCATCATGTGGCTGCATTTTTCTCTCTGCCAAGAGATCAAGATTTCTCCAGATGGCAGCTATTCCTTTAGTCTAGGCCCAGAATGAAGATGATATGGAGCAGCATGGCAGCAGGCTCATGATGTGCATGTATTGTGAGCAAAAATCAGTGATTGTTATTGTGAGTCTCTAAGATTTTGGTGTCAGTTTCTATGACAGTAGAGTTTAGCCTACGCTAACTCATACATCACTGTAGCTCCTGTAGCCATTTTATTCTAACATCAGCAGCCATCTCTTGCCTGCCTAAAATGAAGAAG
Organism: Pteropus vampyrus; assembly: GCF_000151845.1. Lineage (NCBI taxonomy): Eukaryota > Metazoa > Chordata > Mammalia > Chiroptera > Pteropodidae > Pteropus > Pteropus vampyrus. The sequence goes on along the minus strand of NW_011888783.1, from coordinate 24,864,883 downwards.
CATTTGATCTGGTGAACTAAATTTGATTTTTTTGAGAAAAGGGAGTCTATAGACATGGTAAAAGTATCTGGTTGTTATATAAAATGGCATAAGTGTTTCCTCCTTAGTTTTATAATTTAGAATTACATTGATTTAAATCAATATTAACTCAAGTTCCATGTGCTGGGTATTTTTTCGTACTCTACCTCATTTTAAATGATTAACATTATTTAATGTCTAATCGCTGTTCTTGCCAGTTCTCAAATAAGTAAATTTAGCTTCAGAAATTTAGATGTGTTTGTATGTGAATATGTATATTTTTTTAGTCCTGAGCTTACGTTCATTTTTTCTAAGCCCACTTCATTCTTGAAAGCGTAGATTCCAGGAAGTCTTACTCAAAAAAGCTCAACTCAGTAACATGGCAGCATTTAAGTTTTACCTGGCTTTTGAATGGAGACAGGGATTCTTTCATGGATCTGTGACATCCCATGATAAAGTTTTATCTCTGACCTCCCCCCACCATGGATAAATTATATAAATAGAAAACTATAGCTTTTTTTAAATAATGCTTCATATCATCCATAAAGAATGGTCTTTTATTTTTAGATTATGACCTTTTTGTGTTTTTATGACAAAATACGTTCTCCTACGAGAAACGATAATGGTAAAGATGTTGGTTTTGTGTAATGTTTTATCTAGAAATATTAAGACAACACAATGTCAGCCCTCACTTTCTGTTATTACTGCCCTTGTGTGGTGGGAACTTGAAAAAACTGTTGTTGTTGTTGTTTTTCTGTGACCCTTTTTAACATGAAATCTCTTCTCCCTATGAAATACTGGACCTGAGGCACTCCTTGCCTCAGGCAAAGATTGTTTTAAAGAGAAATGAGATGTTCTGAGATTCAAAATGAATATTTAACACTCAGAGCATAGATAATTTAAGAGCAATTTTTTTAACTTCAAAAATCATGGTTTTAAATATCAAAAGCCAGAGCTCAGTAGAACTCAAGACATCAAGTTTGTGTCATAAGCTATAGTCACTTAAAAACCTATGACTGGTTGGAATCGATTTTTCTTTCCAATTTTTTTTAAATTAACAAAAATAGGGACAGGAGAGAGCCGTATTAAAAGAAAGAAGTCACAAAACTAAAGCAAAAGACTTAGACGTTGAAGTGAGTCTTTGAAAGGAGATTTGAACTCTATTTCTTATATTTATTGCCTTGTTTTCAAGCCTGGTATTTGGAGGTCTAAAAGTCAACAGATTATTTTTGAGATCTTAAAGCTAACAAAACCTGTGTCTCCATCTCTGGGAGAAATAGCAAGAAATGGTTGTGACACGTATAGGCAAGCCAGGCTTGATAGAACACCCCACCAATCATTTCACAGCTGACAGAACCTTCCTTGAGAAGGGCTTGGACTTAGTGAGAGAAAGCCAGTGGATCTGAAGGGATTTGTGGTCAAGATAAGGGAGATGCTGAGTGGCCTGTGTGGGCCAATGACTTAACCATGGGAGAAATGGACATTTTAAGAGGATGTCTATTGAGATTAATGCTGATAAAAATCAAAATCAAAAATCAGTGTAGACTCTATCTGTTAACTGAAACCAGCCTGAGCAGAAGATAAGACTCAGGAGCAGGTCTCCCCTCCCCCGATCCCATTGGCACAGCCCCAGGGAAGGGAATCCCACATTGACTAAAAATCTTAAGTGGAACCAAGAAAACCCTAACTGCAGCAAGTTGCTAATTCTGTGGAATGAAGGCCCATGATCGAAATTAATTTCAGTTACAAAAAAAGAAGCAAAGTTACTTTTTACATGTGTCATTTTAAGAAATCTCAACTTTTGCTCATTATATGAATCCCCCCGCTCCAAAATCTGGAAACTGATGTCTGTTTCTTTGTGGTATCTATCAAATATGATTTATATTAAAATAGAGGCTTTTAGGGTATAGTATCCTGTATAATAAATGACTCTTCTTGACCTGCCTTTATAAAGCAAAAGTGAGAGGTTAAAGATTGAAAAGAGAGTTGCCAATTGGTGGTTACTCAGAAGGCAAGTGATCCATTTGTGGCTAGGAAACATTTAAACAGCTCGTCTGTCATTGATGATATACTATTCTCCAATAGTAGAACTGCTGTAATTTCTGAGGTGACCAAAGTCACAAAAGGAGAAATGGGTATGTTGGGCAGTGGTAGCTAGTCAGAGGAAGGTAGGAAGTATCAAGAAGTAACCCTAGAATTTAAAGAATGACAGCTAGAGACATAAGGGCTTTCTGAAGAAAAGGAGCAAAGGGCCACTGCTAGAAGACTTTGTAGGAGCTCTGTTACTTTCACATGTCTTATTATCTTTACTGTGTTTCCTCATAGTGACTGGTAAATAAATACTTTAAAAGACAAATAAATCTCATGCTCTTATTTTGAGGATTTAGCAATTAAAGTAGCTTTGATGAGGAGGTATAGTTTTTTCATGATCCCATTATATTCATAGATTCAGACATCTAAAAAAAAAAAAACAAAAAAAAAACAGCATTATAGTTCTAAAAGAAGATGCCCCAGACTGTAGCTTAGAGGGGGAAAAGAGGGAAAAGAAGTGTGTCTCCCAGAAAAACAGCTGCAGACCTAGAATCTGATCTACTTAATAGTATGACAATGATATATCCAACCTCCCAGTGAAGCATAAAGCCAATTTCTGCTTTCCTATAGATTTATATCTTGACATGGAGTGAAACTTTGACATCTTTTGGAAGGAAAACTGCCTTTACGGTTTTTGACACACACACACACAAAATGTAGTATTTTGGAGAACTTGGTTTTTGTTTTGGGCTGCCAAAATTTAGACAGCAAATATCTCTACATTATTGGTGAAGTGAGCTAAAGACGCATACTTCAGATTGGACAGTTATGTCTTCCTTGAGTCCATTAAAGGGATCTGGGAAGGACAGGGTAATCAATCTTAAGCATCCTTGGGCTATAGATTGTCTCACTGTTCTATAGGCACTGGCTTCTGAGTGACATGAGGACCCAGAGCAGTGGATGAGAGCTTCGAGAGGAGAAGCTGCTAAGAGATTTAGAGAGGACCTTGTTCATACTCATGGATCACAGCAGTGAGAGAATGCAACCTTGTGACTAGCAAAAGGCAAAATGAGATCATCCAAGCAGGCAGAAAGAAATGAGACATGGCCACAAGGGCATAGTGAAAGTGTGAGTACTCCAAGGAGTTTCAAAAATATTTGAGGTCAGTGCCAAGGTTCTGCTGTTATTCACATGATGAGATAAAATGTAGGCATTTGGGCTATATACATTAAATTATATAAGACCCCTAATGGGGAAAATAAAAAAAAGGTTAAATAAAGTCACATTTGAAAATATGGCCTTCAAAAAATAACATCAAAGACAAAAATTATAATACTCCAAGTCAATCACAAATGCAAATCTGGAAGTTTACTGACTTAATCTAAAATATTTTGCTGGCTTGACCATTACAGCACTTTCTATAAGATCAAGAAGGTTTTGGACACAGGATAATACTGTTTGGCCTTTGAAAATAGTCGTAAGAAGAAAACAGCTATATTCCGTCCTTGCCACAATGAGAGAATATTTCTATAATATCTCCTTTTTAAAAGTTCTAAACTTAAAGTCTGGTAGCCAAGTTAATGGTCAATTATAGTGACATGTGTTTGTGGGTATGTGTGCATGTGCATATGTGTATGTATCTATACACATATCTACACATAAATGTGCTGTTAGTCCTCATTTGCAAAGGCCCTACTCTCTCTGTGGGTAACCTCTTGTTTGGTGAGTTCTTGATGACCCCATCAAGGTCATCCTGCCTAGAGTTCTTTATCACAGAGAAGCACAGCTTATATGTTAAGAAGATCAGTGCCCTAAGTCACATTTTTGAAAGAACAGGTTAGTCCTGGTAGTTTTCATTTAATCATGGTTCCTTAGAACTTGCTGATGAAGGCTTTCCAACTCAATCAGGAAGTCTCTGAACTCTGTAATTTCATGCTAAATGCTGCCTACCTGACCCAGTTCTTCCCAGGGGACAAAAATCCTAAAGGAAACACTGGAACTGAGTCGATGCCTACATATCACATTAGACAAAATGTTCAAAACAAAGCTCAGAGCCCTGTTTGCCCTGTGTTACGATATCTGTCTGGCTGTTAAGCAATGGTTTAACCTTACTGAGACTAATACATAAAATGAGGGTAACATCCACCACATGTGGGCTTCTAGAAGAACAAAATTAATAATATAAAGCAGCATTTAATGCATCTTAATTGCCGTCTCCCTATTGTTGAGACTCAGACAACCAAGTTGTCTACATGCCTTCATTCCATCTATGCTGAACTCCACTGCCGCGTAAATTTGGTAGAAGCCGAACACCACTTTCATTGGGTCTAAGTTAGGTCCAGCCTAATTCCTAGTCTATAATCCCTCCCCACTAGATTACTACTCTGAGAAACCTACTTTTACCTCTGCTTTTGGATATTAATCCACACCTATGCAGGAGCTCAACTTTCTTTGAATTCCCCACACCTGCTAGCATTCGGGCCCTTCTGAAATACAGATGTCCATCTTCTTTGGAAGCCTCAGACCTCCTCAGCCCCTGTGTGCTCCAGTTCTCATAGATGTACTGTTATCCTAATGTCTATTTTTAAATCCTCTTTTTAAAACCTCCTCAGCATGCCTGTCCTGCTCTTGGCTCCCTTACCCTCACACTATACATACCCCAACATGCTGTCTCAAGGGCTATGCTTCAAATTCCTGTTAAATGGTTAAGGTTTACCTCTCAGCTTATTTGTCCCCAATGCCAACTGTCTACTACTATTTCTGAGTGTTGTCATCATAGATACTTAGATGCATCATTACTGTATTCTGATACACTTTTACTTTTTCTTGAACATCTTAATTGCCAGCCACATGTACCTGCATGCTCTCTAATTTTGCCTTGCTACCTAAGTGTTTTGTTTAGCTGCTAGTTAAATTTTTTCCTAACTGTATATGCAGCTGTACCAGTGGGGAACTTCCTAGGCTATTGCAGGCAACTGAGATATTGTGCCCCAGGTCCTGCGTGGAGCCCAGTCATCAGGCAAGCCTAACTAATTTTCTAATTCTTTCTTTGCTGGCTGGGACTGACAGTGAGGGCACCCCAGGCCTGGTCATTGGGAGCACCTCCTTAATATTTTTCCATGTAGATTGATCTGGCTTCAGGGGGTAGTTAGAGTCTCAGATCCAAAATTATTCTTTCTTTTCCCATTCTACTATAATCTGAGGTCAATAGCCACATCTAAAGATATCATCACTTAGACATAGCGAGAATAGACACAGCTATAAGGTATGACATATTAGAGTGACAGTGCATGGGTACAGAAGGCTGGGGCTTGAATTGAGTCCCAGAAGTGCCTATTCATTAAAGCACTGCACATGGAGAAGATTGACTGTACAGCAAAAACAAATCTAGACAAAGGGACCCAAGCAGTCCATGTCCAAAGCCAGTGTCCCAAGAAGCCACTATGTCAGAAATGTTCCAATAGGTTTTGGCATGTTAGTACCCGAGGTGAAAGGTGGTTGATTCCAGTTCAGTGGATGATACACAAAAGCAGGGATAATTCAATGACAAATGGTAATGTCAAGTCATCATTGCTCAGAGAGATCTATCCCTTTGTATCAGGATCCCAAGCAGGAGCTGAACAGCAGGTGCGTGTGTGTCAGGGAGCGGAATTAAGTGAACATAGGAGCCAAATACTCAGATGAGGCAAAGACTTACTATAAAAATGGATTTGGAGCTATGTCCCAGTATTAGGCCTTAATGCAGCTAACACAGCAGACGAACAGGAGTTAGGAAGCTTTGTGAATGAAAGGTAAAGTGATTCCCGAGGCTTTTCTCAGGCACATCAGGCACTGTCACTATTGGTAGTGCAGCTGGACGCCAATCAGCCCCAGATAGGGGGATTGGGGATGCTGACCTTCCTCCCTGACCACAAGGAAGTGAGTTTGGGTCTGAAGTTACAATTCATGAGTACATCCAATTAAAGAGAAAGGCACGGGATACAGGAAGAGTTATTATAGTCACAAAGGCACAGGATACACAATATGTTATTATAGTCATGCCCCTGCTCAACATCTTTCATGATGCCTCAATGAGGATCGAATTTGAAACCTCAAACTGGTATCTTCAGCCTATCAATCATATGAGATGTCCCAGTCCTCTTGATTCCTGGCCAGATCTTCAGTAGTGACCTTCCTGCTCCACATCATGGCACCTCGTACAGCCCCTCAAACTTTCTACTGTTTTTGCCTCATGACTTTGCTCTAGTCCCTCATCTTCGATTCCCTTTCCTCTTTCTGTTACCTTCCCAATGCCTGCCACATCATCAAAAATGCTGTAGCTCTTTTGGTCAGGGGTTATTCATAAAGTACGCTTCTGAACTTTCTAGAATTGTTAGTTTGCTGTATAAAAGGGATTGAAATCATCTCAAGGACATGAATTTTTTTCTATGATTTCTTAGTTCTCTCAAAATCTTAATTCAAAACTTTGCACATGATGTAGTCTTCAGAAATATTTGATGATTGACTAGACACAAGTTAACTTAGTCTTCTCAAGGTAAAAGTCAACCAGTGTTTCAGTGGAGTGGTGTTTGGTATTATACAATGGCACACTGTTATGCTAGCACTATTCATATTAACATGTTATTTTCATGTTAATTCAAAAAAATAAAAATTAAAAGCAAAAGCATTTTGTAATAGGGTTGTTATATATTTTTATATTATTATATATTAAATAAAGTGTTATATTTTTATAATATTATATTAGATTATGTTGTATATCATATACTCCATGTTATATATTAGATGTTATATATGTTTTATCCATCTATCACTACCAATATGCCCACAGCTAACTGTAATTCCATGTTGCTCAACAGTCTTAATTGAGTTCAGTTTTAAGTTTCAAGTTTTAAGTATGAAAATCTCAACTTTCGTAATCTCTACTGTGGCCTTTTTAAGAAATATAGATAACTAGCAATCTATACCATAAAAAATAATGATGTTCTTATTTATTTAGAGATTTACAAAACATTTTGCATTTCTCAAAGCACTTTCATACTTTAACTCCCTTTACAAAGTATCCTCTAACTTTTATGAAGCAATGTGAAATATGTATAAGATTTAAAAACTCAATTTAAAGGTTAAAAAGTCTTGTTTTCTTAGAGTTAAGATAATTTATTTTCTTTGAAACAATTAAGTTGCCTGAGAACAGATTTATGGATGGAGAGAATGGTTGGATTTATCTTCATGCTCTGTTTTGAAACTATATTTATTTTATCACTTGAGGTAATCAATGCTCAAAATGATTGTATGAAGAATTCCAAATGTTGTCTTTAAGACCAAGAGGTGACTCCAAGTACAAATAGTGACAGAAGTTCTAAGCCTGAAAGCCACATCTCCAGATATTTGTGTTGTAGAGACACAGTTTCAAGGAAGGAAAGAAACCAGAACTAGGTGTGGTATAAGATCAAAGTTACTTGAAAATGGTTCAAAGCAATGTGTATAATAATAGGGATAGGACGAATTGGTTTAATTGATCTTTTAACTTTAATTTTGATTCTGTATTTGTTAATGGAATGGTAATAAAATGGGCTTCCTCTTACTTTATTTCTATATTTTCATAGGTTATATAAAATTTTCCCCTTGTTTCATCACTAGCTATAAAATAGGAAAACATCTTTCTTGTTTTAAGAAGTTAAATGTTAACCTGAGTCTATTGATTATATGAATAGCAGTTTGTATATTTAATCCATTTTGTTTTTTATCTGTTATTTTCCATATTACACTTTTCATATTTCATTCCTTGCTAAGAATGAGATGCTTTATTTTTCTGTTTTCCCTTTTTCCTTTGAGAACTAAAAGTTTTAAACGTATTTCTTCAAAGAGACCAGAATAACATTTTAGACAAATTATCTGCAGTTCAACTAAGTACATGATTAAAACAGTACAGGTACTTCATTTTAGGCCTCATTCCTGTCATCACAGTGCATGCTGGTATACTGTAACTTGCTACTACGAAAAAGAATAGCAGAGAGATTGAGAGATGGTATTCTTGAAATTTAGCAAAGCCACATCTCTTGTTTGTGAAATATGGTAATGTTTCTTGCAACAAAAATTAGAGGTATGCTCCCATTACCTCAGGTAGAAGTTTATTATCAGGTTACAATGTACAGGAGTATGAAAAGTCTCTGAAGTAATGCATTCAGGTTTTAGATGAACTGAAATGTTATTCGCTTTTGGTAATTTGTCACGGGTTCTGATGGCCCAGAAGAAACTCTAGGTATCTGAATATTTAAAGTTCAAATTGTCCTTATCTGAATCTCTCATTAGTTTCTGCTTCTTCCTATTTCATTGATTATTACTATCAACTTCCACGATTTATGTTTCCCCCTCGATCCTTCTCTTATTACATCACTGTAGGATAGTCTGTCATATGCATCTCTCTAGCTGGTTACAGGTGGTAATTGCTTGCAAGTAGAAGGGGATGGCTAGGGGCCAGAGGCGAGGGCTTTTCTGCATACTATTTTTAGCATTTTGAATTTTGTACTTTATGTATTTATTTTAAAATTAATATATTAATAACATATTAATATATTAATATTAATGTTAAACAATAATTAATAGTAATAACAGGATCAATATCAATGTTATATATTAAAATGATATTGATAAGTAATAATTATATATTAAAAATTGTTCTAAAGAGAGCAATTCCTAAGTGATAATATCATGATAAAAAAGAAGAAAAAGAAGAAAAAAAAAGAATAAATCTAAGATTTAAAAGGAAAACAATCTAGAGGTTATTTTCAAAATCGAAATGATATTATTTAATATAGAATGTTAACAAAGGTAGAAAATGGAAAAATAACAACATGCTAATTTACTAACATAAGTAAAACTTGATTAAGAACTGGAACCAGAGCTCAGACTCATTGACTAGAATACCAGACTTATCATATTTCTTGTATTAAAAATTAGAGTATGCAGAATGTTTTAATGCAGTGGCTCTGTGAGCCAATGGACATTACTACAGGTCACAATTTCTGTAGTCTAGAGCAAGTTGATAACAATGACAACAAAAATAAAATTTAAAAAGACTGACTATAAAGCAGGCCTTAGAATCTGTAGTATGACACTCTAGAATGCCAGTGCCTGGGCCATTCATAAAAACCTTACTCATAAAACAAGAATTAGACATATTATCATAAATTGCATCTAAAGAGAAATAACATATTTTATAACATTTTCCATATATATATTAGTGGGTAAGAAGGACGATTCACTGTCACAAAATTATATAATAAACACATTCATCTTAGTTCTGGTAAAATGAATTTATTTCAAGATATTTTACAGACACAAGGAAGAATCCTTTTCTATTTCAAATACCACATAATTCTGGGGTTTATCATATCCCTAAAATATCAATGACCCAGAAATCATTAGGGAGATAGAGCTATGAAAGGAGAAATAAGAAAGAATTCATCCCTACAAACACAGACATTTGTCAGATTATGAAAAAATGGACAAACTCACTTGACTACTGGTACTCCAAATCACAGAGAATTTAAAAGGTCATAAAGGTCTCCTTTAGTAAATGCATTATAAATAATCCCAAAATACAAATTGTGGAGAAATGTGATATAATTTTTATTGTATTAAACAAATAATTTTAAAAAATATTTTCTCTAAGATACAACCTAATATTACAACCTAAGATTAAGCAAGTCTCTTTCTTCCCCCATGATTCTGGTATTTTCCTTTGTAGTCTGTGTAATTAAGTTCTTCCCAGGCGAAAAAGCTTTCTACTAGGAAGGTATTTCCAATCCCTCCTAGCTCTAATAATCACATTCTCACTAGCTCTGTCCTGACAGTTTTAATTCTACACATATAGTTATATTCTAATTTACAGAACTTTTAATTACCACAATAATTTGTGATTTCAGAAACAAGACTAGTGTGGCAGTCCTGCTGATATTTAAACCCCACTTAACTACTACTCATTGGTTTTTACCTATCTATTTTTTGATATTCGGGTAGCCAGATGCTCAAAGATGCTTTGTCTCTGGAAGACATTAAAACATTGAAATTTGAGAATAATCCTGTATGACTCCTTGACTTTATAGAACTTGCCCAGTAGAACTTCTAGACTTTCTATGGACAGATATGCCATATAAGGGTCTTGTCAACAATCAAAATATAAAGCAATTTGATAGTCATTTGCCAATTCAATTCCAATTCTACTTTAAGCTTCATTTACCTTAACATAGCTCACTTACTTCTACTCAGCCACTGTATTTGACCTACCTTTTATAACTGCAGTTCAACAAAAAAGTATCACTACTGAAAAGCTTTTTACTAACAAGCCCATTAATTCAAGTGAATAAATGACCAAGACTATTAGATGGGATATCTAGGAAGTAACATAGGTGAAATCCCTTAATCAAGACTTTCTTTTAGTTTGAAAATAAGAATCTTACCAAGTAATTTCAATAAAAAGTCACCTTAAGCAAGAAAAAGTATAACTTCTATTGCCGTAACAGAATATTCCTTGAAATAGCAATATTTCCCACAAAAGATATTTTTCAATGGGACTAACTGGATATTAACCTTAGCAGAGTTCAATATTATATAACAGAATACTACTTCTTACTTTTGAAGTATGCACTTTTAATCATAATTCAAGAAGACTATACAAACAAAAAATAGGTAATAAGTACCTTAAGTTACACTAAGCATGCGCTACATAAAATATCGTTACGATTGTCACTCAGTTTTTTCTTCTTTAAAAAAAAAAAAGCTTTCTGCTTATATGTTTCTTTATTTATTAAAAAAAAAGGCATTAAAAAGCACTTAAGTGTGTTGTCATTTTTTTTTCTTATAAGCCAAAGTCTGCTGCCTCCCAACTCAGTTAATCCACTGATACTTAGAGCTAATATAACTTTATAAAGACTATTTTTACATACATAGAATTTGCAAAATGAATCTCATGAGCTTACTGTATTGTAAGGTAAAGGGGTGAATTTTACTGTATCTAGATATCTTTTATAAAAGTACATAATGATTTCCCTTCAACTTCTTTTCTATATTTTAATTTTCATCTTTTTAAGCTAGTACTATAATATAAATATATATTATATTTATATAATGTAATATAAATATAAATATAGAAATCAATGTTACTAGAGAATAGGTTTAGTAATTACAGTGATTTTGCATTTCAGCTAAATCATTCGTGATAATACCACAGTAAAATTTATAGTCTTCAAATAGTAGCTTGTCATCTTAGCTTATAAAAAGATGACTGATTTGGACAGTAATGTTATGAATGTTAATACATAAAAAGGAATTGGAGTTAGAGGTCAGAAAGTATTTTTATCTTGAAAATATTTATAGTGAATCCGGCTTCATTTCCTGTGGGTTCTTATCCCTCGAGGATTCCTTCGAGATCCAGGTTTAAATGAACCAGAAAACTTAAATTCAAAACTCATCTTACATTGCCAAACTTTACATGCTTTCTGCTTGAAATAAATCAAACTTGAAATTCAGCCAAGATTTGTTCAAAACTCCTATTTCATGAAATTGAGGTCCTGAAATTTTAATAAAACTTGCTATAAACTTAAAGAAAGTATGTAAATAAAAAAATTAGGTAAAACATCAGTAAATACACACAGTAAAAATGGATTAATCTATTGGTAAATCATATTTGCTCATCATAATTTCTGCAGATTACATATAGAATAGATAAATAGCATAAGATATTTAAAAGACAATATTTTAAATATTAAAAACTTAAAGTTATCTAGGAAGCTTCTCAAAATAGTTGGGACAGAATAAAAAAATAGAAAAACAAAGTAAGACTCTTCTTGATCTGTCGGGTTACCATAAAGTTCGAAATAATCCTGTCATCAGCCATTATTTAAAAATTTAGGTTTTTCTGCCCATATGAAAGTGATAATAAAGCCAAAGTAGCAAAAAGCAGTATAAAAATTATTAATAATTTTGTTTGGATGAAGATATGAAAACTGCCTATAAAAATATTCTTAATGCATTTATTTTCAGAGTTTTAAATTTTAACTCCAGAGCATAGCTGAGTATTCCATTGCATGGAGGAGTAGCTAGATGGTGTGATAAGAAAAAAGTTTTAAAAATAAGGTAGAAAAAATGCCATCTGGTGTGAACAGCAGTTGAATGAGTAAGAAAACTGTGAATCTTAAAAAAAAAAGGGGGGGGGAAGCTTTTTTTAAATGGGGGTTAGAGTCTGAGGGTTTAACAGCAATGAGTTAAAAATAATAAAAGAAACCATCAAGGTCTCTGATCTATTAGCACTGACAAGGACAAAAGCCAATATCTGAGTTCCTAGGAATTATTCCCAAGAGTTTTCAAAAGCAAGTACATATTCTCTACTTTTCATGGATGAGAACAAAGTGCTTGTGTTTTTATTGCTTTTTGTTGATATATTTAAAAAGTATTGTTTGTACATTCTAGCTTGGTGTCGGTTGAGCAGCTGGGATTTTGTGGAGTGACAGCAAATGTGTAGGCAGAACTGAACTCAATATCCTACCAAGTAGGCTAGTTCAAGATGGTAGGGTGGCTTGCTAATTGAAATTGTTCTACCAGTTGAACTGAATTTAAACACTTCTCACAAAACGGAGCATACTGGGATGATGAAAAGCCACCAAACTAACCAGTAGTTTGATGTTTAGAATTTCTAGTGTGTAATTGGATTCTTGATTTTCAAATGTACTCGCTATTCACATAATTTATTTTTTGAAAGGGGTAATGTTTTATATTATGACCTAGTGACTCTTAAGAGTTACTTACAGTACTTAAAGTGGCTCAGAAAAAGGATGATGTAATTTATATCATGTGTCTATCTTCCCTCTAAATACTCATTATGATTTTTCATTCTTATCTTTCTTGACAGCTCTATAATTTAAAGATACTGTAGTTGGAGTGGCTGCCTGGGAGTCAAAGCAAATAGTGGTACTTGAAATGATAATTTTTAGATATTAATAAAAAAAAAATTTCCTCTTAAAAGTCTTTAAAATGCACTATACTTGGTCTGTGTGGACTCGCACAAAGGAAATGCAAATGTTCTTGTGGCTTCGTTATTTCGTAACCCTCAGGAAAATCCTGTGGGACAACACTGCACAGAACACATTACAGGATACCTCGAACCACAGAATTTTATTATGGCTTCTGTGTCTTAAATGTCATTAGTGTAGTTTTTAAATTCCATATGCTTCCCAGCGATATTCAGATTGGATTTTTCAGCTAGAATAATAGTCTTTTTGCTGAGATAAGATATACTAGGTTTTTATGCCCTTCCCCAGATTAATTTAACTCCTCATTTTTGCAGTTTAGTTGAACTGCTTAGTGGACAATCCTATCATGTACATGTGAAATACTGAATATTTATATCAAGGTGTTGATGATCTAGGGAAAATAGACTTTTCGTGTATGAGGGTGTCTAGAAGTTAATATTCTCAATGATTTAGCTGATCTGGCTAGCTAGGCAGTCATCCTCTTCTTTTCTCATAATTCTGCATTTTTCTTTCCAAAGTTGCTCTTGACAAAGTAGAATCCCTCTCTGATACTAGTATACAAGTGGCCACACTCTTTACCCAATAACTTTCAAGACTCCTAAAAATTATAGCAATATAACTATGAGAAAAGGCGATATGGTGCTAATAAAGCAACAAAGCAATTCTTAACAAAGTTAATAGGCATCTATTTAGTCTTTACCTTTTTTCTTTTTCTTTCCTTCTTCCTTTTTTCTTCTTGTACTAGATATCTACCCAATTTGGATTTCTGAAATACACTGCACTGAGAACTAAGGGGCACAGAAAAATGGGACACAATGCAGAAGATTAATATTATTCATTCATTCAACAACTATTTCTGGAGTATGTATTATGTATAGATGCTCCTCTAGTTTCATAGAATATATTAGTGAACAAAATAAACAAAAATATCTGTCCTTGTGGGGTTTATTTTCTAGTGATAAAGACAGACTATAAACAACATAATAAAATTAATATATAAGTAAGATTTACAATATATGTTGTGAAATGTGACAAGTAAAGTGTAAAACATCTAGCAGGTTAAGGGTTTCAAGAATCTGGGGATGGCAAATGTGAGGAGAGGGATGAATAGCAAAGAACAATTTTAAACAGTAAGCCTGTTTAAAAAGCTGAAATTTGCACTGATCTGAAGGCATTAAAACCAATCCTTGAATTAGAGGATCTCCAAGACACTTGAATTATATAATTGAGCAGGAAGTACACAGATAGACTAACCATGACAGAAAACACCAAAAAGCAATACATCTCAAAGAACAAATTAAAAGAACATAGTAGATCTCTGTGGGTATTGAAGGAATGCACCACACAGAAATGATTAAAATTTAAAGATGATAGTAAGGATTGAATGAAGGGAAGAGAACTTTTCTGCTGAGAGTGAAGTAAAGTTTAAAGGTAGAAATAAATGCTGCGATAGGAATGAGTGAATCTTTTTAATGAGTAAACTTTATTTTATCCTACTGATGACCTAGAAAGACCTTCAAAGTGGGCCTTCTCTGCTTTCAAATATGAAATATACCCTGGGGACTTATGTGAGCCTAGGAAGGTTAATCAGATTAATTAAAAGGAATGGCAAATCTTGATCCAACCCATTGACATAAAGGAGTAAAAGATGAAAACTTTAAAATTATTAATGACAGCAAATCAGGCTTTGCAGAGTCAGGGAGTCAACAGAACACGCCGGGGCATCAGTTTCAAGGCAGCGGTGCTGCAGGGAGAAGGCGACAATAGGAGGAGATACAAAGACAGAACCACAAACATTGCTGTATTCTGGATGGAAATACAGAGAGAGCACAGAGAATGTCTTTGAACTTAACTTTAAATCTCACAAAGGAAAAAATATACATATCATTTGAGCAAGCAAAGAATGCTTGATAAACTTTAGTTTATGCAGTAAAAGAAGACAATAATTCTAGATAGGCTTAAAAATAAAATGTTATTAGTATTTAAAGACTTATAAAAACTTTAATTTCATAATTTGTGCTCAATATTTGAATTTTTATAGCTTGAGCTCTGAAGCTACTTGCAGAGCACAACTTTGCCCATTTGGGCTCTGGAACTACCTGCAGAGCCAGCAACCCGTCTCTGCCGACTGTACTGTTTAATAAATTGAATCCCTTGCATCGTTGTTAATACTCCCTGTGCTATGATTGTGTGATTAAAGACAGCCTTTTTGTACTACAAGCCAGTGCTGAAACTAGGACCTGAAAAATGCTTAATCATATATTGGTCTCACCTCACATCCCTACTTCCTTGATCACTGAGTCAGCAACCATTCAAAGTCCAGTTGCCCCCACCAGTCAGAAAATAAATAATGTTAACTTTATGTTCTTGTTTCTCCTAGCGACCCATCTCTTCAATCAACAGCTCTTTGCAACTTTTGCCTTTATAAACCCTGTCCTATTCCCTCCACTTTACAACACATTATTGGTTCATACCGAAGGCTGTTTCCCAGTTTGCAAATCATTATCTGATTAAACCTGAAATTTATTTTTAAAAAGGTGTCTCTGGACTTTTGTTTACATCTTGGATAAATTTCATACTAGAATGAATACAGTAGTTATAGAATTCAGAGAATTAATATAACCCTTAAAGTCTATGCAGAAGAATTAATATAAGTATAAAATGTTTTCCAAGTTGAGATTATATTTAGTGAATGAACTTGTATGATATATCTAGACTAGAGATACCTTAGAGGGATAATTTAATAAGTACATTAAGCCCCTTATACAAGTTGAAAGGTAGGTTAACAGATATATTTAACATTGTCAGACAGTTTGATTTGCATAATTTTTATCAGTATTTAAATTTGTTTTGGTTTATGTTTTGAAGGGTATATGAAAGAATATATCAACTTTGAATTATTTTTGCTCAAGTTCTGACTCATGGAAATAAGAAAAAAAAGTTACGCATCTCTATATTTTTATGGAAAACATGCCAAATCTGAAAGAATCAATCTCATTGAAAATTTGTACCTCTTTCTTTCATGCTATAATAAATATGTATTTTTAAATCATCATTTAAAAAATTTAACTGGATTATTTTTGCTTCTTTGTTTGTTTGTTTGTTTGTTTGAACTTGCCAAGAATTAGTTCCCTTATATTCAACTTCCAGGCCAAGTTAAAAACAAAAAACAAAAAACCCAAAGCAACAACAGCATCACCAATCAATTATTTTCTAAGGTGATTCATCCTCCAAGACTCTTCTACTACAAGCATGATATGATCTCAGAACAGGAGTCCATTGATGTGATACTCTGGCCCTCCTGATTTCTAAATGTCATGTGTTGCTTATCCTATGTAACATTATATTTGACCTTCTTAAAGAGGAAGGCATTCATGATTTCCAAAGAACAAATCAAAATGGAAATGGAAATTTATGATACCCTTTCCACAGCTAAGGTATTTTTCACCAATGTAGTATATTATCATTTAATGTTCTGTAAGGAGAATGATATATAAAAGAGGTAAGCAAAATAGAGAAGTAATTTACTTTTTTCTGTTTATATTAAATCCTAGCAGATTAGCTTTTCTTCTGCTGTCCCTTTCTTGCCATAATTTATATTTCTACTTGTCAGGCAGACTTGTTCTATTTAACTGATCGTTATATTCACCTAAGATGGAGGCTGACTGTGTCTCCATTATTAAAATATTACCTCAAAAATATTAAAAGGAATGCATTTCTATAATCAATTGAATTTTCAGCAGAAACTATATTTTTTAATGCTAAATTAAAATGAAAAATATCACTTAAGGACTAACCAAGCAATGTCTAACTACACATATTTATGGAGAACACAGAGAAGGATTTTCAAGAAGAAAATACAACTTTTTTTTTGAGTATTTATTTCCTTGCTTTCTAGTGTAGACCTTGCATTTAAAAAAAAGTCAGTTAATGTCCTATCTTTGTCTAATGGTTTTTCATTATCAATGTTTAAATAAGTCATTTTTTCAGCTGAAAATCTAGAATTAAAATAACTAAACAGAAGTTTCCTAAATAATTTCTGTGTTTAGGCAGGATCATATTTTGAAATTACGCAGGGATTTTATCTGTGATAGAGGAGTCCATTCAGTTAAAGGGGAAAATTTTCACCACAATGTCATTAAAAATTTCTTTATCTTTGTTACTGTTGGGGTCCAGAGCAGGCGACCCCAAAATATCACACAATGGCGTATTATTTTGAATTGAAATCACTTGAGAAGCAGCAAGAGCAGGAAGAGCTCTCTGACTCTCTTTTGTCTCTCTAAATTCTGGAAATAAATCTCACGTGGAAGGTGTCCTCCCTACTATAAAAGGGCTAACAAGCAATCAGATTAACAGAGACAGCCTTTTAGCCAGAGATAGAGAACCTATAGCTGAGAAGCCTACATAAACAAATCCTTGTTAATTTTACTAATTTACTGCCCTAAGCCTACATTCTACTTAAATTCCTTACTAACTAGATATCCCAACAACTATGCTTCTTTGTCCTGTCAATTTCTCACAAATTTATTATTTCTTTGTTTAAAAAGCATAAAGAGGTGCCTGTTTCAATCATTTCTTTGAGCCTCATTTTATGATCTGAGCATCATATCATGACCTACTATTATGTACTTGTATTGTTTTTCTCCA
>NW_011888783.1:24840078-24846617 GCF_000151845.1 Pteropus vampyrus | reverse complement strand
TAAAAACAGATTAGGAAGTATGATTCAAACCATGCCATGAAGGTGCCCCTTCCCTAAAATCTGAATCATGAGCAAAGGGGCAAAGAGACTGAAAATGTTGAATTTTTTAATCTATTCAAATAGGTGTTATAAATTCAATTCTGGGTTGAGTTGGTAAAACCATACTATTATTTCAGTAAATTTCTTCTCATTTATGTTAGTTGGAGTCAGTTCTTTTGAAACTCAAAACTAACTCTATAATCTCTCAGTTGGCATCCTAGAGGAATTGCTGCAGATGGCACTATTCCATTTTATTATTTTTAAATTAGTTTGAAAAAGCTGCTCACTTTTCTTTGCTAATAAGATTTCCTGCATGAATGACTCGAGCTTAAAAGTTATTTCTCCTTCTTGTTTAGCTTTTCTTTTTACTCCCTCTTCCTCGCTAACAATTTAACAAACTCCTAGTTGTTACATAGTTAAGTTGTAAAAGTCCTATTTGCAGAATGAAGGGGAGCAGAATTTATCACCCAAAAATATGCCTCTTTGGCATAAGTATTATATTAAGCTGGTTATTTTTAAGAAACTGCAGTCAATGGAAAAGCTCTAAAAACAGTAGAATGTACTCTTTTATAATAGAAATTTACATTTATAAGGGAAACCTCCCTTCGTTTCTCCCTTACATTTCTCCCTCTCTGTACCTGGATGACTCAATCTCTAGAAATTTATTAATGAAGAAAGCATGGACTTAAATCTGCATAACTTTACTCCTATTTACTGTGCTTTGGCTGATAACATCCCATAATTGACTCCCCTTACTCCCTATATCTTTTTTTGTCTTTAGCTAGAGATGGTATTTAACGTGGTGGCTTGGGCCATTATGGGGAGTTACTACTCAGTTTTCCTGGGTCTCTCCCATGTATACAGTAAATTTGCATGTTATTAAACTTCTGTTTTTTTTTTTGTTGTTGTTGTTGTTAATTTGTCTTTTATTACAGTGGAGGGTCTCAGCCAAAAACCTAACAGGGTAGACAAAAAAATATTTTTCCTTCTCCACAAGAATGATAGCTTATGAATTAATCACTTATATTTTCCTCATGAATTTCAACTTAGCTTGAACAGTATATTAAATAACATTACTTGCTTTTAATCTATATAATGTATATAAAAGCATTTTCAACAGGATAAGGCACTAATACAAGAGAATAATATTGATAATTTATTTAATTATTAAATGACAATGATATTTATTATTTCACTATGATACTCTTAGAAATAGCCTTTCATTTCCCAGAGTGCATAACAAAAACCAGCACAATGATTGTCATAATAATAAAAGATAAATTCAAGAAGGTAGAAATTAAAAACAGAATTTATGGCCATGCCACCCTGAACATGCCTAATCCTGTCTGATCTCGGAAGCCAAACAGGGTTGGGCCTGGTTAGTACTTAGATGGGAGACCACCTAGGAATACCAGGTGCTGTAGGCATTAAAAAATGAAAACTAAAAACAGGGATGGAAAAGAGGAAATTGTTGCAATAGACCAAGTGAAAGAAGTCTTAAAGTGGTAGAAGTCTTAAAGGAGTAGAAAAGAGAAAAGACAAAAAAGCACAGGAGAGGGAAAAGAGACATTTCAGAGAGTGAATCAACAACTTTGGCAACAGGTTTCATAAGAAAAGATGGGGAGGGTATGGGAAATATTTTAAAAAATTAAGAGTTCTAGCAAAAATGAAATTAATGAATAGAAAAAAAAAGGACTTGGGAGAAAATGGTTAAAATAATTAGTGCAAAATTCAGCAAAGAGAGATTGAGGTACTAGTAAGCTTTCCATGTGGAGATATCCAAGTAATAGGTAAGAGATCAGGGATGGTTATATAAAATTATAAATCATATATCAATTGTTGAAATGATGATCAGAAAAGTCCATCCAGGGACAGAATCTTAAAAAATTTACATTTATTTTTACTTTTATTTTTAAGAGTTTAGGAGATTTAAGAGAGGAATAGACAAAGAACAGCTGAAAAAGGACACTGAGAAAAGATTCAAAACAGTCAAACCAAGAGAATATAAATCATTCAAATCCAAATGAATAAAATGCAAAGAAAAAACTGAAGTTATGAAGAAGTCATTGGATTCAGCCCTCAGCAAGCTTTTGGAAATTTGGGAAAGCAGCTTTGGTAGAGTGCTAAGAACAGGAATCACTTTGCAAGGAATTCATTTTGGCCCCAAATATATATGAATTTCCTGGCTACTAAGTTCTACATTGGGAAATCTGCTCCACTGTGCATCCAATGGCTGGCTGTCTGAACAGAAATATGAGGTTTCTTATTGTACAACATTCTTCCTTTTGATGTTTAACATTCTTTGCCATTATTTCTTCTCTAGAAAAAAAAAAGCAATGAAATTGAATTTTTTTTTTTTCCAAAAGAGTCTATTTTCTTTTGAACAGAGGACATTTCCTATATGGTTAATGTTTAAATATGCAGTTATTACATAATAAAAAATTACCAGTCTGCTTTATTTAATGTAATTTGATGCAGTTTTTCTCAGGAGTGTTTAGCTAGAATCCTTACACGATGGTGTGTGAATGTAGATTTTAATATAAAGATAATCACAATGAACAGTTCCCACCTTAACACAGGTGAAAAAACTGTAGTATATCTACCTTAAAATGTAGTAACAGAAATTTCAATCCACTTAGACACATTTAAACAAACATTATCATTTTATTATTGACTTATAAAAATTTTTACCATACTATTTATGTTATGATATGAAATACTAATCATGAAATGTAACCAGCTTGGTTTTGGGGAATTAACATCATCAGCATATACTTGGTAAATCTAAATTATAATCTTTTAAAATATTTAGAATTAGTGTGTACTATGACCAAATATAGTTGTATACAATACAGTTGTATCTATATTTATATGTTTTATTATTGCCGAATTAAGTAAATTGAGATCCTAGTATTAACAAAATACTAAGTTAAGAGAAGTAGTTAAGAGAAGCAAGTGACATTTTTAAATTCAATGTTTCACTTTTAATTTTAAGGAATAGATTCTATTGTAATTATGTTGACTAAAGAATTCTGAGTTTTCATAAGTTAATCATCATAAATGAGTTATAAAATAAGCATAAAAAGAAATACTTGTCATTTGATAGACTGAGATTGATAAGATTTTGTATATCTTTCTTTCAAAATAAATCAAAATTTCAACAGTATGAACTAAATGAGAAGCCAATCTGATTTATAAAAACAACCACATGAGATAGAATAAGTTATCAAAGTTCCAATTTTAATAAAAGTCATAGCTTTGAATGTAAACTATGTGAGAACAATGGCCTTGCCCCTTTGTTTGCTGCTGTCACAATATCTAGGACAAATCCTGGCATATATTAGACACTCAATAAATACTACTGTTGAAGTAACACTTCTCCCACTTCAGCCTCCTTTCTGTAACATCAGAGGAAAATTTCCTCTCTGTTACTTTCTGTTGAAACTATTAAATAAAACTAAATCAAAACACTCAGAGGACTTGTTTTAAAGAACAATTTAATTAATATATAGGATGTTTTTAAGATGAGATTTGCTTTTAGGTAATGCAAATTCAAAAACAAACATCAACTAGTCTTTTAGGTAAATAATCTAAAAGACTATTAAAAAGTCCAAGTTAGTCATCAATACATAACCAGTAGTAAAATTAGGTCCTGTTTATACTTCACTGCGGAATTTATTTTTCACCATTTGGGAAAGTATAAGGAAAAACATCTCTTGGTTTAAGAATATTTTTCTCTGTTTAATTTTAGTTGCATATTTTTCATTTTTAGATTATTATTTTTCATTTGAATCTGTAAAGCTGTTAGAAAATGTGGAATAAATTACTGAGGTAATCATCTGCTGTTTTACCATTTCCTTCTGGTGCCAGCTAAATTTAAAATGGGAATATCAGTGTTTAGAGATTTAAATGTTAGGCATGATTGAAATAGTATCATTTGAAAGAAAAGCTCCCAGACAAATCTCTCAACATGTATTGAAAAGGCAGCTAATTTTAATGACTACCCTTCATGTTCTACAATTAGTCTATTTAATGCATTCTTCCCTTTCTAAAAGTGTAGTTTCAGACAGACTACTGACAAAATGATATAGCTTTATTGCTAGAATTTAAATCTGGCAAGAAATACAAAACAAAATGATATCCCCCTGAAATGACTATAGAGTTAGCCACACCCCACTACTTCTGGAAATGTATATTCCTGGAAGCTTTTGACCACAAAGGTATCTAAGTTACCATAATTTCTAATTAATGGAACTGTAGTGAAGAAACAATTATTTTGTCAATTCTCACAAACATGTTACAAAAACATTATGTCAAAAGATTTTTCTCCACTATGTCCTGGGAGCACATATCAGATCCTATATTTCTAACAAGGATATGCATTACTGATACAAGTTAAATAGCAGCCAAAGAACATGTTTCTTGGGACAACTGTCAAGTTATAGAGTTTCTCCAATAATTTAGCACTCGTCAGACACACTACCTTTGAGTGCTATGTTTTCATTCAACCATTCGATCCATGTGAGTTTGTGTCATGCACTACTGAGATGTCTATATTGTCAAAGAGTTCACTATACTTGGGCAGACCAAAGCTAGAGTCAGGTACAATGAGTAAAACTAGAAGTTTTGTATACAGATCTCGTCTGTTAACTACAGAAGAAAAAGACAATAATCTATTCTTTCTCTATTATTTCCATGAGACACATTGAGCTTGGAACATATTAAGAGCTGAGAATATATTTGTTAAATAAACAAATAAGTGAGTATTCTAGAAAACATGCGACACACACCTTAAGGTAAGGGAAAGTCAAGAAAATCAAGCAAATTCTTGTGAGATTTAAATTCTTGCAATAAAAGTATCTCGTTTCGTCAGTAGTTTGATTATGACTGCACTTTTATACCTAGAAAGGTAGACAGCCTGAGCTCCTGGGCAGGCATTAAAGATTGGGCAGGATCTAGGATAAGTAGCAAAGTTATATTGGTATTGAAAGGTATATTGTTTAGTCAAACTGAAAAAATATATATTTTTGATATAAAGAGTAGGCCAAAAATATTGAAAAATATTGAAGAAATACTTTACCTTTAAGTAGTGACTTAATTTTATTTGCTTAAAATTTTTTTCTATAGTTGTATTAGGCACCAAAATATGTTTAAGCGACTCTGATAAAGCATTAAATTTACAAAAAATTATTTCCTATACCAAAGGATTTACCATTGAATCCTCTTACAGATTCATCCTTTACATTAAAATATGAGTCAATTTACAGAAGTTTCAATAAAAACTGAAAGCAAACAACACTAAAAACTTTATTGCCTTTTAGCTAAGCTTTGAACTCTCATGATTTGCTATGTACATGAGGAAATTTAAGGATACCATTATGGACTCATTTTGAGGCCAAAGAAATATAAATAAAAAATGAGTAATGATTTAAGGAAGCAAAGGATAACATAAAGAATATTCAAATAAAGTACAATAGGCTGATACAATGAAAAGTTCTTGTCAAATGACCTAAGAAACTTTTTACCTCTTCAAGAAAGAGGGAGAGATATGACCCCCACCCTTCCTCAGATAGGTAAGTAAGGATTAGGTCTGGCTTCTTTTACCTCTAGGATTAAAGGTTCTTTGTTTTTGAAATTTTAGAGCTCTGAAGGGGTTATTAAACTGTATTTACCTATATAAGAAAGTATTTACCTATATAAGAAAGCCTTACCTATATAAGGCTTTGGGACTCCTGGATGTAAACAAAAGTTGCTCAAGCCAGAGAAGTGAACTGGATTACCTTTCCTGTTAATGGTGATCTGCAACCTAGCCTCACACACAGTTCTGGGGAAGTGGCACATACCCTGAGTAAGGGTAGGTGCATAAATATTTTGAAATTTGGAGAGAGTTATCCAACATAGCAATGAGGAAGAGAACTTGACAGCAGAAATGTCATCTTTCAAGTACACACCTAGGGTAAGGCAAGGTCTACCTTAAGTGGCAACCATAATAGATTAACCAATCAAGTCTTCTCAACCCATTTACTTGGACTATGTAAGCCCTAGAGCTTTATAACCCAAGAGTAAGTGTGCATGAAAATGATTGCTCTTGGACATGGGTGGAAAGAAGCTGAAAGCCAGGTTTGATTGAATTAAGGACCAAAAGTAAGAGAGAAGGAAGAAAGGAAAGAATCACTCCATTTACAAATTACTACAAGTACAAAAGCTAGAACAAAACTGTAAACAATGTAGGCTTGGATATAGATACCTAAAAATCAATTTATGAATTCTTTTTCAAAAACTAAAGGCATTACTCAATGTAAACATAAATATCTCTAAGCAGATGCGGTTTCAACTTTAAATTTATTTTCCCAAATTCATGATATTTTAGCATTAATGAAGCACCATATGTAGGTTTACTCCAACAAAAATAAATTTATGTTAAAGAGGCAAAGAGAGCCTAGCTAACATATTTTGAGTAGCTAAATAAATCTGTTATATATATACATATATATGTATAT
>NW_011888783.1:24810167-24839203 GCF_000151845.1 Pteropus vampyrus | reverse complement strand
TTTCCAAATGTTAGTTCCTTCTTGAAAGCACCAAAAAATTTTATGGCACATAATGATATATTATGATTGATCCTGTTATCTATTAACTCTTAAAAAGTTTAATCAGTTATTTCTTTTTGAGAAAAAGCCCCTCAAAATGACAACTGGCATATTTGATATAGATCTGAGTCAGGCTAGTTGCACAATGGGTTTATTTCTGATTTTTAACATCAATGAGTATTTGTTGAGTTACTACTAAATACAAAGCTGTAATAGATGATATTTGGTTTATACTAAACATGCATCAAAGGTGAGGGGCAGTTTCAGGTGAGCACATCAATGCCCTCTTACACGTGTGGTAGCCTTTAACAAATTTTACAACTTTCTACTCATGAATGAAGAAGACATACATATTGTCACAAATTCATCTGCAGAGGGAGTCCTTATAGATTATGCAAATATGTTATCTGATTTAGCATAGTCTCAAATTGTCTTAAGGAAAAAAAAGATTTTTTTTTTTGTAATTAACCAATGTTATTTATTTTCTCTGTCTTTGCCCTCAAGATCAATGACAGTAGAACAATAAAACATGGTAAGAGAGCAAATTGATGGTCACCAGATGGGAGGGGGTCTGGGGGATGGGTGAAAAAGGCAAAAAGGATTAAAAAGTACAAATTACCAGTTATAAAAATAGTCACAGAGATGTAAAGTACAGCATAAGGAACATAGTCAAGAATATCATAACAACTATGTATGGAGTCAGATGGCTACTAGGCTTATCAGGGTGATCACTTTGTAAGGTATATAAATGTCTAATCACTATGTTGTACACCTTACACTAATATAATCTTGTATGTCAATTGTAATTGAAAAAATTGTTTTCCAAAAAAGAAAATAGTAGGAATATGTCAGCCAAAGAATAGGTCAAAGGGGAGGAGAGAAGGTCCATCATTGGCTTTAATTTTGGTCACTCTCACTGTTATTTCCTTTCAGTTTTCTGACAAAAGTTTGAGCAACACAGATTAGAAATCTATAGTTTTCAGGCCATTTTACATAAATTTATTTTTGAGTGCATAACATTAAAAAATTCAGAAGGTACAAAGATATAAAGCAAAGTCTCCCTCTCACCTATGTTACCCAAATACCCAGCTATCTCTCTGGAGACTTTTGATGTTCCGCATGTGTGTGCATGTGTGTGTCCTTTCAGAGATGTTCTAAGCAAATTACATGCACACAGACATTTTTTGTGCAAAAGGTATAATGCTGTATACATTGTTCTTCATTTTGCTTTTTAAAGATTTAACAATTGATCTCTAAAATTATTCCCTATCAGTTTATAAAAAGAGTTTATGAAGAACTCTTCTCTCTCTCTCTCTCTCTCTCACCAGTTGGCTACTTTTTATCCTATCCTGTGGTTGTAAAAATATTTAATCCATATTGTTTTCATTGGCATAAGTAGAAATCTCAATTTTTCTTCAATGAATAAGCATGTACTTCTGTCATTCCTAGTAAGTCTAATTGTACCTGCAAAATACTTTTAGATGTAAAATTACTCGGTTAAAGGATATGTATATTTGAAATTTCTAAAGCTATACTTGAATTGCCCTTCATAAAAGTTTTACCAATTTATATTCCTGCCAGCAATAGATAAGAGCATTTGGTCCCCACACCCTATCACCACCAAATACAAACATATCATTTTCAACTTGACAGGTGAAAAGTGATTTTCTAGTATCCTGGACATCTTTCTCTTATGGTCTTCACTACTATTGTAGTTTTATTGTTTTACATTAAATAATTGTCAATTTTGGAATTTATAATGATGTAAGATTTAAGGTGTATATTCATTTTTTCCCAGATGGTTACTGAAATTATGTACACATTTGTTAATGAATCCATCCTTTTCTCACAGACTTGGAAAGATGCCTTTATTATATACTAAAACCTCATAACTAATTAGGTCTTCTGAGGTTTTACCTCGTCTCATTGACTTGTCTTCATAGTTTTACTTACAGCATATTAAAATATGTCTTAATAACTGATAAGTATTCTCATTCATTACTTTTTTAAATTGAGGATCTTAATTGTTCACATAAACATATTTCAACAGAGTTATCCCTAGTAAGAAAGCTTACTTCCAAGAGTTGCTCTCAAGTTTTATTTATAAAGGGCCATGCTGTACATTTAAATATAGAATAGTATTCTTCAACATTTCCTTGCCAAGATAAAATATTTAAGTGACATTAGGGATAAAGAGATTTGTGTTAGCAAGATAGCCATTATTTATGTTAGCAATTTAGTTAGCAGATAGTATCCACATCGAAATATTTCCAATATTAAATTATTGACTTAAAACAAATTTCAAATACTTAAATTACTGATTTCAAAACTAAATTGGAAGTACAAGCAATTAGTAAATTGAAGGCTGACTACTAAAAACAGATGTAAAAGTAAATGAAAGATATTACTGATAGATTAATCAAAACAAAACATTGTGGAACATAAAAATTGAGATGAAATGACTGGAATTTTAATTATTTGGGACAGATTTTCTGAAGCTGGGTTTAATTTTGGTAAATTAACTATGTCTGTATTTTCTACCATATGGAGAAACACAACAACAACCTCGAGCATCTAGCACCACTCATTTACCTCTGAAGTCAAAACTGTCCTATCTTTCCTCCAATTGAGTAGCTACTGTGGTAACAGCAGTCTACCGATTCCACTCAGCCACCATGTTTGGCTCATGGACATGGATATGGGTAGGCTAGGGAGGAAAACTTAAGCAAAAGACAGAAGTGAAAGAAATATCATTACTTCATTAGGTAGAGAATGAGAAAGGCCAGTAGTTTCTTTTTTTCTTTTCCTTTTTTCTTTTTCTTATTTTTTTTTTAAGGAGGATAAAGAAAAGTTAGGGAATCAAGCAATCAGGTGCTCCATGTGTCAATTTCTTCTGTTTTGGCCAGGAGTAAGTCTTCCAGCTCTTGCAAAGTGTAAATTTAAGCTGTGGTGTTCACTCTGGCCCCACCCCCGCCCAAACCCCGATGTGTAGTAAATTACCAATCCTCGTTTCCATCCACTAGCATTGCATGTCTTCTGGTTCCTAAGGTTCAAAATTTACAATAATATATACTGGAACAGAGGGAGGAGTGAAGAGGAAGGAGTGGTTAATGTTAAAGGGAGAGATTTACCAGAGTTCTATGGTTCCTATAGTAACAGCTCCTTTTGTTTGTACATATTCAGAACAGCTGCTTCCTTTGGGTTTCTGGTAGTAGGGATATTACAGAGGTAATCGAGGGGAAAAGAAGTACCACTCTGACCATGGAACATTGTTTCCATAGTCAGATTATTCTTCTTTAAGTGGGTTTAACTTTATATTAGAGTTAAACGTGGGTTTTGACTGTTGGTAACAAGATCTTTTAAAAGATAAATTTCACCAAGGAAAGACCTAACTGTGCTGTGACCTACAAGATGTCTTGTGCTAACTTGAATAATAGACCTCCACTCACATGTGCTCTTAAGACTTGAAACCATCCTTTCTCTTTCTGCATGGCATACATGCAAATTGCACTACAAGCTCCCCAGGAGATATTTCTCTCCCTCTTCCAAATGCCCACAAATCTCTGTTCACCTTTCCAAGTCCTAGTTAATTCCTCTAATTAGAGCTTTTTCTGGCTGCAACCATTTACAAAGTTGAGTTGCTGATTAAAAACAAATGTAATGAATATTTATAAACTAATAATATTTGGTAAATTAACAGTCCTCTTGCCCACATACCGATATTACAACCATACAATTAAAGCCTTCTATAGATCATAGTAAAGAAGGGCCATCTCTAAGGGAAAGTTAGAAAAAACTGTGGTTCCATTTTAAGAAACAAATGCCATAGACATATATATATACATGTAAATAACATGGAAAATATGCTTAAAAAACAAACACCCTATCAACATACATCATATGTGTATATATATATATACATATATATGTGTACATGGCATAAAGTAGAAATGACAGTTAAAAATATTGAAGTAAAACATTAAAAATGGCATCTACTTATTGAGTAGTCAAATTGTATAAATACAAACTTAAGATGTAAATAAGCAAAACAGGAAGTACAGATGTCCTCATAAACAAATTCATATTAAACATATGTGTACTATCATGGTTTTAAAACTTTGGGATTTTGGAAATGTGAAATCTGAACTCAAAGTGATGCTCTTGATTTTTAATTAACATTTTTTCATCATTTGCCTAATGAAGGGCTTTTAAACTTGGCATTTTTAGTAAAATCTATGAAATATTTGGTTGGTTTAATTTGCCAACTGCTGATATTCACAGCTTCTACATCTTAGGCCTCAGTTTATGGCAATTTGATTACATATTTACCTGAGAATTCTCACAACAAGGCACTCATATTATCCTGATATTACATTAAATCTGAAAGAATTAATGTTGCAAACATTAGTTCAAAATTTGAAGGAATGTAGAGACCAATAGAGATGTTTATGTTATTTAATTAATTATAGAATTCCTAAACATTACTAGTGGATATCATCTATATGCATAATTATTTGACTTATTTAATAATGGTATTTTAGAATCTAATGATTTTGTACTAACTTCAGTTAATTATAAATTACTAAAGGTGAAATTTTCAGTCTAAAGACAGCACAAATATTCTAATTTCTCTGTTTTCTAACTGCTCGATTTGGGGCAAGTTGTCTAACCTCTGTGAGCATCAGTCTCACAAACTATGAAACAATAACATTAATGCCTTTAGGACATGTTTCTGATTAAATCAATTAAGACAAGACATGTAAATTCATGCAGAAACTGTAAATCTCATAGGATGGTGTTACAGTAATATATACTGTGAGAAAGTAACCAGTTTTCATTTTTTATCTCATAATTATTTTGATCTTCACTTTTATCTTCTTTTTATATTCTTATATGTTATCAAAATGATGATTACATCCAAATCTCTTAATTTAGTCAAATTATCTTCTAAACTTCAGACATGAATTTCCTAAATGTTTGCAACTGAAGTCCTGTCGATACCTCAAATTAATTGAATCCAAAATAAACAGCTCATTGCATCTTCCAAACAAATTTTTCCTCCTTCTATCATATTCCTTGTAAAGGCATGGCATGTCTTCTGGTTCCTAAGGTTCAAAATTTTCAGTTATATTTTCCTTACATCCAGAAGATTAAATTTTATACCTTCACAACTTAGAGCTGTCTCATGTATTTGAGCTCACATTCCATTCCTGTTCAAGTGTGGTTGGGTTTATTAATTTGCTCAGAGTATTTCAGAGAGTCTCCAGAGCTCCAAGTTCCCTGACAAACTAACGACCAACTTCTTTTTCCAAAGAACTGTCTTCCTCAAAGAACTGACGGTTTCTGGCTTCCAACTATACAGTTGAAACTTCTTAGCCCAACTCTCAGGGCATTCCATAACCAAAATCCAGCCCAAACTTTGTTATTTTTATTGCTCTTGTAAAATGAAACTTCTCATAATCTCCTGACATTATCCATATATTTACAACACTGCTTTTTGCAAGTCAGTGCTTACTCGTTTCCCTTGCATGTGTAGCCTTCCTCCATCCCAGCTTGGAGAGGTTAAATGTCACTTCTTTATGAGATTTTCCTCAACATCCTCCCTCTTTTAAGGTGGACATCGTAGGTTCTTCCACCGGCACTTATATTTAGCTTCGTATCATTATTATTTTTATTTCTGATTGCCTTGTGAGATTTTCAGATATATTGTTTATTTAGTGTTTACTCTAGCAACTATTATAATAAACTTTAATATAAAAGCTATTTAAATGAATAAAATTTCTAAAGATTTAAGTGATTTACACATGACTGTATAATTTCTGATCTATCAGTAAAGTACAT
Source organism: Pteropus vampyrus (assembly GCF_000151845.1). Classification (NCBI taxonomy): domain Eukaryota; kingdom Metazoa; phylum Chordata; class Mammalia; order Chiroptera; family Pteropodidae; genus Pteropus; species Pteropus vampyrus. The sequence continues at coordinate 24,833,323 of NW_011888783.1, read as the reverse complement.
CCTTGAATTAAATTCCATTTTTTTCTAACCTCTAGTCTGATTTCATACTTTTGTATCTTCGGTATATTTATATTTGAATATTTTATGAATAGCTTTAAAAGTATTTGTATAATGCTATGCAGTTGACAAATAAAATTATTACCGGGGTCTAACTAATGAGTTGTCTTTGCTCTTAAAAAGAATTTTGCAAGAAAGAACAGTCCTTTTCCTTCTTGAAGACAGCTGATGATTGCGACTGACGTATGTATCTGGGGACTTGAAATTGGCCAGCTTAAGAAGATAAGCCTGCAGGCTGAAGTAGAGAAGCATAAAAATAAGAAGAACCTAGGTCCATGATGATATAATTGAGCTGTTGAATTACCAATCCTGGATCTGTTCCACCCCTAAACTTTTTGTTATACAAGATAATTATTTCCTCATTATATAATACTCTTATGATCTTTCTGTTACTCTTTGCCAAAAACATAATAAAAAAACATAGGAATTCAGAGAAATAAACTGATGATAGATGTTGAGATCCAAGAGAGGGAGGGATCAATAGAAAGAAAGAGGGAGAGGGAGAGGAAGGGGGAGAAGGAGAGGAAGAGAGAGAGGGAGCAGAGTCTTTCAAATTTTTATGAGCTAGGCTATATGTTTCTTGCTTAGACATTAATTTCCTGTACTATTTAAAATATATCCCTATTTTGAGTTAGTAAATAAATTTCAGGGTCTTGACTCTAAACAATCTAAAAAAGAAAACATATCACATTCAATCATCATGACAATAACTCTGTAAGTAAAATATTAATATTTTCTCCTTTTTAGATATGAGAAAACTGAGGGTCCCAAAGGTCATAGTCACTAACCAGAGAAAAATTAGAACTTGAACCCAGATTTTCTGACTAGAAATGCTGTTCTTTTTCACCATACTATGTCATTTTCATTGCATTCATTTTATTGCCTTATTATAGTCTTTTATTTCTAACTTCTCCATAACATTAATAATATGGCCTCTTTATCGTCATAAAAATAAAATCTTTTAAAATCCTTTATCTTTTTTGTCCCAGTTTATTCATTATAGTATAGTATCTTCTCTTGGGGTATTTATTACATCTGTTTTCCTTTTCCCCCACTTTCTATTGGCTGCCAGTGTTGTCAAGGCCAAGCGAGTACCAGAGCAGCCAGCTCGCCTTAACTTTTATATCTCTAGCATTCTGCCTAACCTTTCTTTCTCCTACTTCAACAAATTCTATGTATTAAATATTCATTTAGTGTGTGCGAGAGTGAAAGATACCATCCTTATATTTGAAAAGTTTCTATGTAGAGGAAAGTGATATGTATACAACTCAGAGAAGAAAAGCAAAGAGCACCGATTTCCACTTGTGCCATAAAAGGGAAAATTGAGCCCTACATGTGGCTGGTTTAATCACTCTCCCTGAAGCTTTGTACTTATTTCTTTCCAAGTAGCCAACTGTTATCAAGTTACATTTCAATTGGATCAGTTCACCTTATTATAGTCACTTTTAAAATATATTTATATACAACTGCATTTGTTCATTTTTCTATGGTATTGGAATTCTTCCTACAGCAAAACATTACTACATTTCATTAACTTAAATGATACTTTGTAACAATCAAGTGATAGAGGCTATCTGTCCTCCAATGTCAAAGGAAGAGAGTCCTGGAAAGGATATAAATAACAGATCTTGTTAAAATGTATCTCGGGTAAATATTTTTCATATCCTAAACTGGGAATTTCTGAGAGTATAATACAAATTTGACAAAAATTCATAGACATGTCTCCCTGGAATTTCATTAATTTATTTAATATACATTTATTAAATAGGCATCGTGGATATAAAGACAAATAAGAAATGAGTACTAGGCTTCCAGAAATTTATAAACTTGCAGAACAAATTATTCCTCTCATATCAAGGGAAGATTTCTAAATAAACTCTTAGTGTATACTTTAGCTACGGTTTTCTCTGGGTCTCATGATAAGTAACTGACAAGGGCAAATTTAATCTGACTGACAGTTTTCAGTGGTCAAAAAACTATATATAACAAAGAAAATTACAGACTAAATATAGTTCACTGACTATCAAATCAAAAGCCCTTTGAATATTGCTGTCATAAAAAAAGTCACTCTAACTAATTCCAACGTATTCTTATAAGGATCAGTAATGTTTTTAGGAACTCGTGTCTTGCCAACTTGAACTGAAGGTGTTGGCAAATGACAGTGAAAAAAGATGGAGTTAGAATTGTGTTAATTTATGACTCATACGTAAAACAAAACAGAAAGCACATTGACATAAATAAAAACCTTCTGTGGCCAAAACAAGAATAAAAACAAGTAGAAATCGATCTTTTTATACCTATGAAATAACCCTTCATTTTATATCTAGAATCAAACTTCTGCTTATCAGAGTCAGTGTCATCACAAAACAGTACTTAAGATAAACCAGTTCTGAGGAGTATCAGCATTTTATAAATGTTTAAAACACTATTATTATCTATTCTGCTTTGAATAATAATAAAATGATGTCATAAACAACAGATTGTCTTTCTTTAAAAAATGCAAATATAAAAAATGTTTATAACTGCTTCCACATACTCTGATAATTTATTTTCAAAACTTTAATATTTCTAAGCATTTTTTTCTGGTTATATATCATTTGTGTTAAAAATAATTTGAGGTGTTACTTCAGTTGAACTTCATAGTTCCTATGTCATGGTTTAGTGATTTCCTTTTTTGAGAGGAAATTCAGGGAATCTACCATGAAATACAAATCTAAAAATATTAATGTACAGCCTTTCAGATAAAGAAGAGGAACTTTCTACTCTTCTTTTTAATTCCCTCATTTTAAATCATTTTTTAAAAATATTTTTATTTTATATTCATCTTCCTTTGTTTACTTTAAACATGTCAATTTTTGTGTTGTCTCTTTTTATTCTCCTGTATTACACTGATTTTATTACTTGCTTTTATAATGATCAGCAAAACAAGGATCAGAAAGAGGGAGATTTCTTATCCTCAACAGAAAAGGGGCAGAGGGGAGGAGATGGATAAAAACATTTGTCTCTATGTGCTGTGAGATAATAGAAAATACATATTTGTCTCTGCCCCCCATCCCTGATGTGGTGCTCCTAAACCCTTGTAAATTCCTAAATGATAAGAGTACTAGGAGCATCTTTTGTTTCAATGAGGTGGCTCTTCTAGATAGCTCCTGGATGCGAGCTGGTCACAGACCAAGCCATGATTAGAAGAAGTGTGAAATTTTCAGCCTGACTCCTCATCCTCCAGAGAGGTGAGAGGAACTAGAAACAAAGTTAATTGATATGCCTGTGAGGAGCCTTCATAAAAACCCAACAGTAGGAGGTTCAGAGAGCTCTCAGGTTGTTGAATACATCCACATGGGTAGGACAGAAGCTCCTGTGTTCAAGATCTTCCCAGACTTTGCCCTATGTATCTCTTCATCAGGCTATTCTCTGCAATGTATGCTTTATCATATCTTTTTGAAAAATTAGTAAATGTGTTTCCCTGAGTTCTGTGAGCCGTTCTAGCAAATTAATCAAACATAAGGAGGGGGTCGTTGGAACTTCCAATCTGTAGCCTGTTGGTCAGAAGTACAGTCTGTAGGTTAGAAGTGATAACATGAGCTTGTGACTGGCTTCTTAAGAGTGAATGTGGGAACAGCCTTGTAGGACTGAGCCCTTAACCCGTAGAATCTGACCCAATCTCTGAGTAGACGGTGTCAGAACTGAGTTAAATTATAGAGTACTCTGCTGATGTCACAGAGAACTACTTATTGTGGGAAGAAACCTCTACATACTTGGTGACCAGAAGTGTCAGAAGTGAACTGCTCTGTATGAGTAGTAAAAAAGACACACAGGAAACACAACAGATAAGAACTAACTGGGTTTTGCCCTACATAGAAAGGAAAAAAGCCAAGGTTTTTCCTAAACAGCTGCCTATTCTAATAATTTCATTTTGGGAGGGGGTTTATCTAAGTGGTGGTATTTGCTGTTATTTTACAACTTTTATCCAACATGTAGGATAACAGTCTCAGGTTCTTTTAACTTAGAGCCATTAGACTTGGAGCCAAATACCAAGAATAAGCTTCTTCCTAAAACAGATTAGCAAGTGGATGCTCTAAGCTTATCCATAGTGAGAAAACAGAAAGTAAGGATAATATTTTAAACACAAACCCAATGGAAAAATATTATCCTCATACTACCACCCTGTATAATTCTACCACCCTGAGATAAATACTGCAAACATTTTAGTATATTTATTTAGAGATTCCTCTTGTTCATGAATGTGTATGTATCTGCATTTATATAGCTTTAGAATAATTTTTATAAACATCACTTCAATGGTATTATATTATTTTTTGTGAACATCATTTCGATAGTAGTATAATATTTTATACATATGATCTGTAAGATTTCCTCATTGTTGAACATTTAAATTATCATCAGGCTTAATTTGTATGAATGTAACAATGCATTGTACACAAATTTATTCCACTCTTGAAATAATTTCCTTAGAATATAATTTTTGAGGAATAATGAATGAATATTTTAAAGTTCTTAATGCATATCATCATATTTTTTTCTAGAAATACACTCCTTTCCTACTTTATACCTCCTCTACATCAGAGAATATTACTATATTAAAAATAGCACTAGGTTAGTTTTAAAAATATGTTTGTTTTTATTTGATTAATAGTGAGTCTAATTTCAATTTGAACTATACTGTACTGTTAATTTCATTTCATTGTCTTTGTATTTTACATAGTGTTTTGAGTTTTTGAGATTACATTGTCACTGGGACTTGTTCTTTGTTACACAAAGGATTTCCTCTTACTGTCTACTGTGCTTTCCTTTCCACTCACACATTATCCTTTTAGGGAACATTGAAATTTTGTGGTTTCAGGCTATAGAATAGAAATTGAGTAGAAATGATTCCTACAACAAGAGTAGCCATCATATTGAATAATCATATGGATATGACTGAAATGGATATTAAAAGAAAAAAGATGAATAATAAAAAAGAAAATATGTATAACCAGGGAAAGGGGAGAAAAGGGAAAAAACAGATTTTTAGGAACAAAACTTATTTTATACTTTCTAGCCATCTGTTTGCATTGCATACCAGGACACTCAGATCTTGGTATCTATTAATTTGTTGCCATAGAACTCCATTCTCTTATTTTTTTTAACTACTACTAAAAACTACTAAAATATCCGTAGTTGTATAAGTTAATAAGACTTACTTTATATTGTCTGAAATAAAGCACAAGGTTAAAGACAGTTTAGAATTGGAGTCAAGAGTGTAGATGCTTAAGCCAATGTGCCCAGGTAAATATAGACTCGGCTCTGCTCTCTACTAGCTCAGTAACTTGTCTTCTTGGACAAATTAGTTAATCTTTCTGTGACTGATTTTCTAGTAGGACTGTTGTGAGGATTATAGAATGAACACATAAAATGTGCACAATGATAAATACTTAGCTAATGATAAATGGTTGATATATATTGACTGTCAACTATTAGTAAAGCTGAGATTCTTACTAAAATAAGCTATGCAATTAGTGTTATCATTAATTTATTCAGCAGACATTTAATTGAGCACATGCTACATTCCAGATCCTGTATGAAGTGCTGAAAAAACATACCTTCCTAATGAACTTGTTCCTATAGCCTCTGGAGGACAGGCTTAATATTGATATCACATGAGCACAAACCAAAGTCCTCAACTGCACATCTAGGGAGACCAATCCATTGGCTAATACACATAATCCGGTCCAAACCAGCTCCTCTCTGGGAAGTGCAATTAAAATAGTAAAAGACTTAGCCAGTTATCCTTGGGTGATGAACTAAAAGAATATATAGATTTGAAGACAGCATTTTGCCCTAAGTACAAGTAAAAATGGTGGTGGGGGAGAGAAGAAAGAGAGAGGAGGTGAGTGGGTAGCAAGACACAGGAGAGACAAAGAAAATAAGAAAGAGAAAGAAGATGAGAGAAAAGAAAGAGAGAAAGGTCGAAGAGGGTGGACAGAGAGAGAAGGGAAAGAAGAAGAAAAGACAGAAACGTGAGACCTTGTAACCTCTGAGAGAGAGAGAGAGAGAGAGAGACAGAGAGAGAGAGAGATGGTGTATGGCTATACTTTATAATCTTGGACAACAATGGTATTTACTCTCATATCCTTATATCTGTTATGCTACTGTTTCACTCTCAGTATTACTTGATATGTCAAGGTGTAGTTTGTGTCTCATTCCTCAAAGAGCTTTAAGTAAAGCAATGCACAGCAGACAAACATAAAATAACTTTCTGGTTTAAGTAGAGTTTGGGTATGGGACCAGTTTTTCGGCAAGAACTTTTCTATATTAAACCCTCCAGAAACTATTGATTTTTCTCTCTCTCTCTCTTTCTCTCTTTCCTTATTCTTTATCCTCTATTGTTGGAGTTAGTACAGTGTCCACTCACCATCCCAGGTTCCATACCTATAGGCTGAGTGATTTTCATACAAGGGCTTCCTGGAATCACTCTGCTATTCACTAATATGACCAGTATAGTACTGTCTTCTAGTGGCATTAAAACTGGGAGAGTAAATATTGAAGTTAAGTAGACTAATATGTGTTGAGCATGTCTTATATAAACTAAGCACTATGCTAAGTACTCTACATATATTAACTATATTATTTCATTTTATTCTCCAGCAACCTTGTCAGGTTTGTATCATCCTAATTTTCTAAAGATGAAAACTGACAGACTTAGTAAAGGGAAGCAACTTACCAATGGCCTTAAGGCCACTAGCAGAGCCGAGATCTCAACCAGAGTTAAAATACATGGCTCTGAGTAAATTCACAACAGGTGCTATAAAGAAGACAGTACCAGGTACTTTATTGGTGGTCCCCATCCTTTTTGGCATCAGAGATAGGTGGTCCCATGAGAATCTAATGCCTGATGATCTGAGCTAGAGCTGAGGCAGTGACGCTAGTGCTGGAGAGTGGCTGTAAATACATATGAAGCTTTGCTCGCTTGCTGTAAATTGAGTTAACATTGATTGCGTTATCTAGTGAATATAATACTAAGTTGAAGCAGATTTTAAAACACAAGTGCCATTTTTCTAAGACTGGTTATTCTTATTTGTTAAAATTTTTTTTAAAAAAACCTATGATTTTTGCCTATATAATGATCTGTTTTGGTATGTTTTAGGTAAATTAATCATTAAATATAAACTGAATGTGTACACTAAGAAAGATTTAAACTTAACGAGTTCAGCCCTAAGCTTAACTCACTGACATTTGCTTAAAGAGATAAAACAAAATGTAGTAAGACAGCAGTGTATATGTACAGCAAGACTGTGAATGTTCAGTGAGCCACAGAGTACCTACCCATTAAGGGGAAATCATACTGTAAATTAAATCATGTTTGCATAAGGAATAAAATATTAGCAATAAAATAAATACCAATGTCAGTGATGTGGTATAACATCAGAATTCAGGACAATTGAAAATACTTGAAGCATAAGAGGATACATATCAAAGGAGACACAGTTAAAGGTTTGGAAAAAAACTAAGATTTTGAGGGAAAGGTTATCAAAGTGGATTGGGATAAATATTGCTGCATTCCTCTGCTTCAGAATAACCTGGGTACATTTAGCCTTATTCTTCTACCTACATATGTCCAATTGTAAGAAAGAGTTATAAGAATAATCTGAAATTATGGGTAAACATTTATTCCCTACTCTTAATGTTTTCATGGAGAAACTTTTGCTAAGTTAACACTTGGACTTTTACTCCTCTCTGAAGTGGTAATGCTTAAAGTTCAATTTAGCAAGAAGTACAGTTGTCCCCTTTATCCATGGTTTAGCTCTCTGTGGTTTCAGTTACCCACTGTCAACTGCAATTCAAAAACATTAAATGTAAATTTTCAGAAATAAACAATTCATAAGTTTTAAATTGCATGCTGTTTTGAGTAGCGTGATGAAATCTCATGCCATTATGCCCCATCTCACCCAGGACCTAACTCATCTCTTTGTCCAGCATATTCACCACCCATTAGTCATTTAGTAGCCATCTCAGTTGTTAGATCAGTTATTGACATTCACATAACTTTTATTATTGTTGCAATTATTGTTATAAGTATATTATTATAATTGTTCTATTTTATTATTAGTTATTATCATTAATTTCTTACCATGCCTAATTTATAAATTAAACTTTATCATAGGTATGTATGTATAGGAAAAAACATAGTATTTATATAGGTTTTGGTACTATGCAGGCATCCACTGGGGGTCTTAGAACACATCTCCAGTGGATTAGGGTAGACTGATGTATCATAAGGTCCACTTACTTGGATTTAAGCCAAACTTTCCAAACCTAGTTTTCATCAATAGTAAAGCTGACCCAGCTATTTGACTCCTGAATCTAATTCTCATTTAGTTTCTAAATCAGGTAGAAGGAAAAGGTATTATTTTTTACTTCCTAAACATTTAATAGCCAAGACTGATTATATGCTTTGGGATGTGTGTGTGTGTGTGTGTGTGTGTGTGAGATATGTTACAAGTTGTTAAACTGTATGATCATTCATATAAGCATAAGACCTCTTCATTGACATTTACATTAAAAAGAAGTTGTTTTTCTTTATTCCATTTTGACTTTGGTATTTGATTCATGTGTAATATGGGGAAACCATATAGAATGATTAATAAGGAATAGAACAGTAAATAGAAAAAGAGTTTGTCTGGAGGAATTATTAGGTGAGTAGGTAGGTAGCTATGCCAAACTAATTATGCCCTGGGATAGTTGTAGAAAGAGAAATAGTGAAGTTGAAGCATTTATTAAAAATAAAAATAAGTGTGAATTTACAATACTAAGTTTTTAGAAGAGATTAACCTGATCACATCTGATAATTCCATTAAAATTATACCAATTACAACAAATAATTCTGTAATTCTAATGAATCATTTTAATTTATTCTTCAATGCCAAGGAAATTGATGTTACTTTAGAAAGTTTCCTACTTGGGCACATTCATGACAAATTGTCTGACTGTCCATTAAGGAAGTATAAAGAAAGATGATGAAATTATAATAAGAAATAGTCCTAAGTCCAGCTAAAGTTTCACTTTTGACACCAATAAAAATGAAATCTACTTTGATACCATATAATGTTTAAAATGATGTCCCAATCTCTATAGCATTTTGAAATATAATAACTTTATGGACAATAATAACAATAGCTTATTATAGTACAATTAGCTATTATGTCACAAGCACAATTTTAAGTAGGTGGCATATCACTTTGACCTCACCAAAAATCTTGAGGGCAGACATCATTATTTTTACTTTACAGATAAGTAAACAGGCAAGAAAAGAGTATTTTATCAATGTCTCACGTGTACAATTAGGAGAGCCGGGACTCAAACCCAGGTCTCTTGAATCTGAAGTCTACGTTCTTTCACTATGCCACATTTAACATATAACACAGTTCTAAAATAAATTTCTCCATCTTCTCCTATACTCTTTCCCTTTCTTGACTTCTCTACTTCCACACTTGTTCACCCAGTTCCTTTGGATCAGCCCTTGATGTTCTCCTACAACCCTGGTGTTCCTTCAGTTCCCAAATCCACATCTATCCTTCCCTGTCTATTCCCGCCTTGGCGAGGTTCCCATCACTTCTTTCCTGCAACAGCAGCATAATTCCCTAAAAATTCACCCTGCACGAACAACCATATTAACCTTGTTTATACATATACTATATTATATGTTCCACACAATCCACTTAATTTTGCTAAAAACTTTCAACAGCTCTCTTTTTTCTTTATAAGACAAGAAGGGGTAGGCAAACTGTTTCCTTTAATGGGCTAGATAGGAAATATTTTAGGTGGTATGGGCCACACAGTCTCTAATGTAACCTTTTAACTCAGTCAAGGTGGTGCAAAAGCAGCCACAGATAGCATGTAAATGTGAGCCACAGACTCACATAAGGGAGTGTGGTCATGTTCCAATAAAATTTTACTTAGAAAAACAGAGGGTAGGCTGAATTTAGCCCACAGGCTAGTTTATGAATCCCTGGTGTAGAATAAAAGAAAAATAAGAACTTTCATTTGTTTTTCAAGGCCCTTTATACATTCATTAATAAAATAAAAGTTGTTAATGAAACATTTAATTCAGCAAGTCAGATAGCTCATTGCCTCTACTCCATAGTTTTTTATTTCAGGGTCAAATTTCATGAAAGAATTATGTACACAAAATGTCCACTTTTATCCTGATCCCCACTCCTTCAGACCACATTCTGCAATCTTCCTTCTTTTGCTACCATTAATGTTGGAGACACTGTGAGTTTTATAGTTAGAACTGCGTTCACATACCAGCTTATTAACTGTATTAGCTGTTTGACCTTGGGTAATATATTTTACACCTTTGATTTTAGGTGTTTCTAACTGTAAGTGAGTACATTGATATTATTGTTATTTTGAAGACCGAAATTGTTATGTAAAATATAAAATAACATTGCTACATGTACATTGCAGGTGAAAATAAAGATTAGTCCCTCTCTTTCTTCCCAGCCTCCTCCTTTTTCTCTCTAGATTTAATTGCTGGCAGTTATTTTTTTTCTAAACTGCATATCTGAACTCCTAAGATCCTGCATCAAAACTCTTCAGTGGTTCCTCACTGCTTACAGAACAGAATTTAGACTCTAGCTTGTCAAACAAGTTCTGTTTCTTGTCTAATTTTCCAGTGTTATTTCTTACCACTTCTCAAAATAAAAATAACAGTTTGATAAACTTTGATTGAGTTTCTACAGAGAATACAAAGACAAGATAGAGAGACCTTCCCTTTCTACAAAAGGTAGCTTTGTAGAAAAAAATACCTAAAAATCCATAAATCAAAGAGAATTGCTCTTTATTGTGAGCCAGTTTGTTTCTGAGAACTGATCTCAGTACTCTATATATTTATTTTATTCATTCAATCTCTATTCCAATGAGATTGTTATTATGTTATCTATCTAACAAAGAAAGTGATATGTAAGTTCCTTAAGGTCAAGGATTTTTATCTATTTTATTCAGTCCTGTTTGCCCAGCACCTTAAACTGTAGTGGACACATGGGAGCTTCTATACAATTTTTGAATAAAGAATTAAAGAAGTTAATGAATTTTTCAGTGTTACAAAATCAACAAGCAACATGTTAGAGATTCCAGTCAGATGTAATTCCAACTCCTTTACTTTTTTATAATCTTACACGTATATGAGGGTTGAGACTGTGTATATTTTTTCATCATCTTGTTATCACTGCATGCACTGAACTTGACACAGAGCAATCAAAAAATATTCTTAAATATATAATCTCACTAGGTTCTGCCCTATACAAAATGGATCTAAAATAAATTTTAAAACATAATCTAAAATACTTCTTTCAACATTTTTAATCATATAAATGAAGTTGATAGAGAATAAAGAGATAGAATTTGCATTTATTTACATCACATAAAACTGACATTTTAGATAACACATTTTAAAATAATATATATGCTATTGGACATCACTACTTAACATGATATTTTGAGATAAGCATGACTCGTGTGTCTATTATAGAAAATTTATCCATAGGTATATGTACATTTACTACTTGGTCAATTATTGACTCAATGAGCCTCATACCTTATCAGAGAGAAGCCTTTTTTTTTTTTTTTTCTAGAGGGTTCAGCTTCCTAGGTCATTCAGTTGAATTCTAGTGCAACTTAAAAACTCTGTTGCCAACTTCATTACTTATATCAACTCCGCTTTAACATATAATTCACTTCGTTTTATTTTGCTGACAAAATTTACAGAGAAAATATTTTTTCAAATGCCATAACATGAAATTTAACAGCTCTTTAGCAAGCCTTAAATGAGTTTTAGATACATGTACAAAAAAGCACTATCAATATAAGAACTGAGTTGTTACATGTGAATTTATTGCTATAGTAGCTTTTGGACAATTATTCATACACTGTTTGCCACTTCTTAATCCACAGCCCATTTCATTTTTATCCTTTACTAATCCACTAACCCATAGTATACCCATACCAACCTATAGCATCCAAACTGTCTTGGGTTGATGATGCCACCTAGTGGCAAAAAAATGTCTAAACCAACATGTTCCCCCAAGATCTGTTTTTCCTTCTCAGAGAAATTCTGCACCATCCAGTGTCACTTTCTACATCTTAGATAATTACACCTTAGATATCTCACTCAATGTACTTATGCATCCTTTTAAACCATCTTCCTCTTTCCCTCTCAATTGCCTCTATTTCCTCAAGGTATATGTCTGCTTTGTCCTTGCCTCTGTTGCAGTTGTGAGTTTTAACAAAAACCTTCTGGTAAATGGTCGATAAGCATATCTAGAGTACATGTGGTATAAATATATCCAAGGAGATGAAAAATACAAAGCTAAACTATGTGTTTATTAATTCATTTTGATAAAGAACAACAAAAATAAGACTCTCTCTCTCTCTCTCTCTCTCTTTCTCTCTCTCTCTCTCTCTCTCTCTCTCCCCACTCTCCTTGTTTATAGAAAAGTAATCCCCTCCCCTAGAAGTAATAACAGTGGTACTCTATATACATACAGTGGTACTCCATAGATATATATATCTATCTATATATATATAGAAATATCATTTTCCTCCACAAAAATCATAGCTTATTATTCAGGCCCTTCTGTGCCTTGTTTCATTTCGACAATATCTTAGTGATGTTTACATATAAGTACATAAAGAGCTGCCTCATCATTTTTAAGAGTTATATCGTATTTCATGGTATGATTGTGCTTGTTTATGTAACAAGTTCTCCATTAAAGAGTTTTTTTCCTAATCTTTTGCTACTACCAAAACAGTGATACATTGTGTTAGTGCTAAGGTAATTGTACAATGAACACCTAGGAACAGTCCCTGAGTCCTAACTGTAGGGGAAGAAAATATTAACATTTTGAGATGAAATAAAGATAAAAAACAAACAAACAAACTAACTAAAACTTAGTACCCTAAGTTTTGTGAAAATATCTGAACACAACTTTCAGATTCTGCAAAATCATTTTTATCTATACTCTTAACCATAATTGAACTAACTTTTTCTCAAGCATGGAGAAACAAAGCCTCCATTTTGAATCTTTTATCTATGTAAAAAGTTTTGGAGTTCTAAACAACTGACTTACAACTTTTGGGACAGAATGTATTTGTAAGGATGGTATTTCCTGAAGAAGACATTATTTCAACTAATTATTAAAATAAAAATCTTATAAATAAACAATTTGAAAAGCACACTGCCATAAATTAATATGATTTGATTCCTTTTCAAAAGAAATAGGTGTTAGAATAGCTGTTATTCATGTATAATGATTGTAACAAACTGGTGTGATGATGTTATATTTCATTACCATCATTATTTATTGAGAGAGAATTCAATAGAGATTATATCATGTTTATGTATTCAAACATGCCTATATATATATATATATGTATATATATGAAATCTGTATATCATAGACTCAGAATTTCATAGCTGAAAAATAGGTCAAAATACTCTAGTTTAATATTCTCATTTTATACCTGAAGAAACAGAACCAGAGAGATGAGATATTATAAAAATAAGGTGTATTTTCACATTTATAAATAATAATATTAATAATAGATGTAATGCATGCTATTCTTTGGCTTTGTGTTAAATGTTTTATGTGCATTCACTCATCTAATCCTCATAAAGATAGAATCTATTCTTATCTATAACCGTTTAAACAAATGAAAGAGGGAAATATAAAATTTTTACAATCAGGCTGTGGTTAAGTCGAGATACTGAATTTGGATTGTTTATTAATTCTAATTCCATATTTATCAAGTCCCTATGTTTATTAACTCTAAATATTATTTCTGCATACTCTCATGACCTAGGAAGATGGAAAAAACTAAACATGGCAGAAGGAAATGAGGAAGAGAAAAACTGAATTGAGAGTGGAAAAAATGAAATTAGTGGAAGGAAAAAGCAATGGTATGATAACTAAAGGTGTTTTAAGACTTAGCTACATATATTTTTCAAAACCACTTTTTGAACATGGGGTCCTTAAAGATTATTAATGTTTACACAGTCAAATGTAAGAAATCAACAGGCAAATCTAGACACTTAGTGTTGAACTGTCCTTCCCTTGAATCGCTCAGCTAAAGTCTTTAAGATCTCAGTGGGATGTGCTAAAAAAGTGACTAATTCAGGGCTTCGAGAGGACAGCAAATGTTTTACCAAGGCTGAGACAATTTCCTTTCATGATTGGCTGTTTCAAAACCCCGGAAAGGTAGAAATTTAGATAGCTAGATAAATTCAACAAACACTCATGTTGAGAGTTTCATCATCAGTGAGATGAAAGTCAAAATTAAAACTAACGGGAATTTAAATTTTTCTAGTGTTATTTTGAAATGTGGCATTTGAAATTATTCCTTACATTCATAACACAAAACCCTTGCAAAACTCTTATGAATAGTCTATGGCCATGCCACTCTGAACATGCCTGATCTTGTCTGATCTCAGAAGCTAAGCAGGATTGGACTTGGTTAGTACTTGAATGGGAGACCACCTAGGAATACCAGATGGTATGGGCAGGAAAAAAAGAAATTAACAAACTCTTTTGGATAGACCAAACAATTTTGTGAATCATTTCATTGATTAGATTCAACAAATATTTGTAAGGTTACTACCCATCACATGCCAGTAAGTAGTAGTAAATAAAATACATAAAAATCTTTGCCCTCATGAGACTTACATTCTAGTGTTGGAGAAAACATAGCACACAAAATTCATAAACAGTCTGTTAGTTAATGAAAAGTATAATAGGGACAAATAAATCAAGAAAGATAAATAGGGAGTCGTTAGTACAGTTTTAAATAAAATAATTACAAAAGGCTATTTATTTATTTATTTATTTATTTATTTATAGAAGTTGGTCTTTGGAGAAAAAAACAGAAAGTAATGATAGAATGGTCATGTGGATATTTCAAAGAAAAGCATTCCCGGAACAGCGAATGCATAGGCACTAAGGTAGAGGTATGTCTGACATTTTCAAAGAAACAAGAGGGAGCCAAGGTGGCTAGACTGAAAAAAAGGGAGATAGAAGGCTGGGAGATAAGATCAGAGAAGATATTGGGAGTCCAATCTTTAAAATCTTTTAGGTCATTGTAAGGATTTTGGCTTCAATACTGTGGGAAAACAAACAAACAAACAAACAAAACAGAAAGCCTTGAGAGGTTTATGAAGAGAACATCCAAATAGTAAGAAAAGCAATGATTATGAGTGATTCAATTTCTATTGAATTATTCAAAAGAATAAAGACAAATAGCTTCAAAAGGAAACTGAAAGACCCTGACCAAGGCCAGCAATGGAATGGGCATTCACAGCATGAATTATGGAGCATGTGGTGGTTTGTGTTGTGTATCTGGTTAAGCTGGAAACTGTTTCCCAAACCTCTTCCTGTATGATTGCCAGATACAATTGATCAAATTGGGAACATAGGTAAGATTTGCTAGCTGAAAGTGGAACAGTCCAGACATCCTGACTTAGTGAGGGTTACCATCTTCAGATGCTGTGATAGACAAGTACAGAGGTACCTGGTGTGTTCCAGCCTGTCCTAACTCTCCTCCACTCTGCATCCACCATCTTCCCGGTTGCTGACCCTGTTATCCAACAATGGCCAGGGCCACCACCGGGCATGTCACTGTGGAACCATAGAGGTGATAACTTATCAGAGGTAACAGTTGCCTGCAGACTCCTATACAAGCTTCCTTTTGGCAGTTCAACCTGGTAGCTGGAAGTGCTTGGTTTCTCAGATTGATTGCTTCTCTGATGATCCAACAATCATTTCTGACCTTCACTTACTTGCATGACTACTTCTACAATTGTGTAATGTCTAATTTGTATGATAAATTTCTTATCCCATAACAATCATTAGTGACTCTGCAACAGTGGCTAGATTTGCCTGATCCAGTCCATTAACAGAAAACTGTCCATTTGCTTCAATATTTGGTAAACTCAGCAAATATCGACAAGTTATAGAAATTATAAAATAAACTTAAGTCCTTTGCAGGACATGGTTGGCTCAGGCCAATGTTTTGAGATGTTTCAGGAAGGCTTTTCTGCAGCAGACAAAATGTGCTTTTATAGACTGATCCAAGGTTTAAGAATAACATCTAATCCCAACTTCTGCTTCCGAAAGCTGTCAATTTGGAAAATGAGAGCAGATGTTGACAGAGATGTAATTGCCAGTCTGATGCCTCAACACACACTCTAAAGAAAAAACGTGAAACCAGATTGAATAAATCTCCTCTTTTAAATTTATTTTACTATCTTTTTTGGCTGTATCTCCTAAAGGTGACATCTCTAAAATGATGAATAAAAAAGAGTATTATCATTAAAACTCAGCAAAGTTTCTGTACTTTAACATCACTTCGAACATAAGATACCAACATTAAAGAGAATCTTTCTTCCTGTTTCAGTTTGAAATGTAAATGAATGTCTGATTTATTCATTAGTGATTCCAGACTTCAGAGCTTCTCCTTTCTAAATGCATTGAGTGCATTCTAGTTGCAACTCAAAGAGCTAATAGCTGGTATGTCTGAGTAAAAGATTTGTAGATATCCTTTGGGGGAAAAAAAAAGTTGTGAGGCATTCTCTTCATTTTTATTCAAGCAAAATTCCAGTTTAATCTGAATTTACATTGTTTCTACAATCCACTATTTTGATTTGTGAAATGCAGACTGCTTATAGAAGAGCAATAGACATCTTCAGCAAATTAAAAATTAAAAATTAAAGATGTTACTCAATACTACTGATCCAAATGAACAATTTATTGAGAATCTCTAATATCTGTTAGAGATCTTTTACACATTGTTTTATTTAATCCTCCTAGCCATTCTGGATGCTGGTTTTACAGAATATGGAGAGGCTCCAGAGGTAAAACAATTTGCCCATATTCTTAGCATTAGTAAATGGCAGAGCTACTATGTGGACTCTGGCATAGTGACTGCAAATTAGCATTCCTTTCTTCAATGTCTGTAATATTAGTATGGAATATTAGTATGGAATATTAGTATGGAAGTCATAATACTGAGCCCAATATTTTATTTATTATTTACCCCTTACCAGGGATGTGTTAATTCTCCTGTCATCAATTATACAGTCACTGACAGGAACACTGAAAATTAACTTCTAATTGAGTGGTTTTATGCTAAATTTTATTTAAATTTTCTTTCTAATTCCATCAAATATTGGAAAGAGCTAAAGTCAGAGGACTTTACCCCTCCCTTGCAAACTTGGCAACATTAGGCAAATAACTCTCTGAGCTTCATTGTCCTCATCCACAAAAATAGCAGCCAGATCACCTTTCCCCAGGATTGCAGTGAGGGTCAAATATAGTCAGATATTCAATAAACATTAGATTCCCTTCCTTTCCTAAAGATCTCAGAAGGAAGCACAAGTTGGGATACAGTATTGTTATGGATAATTTCAGCAACAAATTAAGGGAAAAAGAAGTATTTGACAAAACTGTTCCATGTTATCCACAGTAATATTTCAGAAGCTTTTAATTTAGCATACAGTCAAGTCTGTACCAGTGGAGTACTATGCTTTTTAATTGCTGGTTAATCGCCATACCATTATGATTAGCCCACAAGGGGTGGAATGGGGCACAGGGGGAAGTGGTGAGGTTGTTTTGGAGGGTGTCATAGTTTCCTAGATCTCTTTCAACTGGTGCTCTCAATCTGCCAGTAACAGCTGACATGGGTTAATAAGGGCAGGCCCTGCTGTGCAAAGAGTTTGTACTACTTCCTAAGTGTATTCTTCAAAATCCACCTAAAATCTTGTCATCTATACACATACTTCACCTTTGAAAGAAAATATTAACTTGTCATAAAACAGCATGAGCCAAGAAACATCAGTCTTATTAACTGTTACTAATCATATTTAGCTAGAGATAAATATACCATTTAGCAATGTCTGTCCTTAAGATTGATGGTCTTAAAAATAACATTTTAATAAAACCCTTACTTTTCCATTAACTTATTATTTTATCATTATAATTCTTGCTTAGTATGGATGGTGATTTTTAGTATATCATCACACCTAGTATATTACAATCAAATCTTTTTTAACATTTCACTGATTTACTGATTCATGATCATAATTTGCTATTAGTTAGAGATCCTGACTTTCTTCATTGGAGTTTTTTGAAGTCACTTAAATCTAACCTGCTTTAGACATTCAAGTGAGTGAGTTAAAAAGGAAGACTTTCTGCATTAAAATTTCTTTTCTGGCTTCTATAACTACTCTCTATTCAGGGTGCATGTGAAGTTTTGTTTTGATTTTGGTTTTGCGTGGGTGAGAAGTGAATGGGATTTTTGTTGTTTTTGCTTGTTAGCTTTTTCGGTTGTTCGGGTTTTTTAGGACAACTTTCTCAGGAAAGAGTCTAAGACCAGTTCTACTTTGAACCCTCTGAGAATGGGCACTGAATTGTGACTGCATTACTTTCATTGGGCTATTAATTTTCCAATTATGTAATAAATTCCCCTTTTAATGGTTCTGAAAACCTCTATTAAAACAAGTAATATAAGCCAACATTCACAATGTACTTACTATGTGCTGAGCACTGTTCTAGGAGCTTGACATATATCAACCCCTCCTCACTACAACTCCATTAGGTAGGTATAATTACCCCATTCTGTAAGGAAACAGGCACAGAGCTAAGTCATCTGTCCTAGGGCACAAATAAAGAAGTCATGAGCCAGGATTTGGACCCTGGAAGTGTGACTTCAGAGCCTTCATGCTTGTATTAAAGACAAAACATTTAAAAATCCACATGATTTTAGAGAGTGAATAAATATTGGTATGATGCCTTTGAAAATGCTTTCAAATTTATTTATGATAAATATTTTTAAATTATGTTTTCATTTTAAGCAAACATTCTGAATATAAGCTACTGTCCAACATAAGTGTATTTAAATTTACAAAACAGGAAGTATGTTAATTTTGAGAATTATCTAGATGTTTACATTTTAAAGAAGAATGATTTTTAAAAATTACTTGTTTTTCATCTCAGATTTTTGCAGAAGTATTTTCAGAAATTAAAAAAATTTAGTCTTCATACTAGATGGAAATTCTATGGTAAAATAAAGAAATAAAGATATGTGGATGAATAGATAGCTAGTAGAAAGACAGAAAAAAAGAAAGAAAGAGAGAGAGAGAGAAAGAGAGAGAGAGAGCGCGCGCACACGTGCGAGACACAGGAGAAGGATAGATGGATTTGACTAGTTTTGTGCCAGGGACTAATTCAGACATATCGTATACCTAATGTCTATACATGCAAAATGACTCCCTGTTCTTGCCCATAAGCAACAGGTACACTGCAGATAGTATCACCTTCCTCTTCCTAAAACACAACTCCACTCAGTGCTGGACTAGAAAAAGATTCTGAGAAACACAGGAGAAAATATTAGAGCAGTGATTTTCTTTATGTATATTTGCTGCAGTACTCAGACATTAACTGCTAGAATAACCTTTACAAGTTTTTAACAACTACTATTCTTATAACGTTTACCCAGTCTCCTTTTTTCTCATAAATAGGTTCTTTAATACACTTATATTCTTAAATCTACTTCTATT
Organism: Pteropus vampyrus; assembly: GCF_000151845.1. Classification (NCBI taxonomy): domain Eukaryota; kingdom Metazoa; phylum Chordata; class Mammalia; order Chiroptera; family Pteropodidae; genus Pteropus; species Pteropus vampyrus. Next base: position 24,813,660 of record NW_011888783.1, on the reverse strand, counting down.
GTCAATATGAGAAGAGAGATCAGATGGGTTTTACTTGAATGAATTTCCTACTAATTAGGCTTACCGAATCAATTTTATTGTATCCTTTATGTGTTCCTATTATTAATACAAGATAGTGACTTCTAAAAACGCCTAACTTTTATAATATAGTTTATGTCCTAGAAGAATTTGACATGGAAAAAAAGACCTTATTAATATGCACAGAAACACATTAATTTTATTTCTTAATATCCTGCAGTTTTAATAATTTTAAAAATTCTGACTCATGACCTTGAGTCTACATATTAGAATTAGTAAAATCAAACTATGTTTTTTTTTTAATTTTTAAGCTATTCATTGCACTCTTAACTATTTTGCCTAGTTAGTAATTAAGAACATGCTTTAGTTTTTTAATATCATTAAAATGAATAAGTAACCACAAAATCTGTATTCGTGGACAGTTGACTCATTCCATAGATACAAAAAGACTCATTAATTAGTTGTAGATTAAGGTTTGCCTTGCATATTATCAGTGGTTTAATGCTATATGGTTCAGTAATTAGATAATACAATCACTTTCTATTAAAATCTCATCATTACAAAATATAGGGGATAAATTGGAATGAAATTGTTCAAAACGTCATACTTTCAGGAGAGTTTGGTGGTAAAGGGGGAGAGAAAAAAACAGGAAAGGAGAGGTCAGAGACAATTATGAGGTACCTAGACTACAACAGTGAGAGGATCAAATGTGATAATATATGACCTACTACGTAAGGTGCTAAGACACAGCACATAATTAATAGGCAGCAAGCCAACACTGTTTGACAAAGAGAACTGCCTATAGATATTGAGTGAACCAGAATCCATTGGGACTGCAATATTTTTGTGCAGTGAAATGTTCACCCATCTGTCTCAGGTGAGCTTAGTGGGGTCAAGTACTTCTTAATGATAGTAAGTTTAGAGGTTTACTCCTCAAGCAATCCAGGTAATACAACTGATCTATAGTTGTATACTACAGAGTTTAAATTAGATAATGTAAAATATATGATAGTATTCCGCAGCTCTTATTAGCAGGAAAACATTTCTGAGGACAGGTACTACCGGTGGTTTCCTAGTGTTAACAGCTTTGTATAACATAGTCTGTATTGTGTTTAGCATACTGCATATGTGAACATTTAACAAGCCACTGTTCCTGTGATGAGCAACTGCAGGGTGTCTGTAGGAGAACTGTAGCTTCATGTTTGTTTGATAGTCATCACTTAAAACTTTTTTGAAAACCTGTTTTTGTTTAATCATGTTTTAGTTTTAAATTTTGAATCACTTTAATGTAAAGTTGCAATATTAACATCTCCTTCTCTGACCTGGCTTAAGTTTATTCTAATTATATAGGTAGTTTTCCTTGTGCAAAGCTCTGAGAGGCCTGCCACAAGAATACACACATATTTAGGATACATTACTCACCTAGCCACCTAGTTGAAGGATAGTGGGGTAATACAGCAAGTACATAATTATAAGGCATAATGTAAAATTCTCATCTACTGGAACTACAGAAGTTTGATAAACCCTAATCACTCACAGCCTGTGGCCACCAATAACTTCAGTCTTTCACTATAAATTTGATTTTGGTCTCAGAAATCTTTCCAACAGAATGCTCTGTCAAGCCAACAATATTTGATGAAAGTCAATATTTATCTATTTAGTACCCTAGATTATGGTGTTGGTGATTCTTGCTGAAAAATACACGAGTTACCAAAGAGAACAGATCCATTAGCAGTTACCAGGAACTTAACATTTCTTATTTGAGTAGAAAAGTCTAATATTACTCAGCAGAAAACAAAAGCATTCATAAGAACAAAGAACTAACATATCTTCAAAGGACAAATGCTTATTAGAAATAAGTCTAATGGGCTGGAAGTGAAAACAAGGATGGGTTGGACTAGAGCTATAGCAGAGCAGACACAAAGGCATTCAAATGAAACATTATCAAGAACAAAATGAAAGCAAACTGAAGGAATCTTTGGATTCTGGGCCATTGTTCACACATCCCTGATCTGTGCTATAAATATTAAAGGTACAAGGATGAGGCTGTCAATGAAGATCTTCAAACGTAAGAGCACGGTGGGCAGTTCTGACCCAGGGGACATCCTTAGGAGAGCCATGTGCACCAGAAGCAAGCAGAGCCTAATTACCTTAAGGCTGTTAACTAGATGTGCAGGGCAAATTACATCTCTGGACATTCAGCAAAGGTTAGAGGGAGACAGTATGAATTTATGAAAATTAAGTGTATAACATTATGCATAGAAGTTTAAATTGTTGCATTAGCTGTCTATAGTGACTCATTTCTGAATTAAAAGAAGCACTAATTCTAATCTTTTTTTCCTACTCGATAGAATAAAGAAAACTGTGGCTAATTATAATAATACTATTTATAATGTGAGTTCTAGCAACCTTTAAAAAAATACATTTATCTGCGTTTAGTAAATGAAAAACATAGGTAAAAAGCTTTGTCCCCTTGTGTAACATATACACTATATACAGATGTAGATATAGTTTATAGTATATTACCATTTTCCATAGTAGGAACTTCCTTTCTTGAAATAGTACTTTAAAAAGAAAATAAAAATCATTGGCCCTGAGGCTTTTTAAAATTTACATTTTCCTCTTGCAAATTTGCTGTCCTAGAGAAATTGCTGAAGGAAGTATTGTGGAGCTAACACTTTTGGGGAAAAAATATCCAACAAGGTAATTTTTTTCAGAGCTTTCATTTACATTATAATTGATATACATATAGCAAGATTCTTAAAGAGATACATGAGTTTTAGAAAATTATAGCCAGATATTTTCAAGTCTTCATTGAACATTCTATATATTGTGTGATGGAATCTTGTTCAATCTTCTAGGATTCATTTTTCTAAGAGTTTTTTGTTGTCCTAGTATAGGAGTACAATAACAGATCTAGTCCAAATGCATAATAGTTGAAATTTTGGCTCAAACTGAAATAATCAATAATATACATTGAACCTCTTATTTCTGTATTTGATTCTGTCACTTTCTAAAAAATGATAGGCAGTATGAATAAATCCTTCCTTCAAAATGTTTTTTTCAATATTGTCTTAGAACAATATCATTTTTAAGATTGAAAAATAGAAAAAGTCCCATAAAATGTGCTGATGGAAGAGCTATAACAATCTTTGCACTATATGTGCCAGGTGATACACTATGACTAAAAAACGGTACCATCCATAAGAAGCTCAAAATTCAATAAGGAAGATAGACATATAAACAGTAATTATAAAATTGCTGTGGGAGTTCAGACATTCTATTTCATCTAACAGGCCATGCATCTTGGATCTGTGACTTACTGTGCAACTCTTACAAACTCTGAGTGACCATTTAGGATTAATACTGATATATTATTCCTTTTTTAAATTATAGTAAGAACATTTAATATGAGATCTGCCCTCTTAAAAATATTTAAGTGTACAATACATTAACTACAGGTGTAATGTCATAC
>NW_011888783.1:24788639-24809467 GCF_000151845.1 Pteropus vampyrus | reverse complement strand
ACTATAAATTTGATTTTGGTCTCAGAAATCTTTCCAACAGAATGCTCTGTCAAGCCAACAATATTTGATGAAAGTCAATATTTATCTATTTAGTACCCTAGATTATGGTGTTGGTGATTCTTGCTGAAAAATACACGAGTTACCAAAGAGAACAGATCCATTAGCAGTTACCAGGAACTTAACATTTCTTATTTGAGTAGAAAAGTCTAATATTACTCAGCAGAAAACAAAAGCATTCATAAGAACAAAGAACTAACATATCTTCAAAGGACAAATGCTTATTAGAAATAAGTCTAATGGGCTGGAAGTGAAAACAAGGATGGGTTGGACTAGAGCTATAGCAGAGCAGACACAAAGGCATTCAAATGAAACATTATCAAGAACAAAATGAAAGCAAACTGAAGGAATCTTTGGATTCTGGGCCATTGTTCACACATCCCTGATCTGTGCTATAAATATTAAAGGTACAAGGATGAGGCTGTCAATGAAGATCTTCAAACGTAAGAGCACGGTGGGCAGTTCTGACCCAGGGGACATCCTTAGGAGAGCCATGTGCACCAGAAGCAAGCAGAGCCTAATTACCTTAAGGCTGTTAACTAGATGTGCAGGGCAAATTACATCTCTGGACATTCAGCAAAGGTTAGAGGGAGACAGTATGAATTTATGAAAATTAAGTGTATAACATTATGCATAGAAGTTTAAATTGTTGCATTAGCTGTCTATAGTGACTCATTTCTGAATTAAAAGAAGCACTAATTCTAATCTTTTTTTCCTACTCGATAGAATAAAGAAAACTGTGGCTAATTATAATAATACTATTTATAATGTGAGTTCTAGCAACCTTTAAAAAAATACATTTATCTGCGTTTAGTAAATGAAAAACATAGGTAAAAAGCTTTGTCCCCTTGTGTAACATATACACTATATACAGATGTAGATATAGTTTATAGTATATTACCATTTTCCATAGTAGGAACTTCCTTTCTTGAAATAGTACTTTAAAAAGAAAATAAAAATCATTGGCCCTGAGGCTTTTTAAAATTTACATTTTCCTCTTGCAAATTTGCTGTCCTAGAGAAATTGCTGAAGGAAGTATTGTGGAGCTAACACTTTTGGGGAAAAAATATCCAACAAGGTAATTTTTTTCAGAGCTTTCATTTACATTATAATTGATATACATATAGCAAGATTCTTAAAGAGATACATGAGTTTTAGAAAATTATAGCCAGATATTTTCAAGTCTTCATTGAACATTCTATATATTGTGTGATGGAATCTTGTTCAATCTTCTAGGATTCATTTTTCTAAGAGTTTTTTGTTGTCCTAGTATAGGAGTACAATAACAGATCTAGTCCAAATGCATAATAGTTGAAATTTTGGCTCAAACTGAAATAATCAATAATATACATTGAACCTCTTATTTCTGTATTTGATTCTGTCACTTTCTAAAAAATGATAGGCAGTATGAATAAATCCTTCCTTCAAAATGTTTTTTTCAATATTGTCTTAGAACAATATCATTTTTAAGATTGAAAAATAGAAAAAGTCCCATAAAATGTGCTGATGGAAGAGCTATAACAATCTTTGCACTATATGTGCCAGGTGATACACTATGACTAAAAAACGGTACCATCCATAAGAAGCTCAAAATTCAATAAGGAAGACAGACATATAAACAGTAATTATAAAATTGCTGTGGGAGTTCAGACATTCTATTTCATCTAACAGGCCATGCATCTTGGATCTGTGACTTACTGTGCAACTCTTACAAACTCTGAGTGACCATTTAGGATTAATACTGATATATTATTCCTTTTTTAAATTATAGTAAGAACATTTAATATGAGATCTGCCCTCTTAAAAATATTTAAGTGTACAATACATTAACTACAGGTGTAATGTCATACGGCAGATCTCTAAAACTTTTCATCTTGCATAACTGAAGCTTTACACCCACCGAATAGCATCTTTTCATTTCCCTCTACCCCTAACCCTTGGCAACCATCATTCTGGATTATTTTGGATATCTCATAAGAATTATATGGTATTTGTCTTTCTGTGACTAGCTTATTTCACTTAGTATAATTTCTTTAATTTTAGTTCATGTTGCCCTACATTCACTGAAGGACTTTCTTCTTTTTAAAGGCTGAATAATATTCCATTTGATATATAGACCATGTTTTCTTTATCCATTTGTCTGTTGATGGATATTTAGGCTTTTCCACATTTTGGCTATTGTGAATAATTCTGCAATGAACATGAGAATGCAAATATCTCTTTGAGATCTTGATTTTAATTATTTCGGATAAATACCCAGAAGTGAGATTGTTGGATCATATGTAGTTCTATTTTCAGTCTTTTGAAGAAACTCCATACTGTTTTCCACAGCAGCTGCACCATTTTACATTCCCACCAACAGTCACAAGGGTTCCAATTTCTCTACAGCTTCGCCAACACTTGTCTTTGATAGTGGTCAATATTCTTGGTTTGCATGTCTTATTTAAAAAAAAAAAAATCTGGTTCCTAATCAATGACTAAGTATTCTTATATCTCAAATTCTGGCCAGATAAAAGAATTTCCAACTGTCCCTAATTCAGCAAAAATACAACTGAAAGAAATAGGAATAAAAAGCTATTTGAAAAGATATTCTCACTAGAAATTCTCAGTTTTTTTCTTGAAAAAACAAACAAAACAAAACAAAAACAATCAGTTGATTTTTAACTCTTGTTGATTGCTTTCATCAATGGACCCTATAAAAAATGAGCTCTCTCACGAGGTTTGCTATTGGGTGGTATCTGACCAGAATTAGTCATATATCTGTCTCCAAAGATCTTTTGGGTAAAGACCCATTAAAGAAATATTTTTTGATTTTTAAATACTAGGGAGAACTTTGCTTCTCCTGAGAAACAGATGTTTTATCCATTTTAACTGGCCCTATATACATTTTCCTTAAGCTGTCAAGAAATTCAGTGCCAAATTCAATGCTCAAATATAGCAACTATGGAGTCTGAATGGTCTATATATTGTTACTTTTTTTTCCATAAAATTTCCATTTAGTTTTTGGGAAAAAAATGTTATTTAATTTCATACATCTTGGAGCACAAGCAATAATCAATTATTTAATATTTTTTAAAGATTAGGTGAACATCAATAGTATCAATCATTATAACACAGATCTTAAATTTGTAGAAGCCTGTCTTGTGTCATTGTAAATAGTTATAAGTAATTTTTTTCTATTTTATTAAATAGTTCTGCACAAAAAGTATTATATTTATAAAATTAAAATTTATTTAAAATCAAACGTAAGAGTATTTAAATGCTTAAGTCTCCTTTTCCCCTAGAATACTTAAATATTTTGAGGCTAAGGGATATTCAGAGAGAAATTTCAACCAATTTATGATTCATAGCAAAACCCACATGCAACTGGAACAAATTGCTATCACACAAGAAGACATTTTCATTTTTGGTAAAATAATCAAAGCATTAGATAGTCTAGGGCATCATCAATTATACATTTGTATTCTATATTTCTGTAGTACAGGTGCTTATCTAAGAGGGGAGCTAAGTATTATAATCAAAAAATACTTCGTTTTGCATTTATACATACACATATCTCTACATGTGTGTACCAAACACTATGTATAACTGCTCAGAATAAGAGGAACAAACTCAAAGTCTTAGAATTCAATAAAATATATAAATATAATATTTTATCTTTTATAAGATAAATAGATCTCTTATCAACCCATCACCACAACAAACAATGGCTAGAGCCTGGGGGCATACACTGAATCCTCTGAAAAGAAGAAAGAAGGACCGCTGGTGAAAGAACTTAAACCGTTTAGAAAAATGACCAGGTGCAGCATTGTGGAAAATGAAAGTAATTAGTTTGCCTAAGGGTTTTGCCAGGTTGTTTTACTGAAGGTTATGTACAGCATTAATATTTTTTAATTTTTATTGAGCTTGCTATTATTACCTATGTTAATTCATTTGTTTCTTTCATCTATCATCTCCAACTTAAAATCTCTGATTACAATAGTTTAACTGCAGGATACATCAAGGCCTAATTCAAAACACTCCATTAAATGCCTGCCCTTTGAAGCATTTAGCCTACCTGACACAGTAAAGAATATTATTTCTTTATTACCCACTTATAATAGAATAGAGCACTATTGGGTCAAATTACAACATATTAAGAAGGCATAAGTCATGCTCATAAACAAGAATAGCATTTGTTAGCACCTACAAAGAGAAAAATGGCAATGGCTTTTATTATTCATTTTACTTTAGATTATAAAATACAATAATCATCAGTGTTGACAATGATGTTGCATGGCAAAGTGCTAGGCCTTGGATACCTTTAAGATGTCTAAAGTTCTTTGAAGAGCTCCTAGCTTTAGAGAAGTAAAAATAATTAATCCTGTGTCCTTGTAGGCTCAGCTTGCTCATTTAAATATTTTTGTCTTGTGTGTTGGGGCTATTTTTTGGAAATGCAGTCTTTAAGATGACATTGTTAACAGAGATTTCTTGCTGGCTTTTCCCTCATAAGAAAGGGAAAATGTACTCAAATAGTACATGCATATATTGACTTTTTATTTCACATTTTAATATCAAATTCATGTTTAATATCTTTTAAATACATATTTAGGTGTATGTGAGGTTAGAGACAAGAGTTGTCCATTTTTTAAAAAAAAATTCATTCTGCTATATTTAGAACTAACTTGAAGGAGGTAGATATGTTTAGAGAACAAATGCACAACACTTAATAAACTTGAAAAAATCATAAAAGATCAATGAATAATAAAAAAGAAAATGTATTATTAGGCATTTAAAATACAAAAAAGACAAGATCGTCCATCTTAACATTTAAACTTAAACACTGAAGATACTAAAGTTAACAGCAGATAGGAATTCTAAACTAAGTAATTTAAAAATCATTTTTAATTTACACGAGCAAAATTGGAATTGAAAAAAAATTAGTAAGATTCTTAAATAATTTCTTGAGGCATCCTTTTTCTCTTACCAAGGATTTTATATCCAAAATAATCTAGCACTATAAAAGTTACATAATCATTTTGACATTCTCAAAAGGCAACACTATCATTTTTTCATCAAAATGGGTGAAGCACAATGGGATGCCTTAAAACTAACATATTATCCCATTCAGCAATTCTTCTATGCACATTATGAAAATAAAAGCATTGTGGTAGATTAGATTCCTTTGTACTACAATAAACTAGGAATTCTTTGAGAATGTTAAGCAGCAAACTCCCTTAAGACAATTGATAACAATAATTAAACACTAAACCAGGAAAATCCCTACTAGAGGTCTTTCTGAAACTAATAATTTAATGCAACAAGTTGTTGGAAAAAGAAGCCATAATAGTGCTTTAATGAGTTCCTTACAGCCTTGACATTTAATTATGACCCTGTAATACTTAGTTATTGACTAAATACCTGTTGACTTAGTGATATCCAGCCTATTAATGAATTTTATTCACTAGTTAGCAAGAATATTATATATCAATACAAGAACATTATATTCCAATAGTTCATATACTTTAGTGTGCATAGAATCATCTGGGCGACTTAAATCAGAGATTTCTAGACCCCCATCCCCAAATTTTCACATATAGTAGATTTAGGGTAGAGATGAAGAATTTGCATTTTTAAAATAAGATTGCCAGGTGATGCTAATGTTATTGGTTCTAGGACTACTTTTAGAACTACTTTTCTAGTTTAACAACTTTCTAGTTTCTTTTCTAAAGAACGAGAGACACAGTAGCATCAGACTTTCCCCATACACAAGAGAACTGAAAAAAACCTCAGCTATTACAGATTAGGTAATGCTATCAGTAATTCCAGCTAAAGAACAGATTTATGTACTAGTTGCAAAGACTAAACTCTACAGCAGCTTCCGAATTGAATCTTTCAGAAAAAACAACTTTCGTGTCCTTCTGCTACATTCTAAGCCTGATTTCACTTTTCAGAGGCCTGCATTTAATTCTCAGCTGGGTATTTTTACTTCAGACATCTCTCTATACCAGCATTGTCCAACAGAAATAGAATGAATGCCACAAGCATAATTTTAAATCTTTTAGCTACAGAAAAAAAGGTAAAAAGAAAGAAATAAATTTTAGCAATATATTTAACTCAATATATAAAAAATAAAATTATTGTAACATATGACAGTATATAAAAGTTGTTAATGTAATATTTTACATTTTTGTATTAGATATTTGAAATTTGAAATCCATTTTATATTTATAGCATATGTCAATTCAGATGCTAAATTTTAGGTGGTTTAAATTGAAATGTAGTTTAAAAGACAATAGTTTTGATTAACAAAAAAATATTTAGACTGCTTCAGGTTTTTTATTTAAATTTAATTAAAAAACACAAAATAAAGATTTCATTTTCTCAGTTATATTAGTTTGATATTCATTTCAAGTTTCTGCCAGCTACATACGGGCAAGTAGCTACCATAAAAAGAGCACGCATTTATAGATTGAACAAGAGCATAAATCCACTTCTTTTGGTAGGAAACCTGGGAAAGCCTAGGGACAGGTGATTGCATCAGGGAAATTTTAAGCCTCCAAAATAGCCCTCAAGTTCTACTAAATACAGCAGATGAAGAACTGAAAAGCTTGAAGAGGAGTAAAACTAAGTGATGGGATGTCACCAAGCCAGAAGAGGAAGGACTCCATCCTCACTAACGATGCCTTTGTTCAAATAATAAGCACGGTTGAAAGTTGGTGCTTCGATGATCTCATATAAATTACTATTTTAATGTATTTATTATTCTTAATATCCTAAAGATTTCTATTTTGAGAGCTAAATGCTAGTATAACTCTAAAATAAATAATTTTTAAAATACAAATGTTGCTAGTGAGATAGTTAATTCATTTACAAATAAAATTATTCTAAACTTTTATACAGACTTCTTCAAAAGGAATTGTTGGATTATTTAAAATGTATTTCAATTTTAGATCAATTTCCATAAATGAATAATTTACTTCAATTAAATTAATTTTAAAAATAGATAAAAGCAGATTAGGTATGTAAAAATAATTCGGGAATAGCTGCTGTTGATAAACTAATGTTTACAATAAACTTAAGGCATTTTTATTGACCTGCCTTTGAGATATTTTAATCATATTATAATATTGAATTTTACTTTCTACTCATATAGAAAGTTATTATCCTTGTTTTACAGATGAGAAAAGTGACACTTAGACTATATAATTTCCTCAAGATCACATAGCTAGTAAATGATCTTTTTCTGGCTGTGAAGAGAAGCGTAAGTCTTCTACTATAAGACTTCAGTACCATGAGATAATATAGAATTTCACTTTGTAAAGACCATTATTCATAGTCCTATAAGCTGGGGACCAAGATTATTGGATGTATTTCATTCTAATCACAGAGAACCACCTCTGGAATCTTAGTGCCTGAAGAGAACAGTTTTTTACTTTGGTATATAATTCACAGAGCAATATTTAGGGCAATAAAGAAACAATGGAAACTACTGGAACTTGAATCTAAGCTGAAACTGCACTTGATGTCACTGTGAGGTAAGAGCACCTCTTTCCTTGTGTTCCTTGTCTTCATTCCTTAGTTACAAGACTCATGGGCAATGATATATTTGTTAGGTCAACATGCTAAGATCTTCCTCCAATAACAACAATAAAAAAAAATCAAGAAATTTTCCACCAAAAATATTTGGAAATCAATGTAACTTCATTTTATTTTCATCTCCCTTATCCTCAGTTATATTGTTTCTATGAATATGAGAATGGGAATATGTATTCTAAATTTTCACAGAGATGAAAAGTTCTAATATTACTGCCTTAAATAATTATGCAGATTTATAAAATTATTCTAAATTAACTCTAAGTTTAGGTAATTTAATTTTAGGAATAACAGCTTGTCTCTCCATACATCATCTTGAATAGAGAGGCTTTTATAAAGATAAAGATTATAAAATGCTACTTATAACCCACAACTTGAGTTCTTACTATGTGCTCTGTTCTGTGATACCAGAAAATAGTAAATGCCTTTGAATTTTCACTGGCACAAATTGTTACTGTACTTTATAGAATTTCTTACTTTAGTAATTCATGAGTAGAACATAGGCAATTACCAATAACTGTCATTACTGTTAATAAAATAAAATGATTTGGCTTTCTAGTCTGCAAATTCTGCTATTCAGTGTTAAAATTTGCATTGTACTTAGGGCATTCTCTTCATGTCATCAGTGGAAGAAATATTGGCAGTCTGAGACAATGTAAATTGTCCTAATAAAGCAATGACACTTGGTATTCCCTTAGGCATTCATATCACTGACAATACTAGATGTTTGAATGCAGTTTGAAGTTTTAGTAAAATTGAAGTTGTGGGAAGAAGGATTACAATTTTTAATGTGAACAAACCAGGAATTAATAAATTATAATTAATAACTAGATTAACTCTTAAACTAAAAGTACTACCTAAACTTGCTGGTATTGACCATAATAGAGATTAGTATATCATCTATGTGTTTAAAAGTATTGTACATAATGCAATGTATATATATATGAGATACTGTTGAATTGTACACTAGAAATTTATTGGACTTTGTTGATTGATGTCACCCCCATAATTTTTAATAATAAAAATAAAACTATTATACAGGAAATCATTAAAATAAGCAACTGTAGAATTAGCAATAGAAATTATAGCATAGAAATAGAAAGTACAGTAATAGAAATAGAATTTTATAGAAATGTGAATAGAAAATAAGAACCTATGATAATAGAAATGCAATGGACAAACACTAAATGCTCTCATGCAAAAAAAAAATGAAAAACAGAACAAAACCTTTGAAAATATTTAAGTTCAATTGTTAATTTTAATAGGAGGTGGAGATTCTAAAACAAGCTTGTGGCTTATTTTATTTGTCAAACCTAAAGTTAATTTCCCTCTGAAAATTGAAAATAAAGAAGACATGAAGTGGAAAGTGATTTTTCAATAATTTATATACCATGGACCGTAAAACCATTTATTATTTATATTAATAAATTTGCATTCATTCCTCCATTCTTTTTTCCTACTTATTTATTAAAAAAAAAACTTTTTTAGAGCAATTTTAGGCCCACAGCAAAAGTGAGTAGGAAGTACAGACTTCCTATATATCCTCTGCCTCCACATCTGCATAACCTCCCTATCAACATCGCCACCAAGTAGTAAATTTGTTATAATTGCCAAACCTACATTAATTCATCATTATCAGTCCATAGTTACATTAGGGCTCACTCTTATTGTTGTACATTCTATGAGTTCAGACAAACATATAATGACATAGATTCAGCACTGTATTATCATGCAGAGTATTTACACTCCCCTAAAAATCTTCTGCGCCCTGCCTGTTTATCTCTCCCTTCCCACTAACTCTTAGCACCGCTGATCTTTTTTACTGTCTTCATAGTTTTGCCTTTCCAGAATTTCACATAGTTGGAATCGAACAGTCTGTAGCCTTCTCAGATTGGCTTCTTTCACTTAGCAATGTGCATTTTTGGGTTCTCTGTGTCTTTTCATGGTTTGATAGCTCATTTATTTTTAATACTGAATAATATTTCATTGTCTGGATGCACCACAGTGTATTTAACCATCCACCTACTAAAATACATCTTGTTTGCTTCCAACTTTTGGTAATTATGAGTAAAGTTTATATAAATATCCATGTGCAGGTTTTTCTGTGGACATAAATTTCCAACTCCTTTCGGCAAATACCATGAAGTACGATTGCTAGATCATAGGCAATACTATGTTTAGTTTTGTAAGAAACTGCCAAACATATCTTCCAAAGTGGCTGTGTCATTTTTTCCTCCTATCAACAATGAATGAGAGCTCCCATTGCTCCACATCCTCCTCACATTTAGAGTTGTTATTGTTGCAGATTTTGGCCATTCTAATAAGTGTATAGTGGTATCTCGTTGTTTAATTTGCATTTCCTTTATTTGCCTTCTGTATATTTTCTTTGGCAAGGTGTCCATTAAGGACTTTGGCCCTTTTTAAATTGTTTGTGTGTGTGTGTGTGTGTGTTCTCATTTGTTGAGCTTTAAGAGTTCTTTGTATATTTTGTAAAAGAGCCCCTTATTGAATTTTTTTTCTTTTGGCAAATATTTTCTCCCAGTTTGATGCTTGTCTTTTCATCCTCTTGACTGTTTCTTCTGAAGAACAGAAATTTCCAATGTTAATGAAGTCCAGCTTATCATTCTTCCCCTCATGGATCATGCCTTTGATGTTGTATATAAAAAGTCAATGCCAATCCTAACATCACCTGCTTTTTCTCCTATAATATTTTCTAGGAGCTTTATAGATTTTCATTTACATTTAAGTCCGTGATTAAATTTGAGATAGTTTATGTGACAGGTGTAAGGTGTGTCTAGATTCATTTAATTGCAGGTGGATGTCCAGTTGTTCCAGAACCATTTACTGAAAAGACTATCTTTGTTTCATTGAATTGTTTTGCTTCTTTATAAAAAATTAATTAAATATATTCAAGTGAGTCTATTTTTGGGCTTTCTATTCTGTTTCATTGATCTATTTGTCTAGTCTTTTGCCAATACCACCCTGTCTGGATAATAAGACAATAATAATAAGTAGCTTTATAAATAAGTCATGAAGTTGGGTATTGTCAATTCTCAGTCCTCCAGCTTTGTTCTTCTCCTTCAATAATGTGTTAACTATTATAGGTTTTTTATCCTCCATATAATGTTTAGATCAGTTTGTTGATAACCACAAAATAACTTGCTGGGATTTTGATTGAGATTAAATTAAATCTATAGACCATGTTTGGAATATTGACATCTTGACAATACTGAGTCTTCCTATCCATGAACATGGAATATCTCCTCATTTATTTAGTTCTTCTTTGACATCATTCTTTTTCTTTAACAAATATTCAATGAATGTCTAAAATGTGCCAAGCACTGTGTGAGGCTTTTTGGATCTATGGTGATACTCTTTATTCCACAGAGCTTTTAGTATGAAAGGAATTCACAAGGAGTTGGCTAAAAGGAATTGGTCTCTGAGGAAGAAGGCTGGTTTTACAAGGACATGAGAAAGATTCTAACTTTTTTCTTTATACTACATTGTCAGCTTGGACTTTTTTAAATTAAACTTTTATTTTAAAAATATTTATTTTGTTAATTTAGAAACTGTCAATCCCCATGTAAAGACCAGGTCAAAAAGAAATGTAACAATGGAGTACACATTTTAACAGATTTTGAAAATGTGGTCCAAATTCTTATATTCTATTTCTTTACATAGTTTACATCAATTATTAAATGTACCATTCATATACATGCACGAATATATGTACATGCACATATGCATATATATAAATGTACACACACACATATGAAATAAAAAATCCTAATTATATTTTTCATAAAGTAATTCTGAAATTTGTTTCCAGTCCCTTAGGAAAAGCAGCTATACAACAGAAAACAACAGGAAGATGGGTTCTGGGTGGTGAAATAAAGGCAACTGATGGTTAAATTTTGCCTGAGATAAGGCATCACATTAGTGATAACTTGCACAGTCTAGTGTTTGTTTTGTGAAGCTCAGTACTTGGGAGGATGAAGGCTATGCTATACACATTAGGGATTAGCCTAGATCTCCTGATGGATTTTTCTAACCCACTAACAACTGAATTTTACACACAAATGTCAGTCAAAATTTAGATGGAGTCATTTTTGAGATCCATCAAAAAAGAGATGGTTTAACATAAAGATGATTATTATCATTGACTATATAGTGATATGGAACTAAATTATTATTAAGCCCTATGTTATAAAAGAGAGAAAGCTCAAAGAAAAAAATTACCTGGCAACTGTCTCTACCCTTTTGAAGCAATCTAAAAAGGAATTAAAAATTTTATATCGGCTTAAGACAGGTCTTTTGACATTCTTTAGCTTCATGTTTCTTGTGATAAGAATTTATTAAGAATTAAATTCTTCAGAAAATGTTATTCCTTTAACTTACAATGCTAAGAAATACTGAAATGACATTTTAGAAGTTCTTCTTCTTCCTCTTCCAAGAATAGGTCAAAGCTTTATTGACATATAACTTACCTAAATTGAAAGTAAAGCTTTATTCAGTACTTATGACTCCTATAACTATCATTGTTCATTTGACTAAGAAACAATTGTCAGAATTGTATATTAAAAGCAAATTTTGCTAGAAATATTTTGAGGAGCATAATAAGACCAATGAATCTTATAAGAATTAAAGCTGTATAAAAGTATGTTTTTTTGTTTGTTTGTTTGTTTTTTTTGGACAAGGATAACCCAGGGCTAATTCTTTCATTTTATATAATCATTTCTAGATATACTTAGTGTAGTAAATACATGAGCAAAAGATAGTTTTCAAATTTTCCATATTAATCAAGAGGAGAAGTAATCTGAAACTAGAATAATATTAATTTATTTAATTCTATAAAAGTTTTATAATTTTTGATTGATATGGACTCATGGATTTCAGATTTCTTTTATAGAGTATGCATTCTTACCTATTCTTAATAAAATATACATCTATAACCTAATAATAATGCCTATAATACATCTATACTATAATATCCATATTATAGTTGAATAAACTGAAACCAAAAAAGGCTATGTTTTTAACAGTTTGGTACAAATAAACTTATTATGCTAGGAACATGTCTCTTAAGTGGAGAGAAAAATGGGTTAGGAATTCAAGATACAAAGTGAGTGTTGGATGAAAGTCTGTCCAAAATTTGTCATCACATCAGAGATTACATGTTTACCACACATAAAAATCAAATGAAATAGAAAAGATGTTTTATGCTGAATTTAGTTTGAAGGTAGAAGCAAACTAATATGAATAGAAAAGTCATGTTTATATTCGTTTGCTTATCTCACCCATCTTTACCTTTCATATCTGTTGTCAGACTCTTACTTCATGTGATCTAACTGATGCTAGATAATTTATGCCATCAAGTTCCACTCTTGGGAGATTTGGTGAGTAAAAATCTATCTTTTTAATTTAAAAAGCTTAACAGACATAATTTTATGTGTGTCACTTTCCTCTCAATCTGCATATATCATAGCACAGAAAGTTGAAAATGAATTTAAATTTAGTTCCATAATCTGATGCAATATGTGCCTCTAAAACTTAGTGTCCTAGTTGATCTTAAAATATAAAACCGTCCTTTCACAAATTAAAAAAAAATAAGCATCAAATATAATCATATAACTAGTTATGTTAAAGGCCACATCACCACTCTCCCCCCAAAATGAGAAATTAGCTTAAAACATTTCTTTTTTTTAAAGAAACTGTTTTATTTTTAAATAAAACATTTTAAAATTAACTTAATTTAGTATAATGAACCTTCAGAGTTGATGGCAGCAAATCTTACAATTACAGGCTTTCTACAAATAAAACATAATGTAGAAGCTGGTTGTATCTCTTCGCTCTCTAGAACATCAGAGTCATGTATTGAGTATTACAAGGGAAAACAAGAACCCGAAGGCATGTATAATTTTCCCATTTATTGTTTTTTAGACTTTGTATTGAGCATAAAATTTGGAAAAATGCATCTAGTAGGTAACTGTCATAATCAGAAAAGTATAACAAGAATACTATAGAGGAGATGACACTTGAAAATATTATAAACAAATAGAAAACTAAGCAAGAAATGTGGTAAAATGGTTATGTGTCAGGACAGCATATTTGACAACAAGTATTCATTGGGTGTCTAGTATATGCCAGCAGTTTTCAAAAGCATTCTCATTTCATTCTTTTGTCAATTTTCTGAGTCATGTCCTAGTGCTCCTGTTTTACAATCAAGAAAGAGGTGCTAAGGATTTTGCCCAAGATCACATGACTTATAACAGTAGAGCAAAAATTTGTAGCTAAATCTCAGAAACTAAGTTCTTTTCACATCATCACATCAATCCAGCAGTTTTCAAAATGAATTAATTACTGTCTATGGCTCTATGAATTTAAAAACAACAGTAGCTTTGTTTTGACCACTTAAAGTGCTATAAGGAACATAGTGCTATACTAATGAGTTGATAAACCAGATAGTCAGAAAGATAAAATTTACTATTATAAAACCTTTATAAAATCAGTTAAGATTACGGGTCACCTTCCTTGAGAAGAACTGAAGATTTTCAAGATCTGAAGTTGGCGAAGATGTCTCCATAATGAGAAGTTACCTGAACTGGAAAAATATGGATGTAAACTCAGAAACCAGAGTGTGTGTGCTTGCAGAGCAGGGATAGGCTCTTCTGAAATAAGTCCAGGGAGTAGAGTGTGAAGAGGTGAAAAATCAAAGGAGCTGGACCACTTTGTGGGATGTGTACAGAAAGTCAATGTGATCATGATAAGAAGTCAACTTAGGGGCTCAAAAACTATATATTTTATAGGGGAAAGATACTGCAATATGAAGAAAAAGTTACCTGTCCAAAAGTTCATGTGTCCAGTGCTTTGAAAGGCCAAAAATCAAAATATCAGAGTTTGGCCTAAGGAAAGGTTTATTGATCAAGAAGACGTCAACTGAGAAAATTGGGGTCCTAGTAGTTCCTTGAATCCATCTTAAGAGAGTAGAATTCAGGCTTCTTTTATGTCAGGGGAAGGGAAAATAGGAGGGGCTATTTTGTAAAAACTCAAGCTCCAAGCAGAATTTCTCTAATGATTAGCATGTCCAAAGCAGGAGTTTTGAGCTGGAAGCCATTGGAAGGATGCAGGCTTGAATAAGATGGAGTCAGAGAGAAGGAGCATTTTCATTCTGTTACACTATGAGAAATAAGAGTTGTTTGCAGTATATTATGAAGTAGGGCAGATATCCTTGGTGACCGTTGGGAGTGCAGTTTCACTAGGACGTCTAGGATGCAAAGATTTCTGAGACTTGAGGATGAACAGAGTGGTAAGGAAATGCAGAGATATGGTAGAAAGAAGAAATCTAGGAAATCTTACATGGGAAGAAGTGGAGAAAAATCAGAGAGTAACCAATGAGAAAATAATAGATATCTTCTCTACTCTCCCTCTGCAACAGGCAATCATCTCTTTGCATGTTCAAAGTGACAGCACAAGGACTATAGAGACAAAGGATTGGAAATGTTGAAAGTGAGAGGGTAAATCAGAAGATATGGAGGCCTATGTAGTTAACATTAGATTTCATTTCTCCCCAGAGCACAAGCAGGCCCAGAAATAATTGAAACATGCAAACATTCAATTCAAAGAAAAGGAAGATAACCCTAGATGAAAATTAAAGCAAATTTGCACTTTTCACTTTGCCAGAACAGTACATTAGGTGCATTCCTCTACTCTTGTATACACAATAGTGTCACTGAACAGTAGGGAAGAAAACTTTATTAGAGGAGCTGTAAAATATCAGACTGCTATCAGGAGTGATTTGTGAGGCTCATTAAAACTTGGTGAAACTTTTAAAACCTTTAGATCAGCACTTTATGTCCATCGTTCACTCTCTCCCAATTGTTGATGGGAAGAGCTATAAAGGCACTGAGAGGCTTAATTATTTCTTATTCACTATCAACCACTGCTCACACAGCTTTAAAAATTTAATGAGTCACCTGAATTTCTCTAAAGTTTGTCATTACAAAAATTTGATTTTTATAGTATTAGTATTCTTTTACATTTTTATATACCATATATGACAGAAGCATTTAATAAGCCATGCCCTAGTATTATTTAGAACTTTGAAAGTAGAGTTGTAGTAAATTGTCTTATCAGTAATATTGTCTCTTTCAAGATTGCTCAATTTACTAAGAAACCTCAAAGCAGACATAATAGAGTAATTAACAAAAATTCCTAAGCTTTTTTCTTTGAATAGCTGATATCGAGACAGAGTCAGGGGTGCTGTAACAATTCAGCTACAGTAAAAGAAATTGTGAGTCATTCCATCAATACATTTTAATAATTTCAAATACAATAACTTATTTTTCCATAAATAGGTGGAGTAATCTATTTCCTCCCAGTAACCCCCACATAACTACTCTAGTGAATAGAGGAGAGAAAATTACTATACCAAGAATGAAAAATCACTTAACACTATGTAGCCCTTAGCAGTATCCATTTCAAATAATTTAAAAAACATGGTGTGATACCAGAATCCTAATGAATATTAGGAAATAATGTTGGATTTACCTAATAATAATAGTTTCTTTTTTCATTCTAGACTTAAAGCAAGCAACCATCCTAGTTGCACTGTTCATACTAAACAAAAAAAAAATCACATGTGTAAAAAATAGTATATAATAAAAAGTCATGTAGTGATATACATGTGTATGATATACATATACATGTATAGTTAGTGATATACATGTGTCATAATTTGGTAATTGTACCCAGTATAGCCATTCCTGTTAATAAAATCCCCAAATATTGTATTCTTTTGTAAACAGCAACTAATTATGACCTTTGGAATGCTTCTCACGCTACCCTGGCTGTACCAGACCCCACACACCACCACACAACCCAGCTACTACAGGATTATCCAGGGACCTCCAGGAACCTACTACAGCCTGCCCTGGTTGGCTCCCTACCTTTCTGGAAGTAGTCTTTTCTGGCTGGTGGTCTGTTCAGTCTAAGCCCATGTTTTACAGATAAATTATATTTCATCCCTCTCCTCATGTAAGTTAAGAAAAGGAAGGCCATTATAATCCTCAACTTTAGAATTCTTTCTTCTTAAATACCATATATGCTTTTTAGTGGCAAATACCTTGTTTTGATTGTTTCTAATGAAAAAGAGTAACAAGATTTCTATTGAAAGCTACTTTGATAATGATGCCCTCTTATGTTTAGATTTCTCAAACACCTTGTACGATATAACATAATAGTGGATGAAAAAAGACTAGATTATTGAAATATTATATTATAAAAGTTTCTTTACCTAATTACCATTTGGGAATTAAAGAAAAAGATGATTTGGGGGAAAAAACAGATCACAGACACATATCTTTGAATAAAATAGTTAACATGACCCTCAATGTTATTATTTATTCTATTTTAAAAATTGAGACAGAGATACTTCAACATCACATATTTATAAGTAAAATGTCGAAGTAACAAAGATATTACCAAATGAAGGTAGCAGCAAATGGAACTGTATATTTTCAAAACTCTGACCAAACACTTATTTATCCTCTCAAGAGATAAGGACTTAAAAAATTGAATGTTTCGTTATTTTCAATAATTGGGCAAATTAAGAGTGCAATGGTCAGGGAAGAGCATGTAGAAAGAAAATATCATCACCGAGGATTCTTTAATTGTCCTACCCCCAGTGTCCCCTTAGGCACAACTGGAGCCAAAAGGACATCCTGCAAACAGAGCCTGCAGGATGCTGGTGCTTTGAATAGGTGGTAATCTCTAAGGATTGTATTCAGTTCCTGAAACTACTCAGAAAAACACAAACTCCAAAAGTCTAGCTATAACTAGAATGTACTGTCTTCATTTAATTCTTTTTTTCTCCACAGTGAACATGAATTCTCTTCATGGCATAGATAAGCCTGGATGATGACAGTATTTCTTTTGGATAGAAACCCAAACATTCTCCAAAATGATCTGTAGCATCTCATTACCCAAAACTACCTGTGAGAGCTCATAAAGCAGAATAAATCAGATTCACCAGTTTAAAAAGATGTGCATGCCAGTTTCATTTCTAATGCCCCTATAAGATGCACTGTAATACGTGAGTTCTCTTAGAATATTGTAATATTATTTTATGGCAAATAGTGATGCTTTTCTAGTTTAATATATGGTACAAATAGTACCATACCTTCTCAAGGGCTTATAGGTTCATACACTTCATGTATTATATTGGGAGAAAAAGATGTCATGAAATCTGGTTTAAAAAGCTTGAAAAGAGGAAATGAAATGCTCAATGAAGAAATAAGAAGCTATAATATTGCTCATGCTCAATGAGAAATGCTGATTTGAAATTCAGGCATAGTGCTCCTCATCTTCAAGAAAAGGAAACTAAATCTTTATTGATACTTGTAAAAAAAATTGCTTGTTTGAGAGCATAAGCAGGAAGACAATGCTTTTACCATATAATGGAAAATCCAGCTCTGTTTTAGAAATTGGAAGATATGGGTCCTAGTCCTGATGCCAAGTAAGCTTGGGCAAATTGCTTGGCCTTGGTTTCTATGTTTATAAAATAAAGGTTGTTAAAAGAAATTAGGGGAAGAAGTAAAAAAAAAGATGGGGAGGAAAAGAGACAGGCAGGCAGGCAAGCAGGAAAGCAGGCAGGCAAGCAGGAAGCTGGTTAATTGGTTAGCATTTGGGGGACAACTACCCTGGGCCAAAAACCATTGGTGCATTTCCCAGAAAGTATAATCTGTGATCCCAGTTCCTTACCATCTTAAAATTTTTTGATTATGCAGCACTTCATCTCTAGATAATATTGTTTTAAATTGACTCACAGGTGGAAATGTCATTACCATTATTATCCTGTTTTCCATGAGGCTGAATTTAGTAGCTTCACCAGAGAGATGAGATGTGGAAGGCAAAATGGGCCCCAAGTATTATCTTCTACTTCTGGAAAAGTAAATCTGTTGTTTGGAACAAAGACTTGCTATCAATAAAGGGGAAGTTCTTTCATCCATGTAAATGTCAATATATGGTTCTCACACAAGATAAAGTGAATTCCAGTGCTGCCACCTTTGTTACAGAGACAATTAAGGTGTCCTGTTATCCATTATTCATCACTCTTGCCTTTGCTCCAAATAGAACAATAAACAGAGCTAAGGAATAAATATTCTTCACACTGAAGAATTCATTTTTCTAGGATCCAGGTGTCCAGTCTCTGATAACCCTGTTGAACTTGTGCTTGTCAGAGATTTCACCGGCATGTTTTCTTCTGAGGGGAGGAAGCAGCAGTGTGTGTGTGTGTGTGTGTGTGTGTGTGTGTGTGTGTGTGTGTGTGTGTGTGTGTGTGTGTGTGTGTGTGTGTGTGTGTGAAGCAGTTGCCTTAAAGCAGTTTTTCTGCCCTCCTCACTCTCTTTATAGGTCCATATACCTGTTTTTTCTCACTTCACAGTTTTGTTTCCCTACATTTGAATCTTTCCTCCTTTATTTTTTTTTTGCCTTTTCCAATAACTAGGTAGTAAATATAAACTTTGTCTTTATACTCTGAAAATCATATTTTTTCCACAGAAAATAATCTCTCCAAATACTTCTTAAAGACCATAGATCATAATCTAATGTTTACAGCAATTAAAGGAGAAGACATATCTAACCCTTCAATTTATTCTAAACATACTGGTTCACTTTATACGTAGAGGAACAGAATCATCAAAATGAACTCTCTTTTTAAATGAGTGAAGTTTTAAAGATTCTAAACTGATAGAAATAATCAGAATGATAATGTTAAAAAATGAGACTCATGAATTTTTTATAATTCTTTTATAAAGATACAAATGTGTTCAATGATCTTTAGTAGTCAGTTTCACGACAAAATAATTGTGATATAATTCAGTTCTCATTATGATAAATATGAGCATTCTGTCATTAGAAAAACCTTATCAAATAGTGCAACTGTATGTACACTAGGCTTTAAGTATGGTTTTGCACTGATTTTAGACTATGAAATATAAAGAATAAAAGAAAGTGAGAAACACAAAACTTGGGTCAGAATGTCCTGATAGATTATGCACGCTGGAAAGCAAAAGGGGCAGCAAGGATTGACAACTGAGGAAACCTGGTTGTCCTTTATGTCAGTCTCCTCAAAGTCAATAAAATGTTAAGTTTGCATCTCAGGCACATCTGTCTCAGCTGTAGCAGCCACAAATAAACTTTTATTTTAAGACATATTTATAATTTAATTTTTACCATCACTTGGGTGCAGCCATATTAATCTCAATATAACTATACATTTAAACATGCTTTTTTTCAATCTTCAAAGAATGCTTCATCATTCTAGATCACTATTTTGGTGAAGAACAGATGCATCTGACCACATGTAGGACATATGTATTTTTTGAATTATACAATTAATTTTCTCATAATCTCTCCAGATGAAAAAAACCCACTTAGAAATCTGCCCTACTGAAAAAAAGATATCTTTCGTACCATTCCAGTTTCCTTCCTTTACTGATTCATGTTTTGTTTTTGTAGAACAATTTGAATCTGCATCAGAGAAAAACTGGCTCTAACTAAAATGGCCATTTCTGCCCTTTCTCATAATAGAATCTTGAAAACTACAAGTGAAAATCAATAGAGGATACCTTAGTATGAAGGGACACAGATTATTGAATATCTATTTGCCACTTAAAAATAAAAATAATGCTTTTAGACAAAGGAGACATCATTTACTAATGTAGGAGAGGATTAAATGTAGTTGGTTTAGATATAGTTTTAAAAGGATAAAATATTAAATTTAAAATTAACAAACTATCACTGTTACAAGAGGTGAAAGTGAATAGAAAATAGACCTATATGTAATAAAATAATAGATTTATTTCCTTTGAGACACTGCTAAAATCTGAGAGGTAAAGGGGGAAAACAAACAAAAATAGTTGCTAATCAAATGCGTAGCCCTTATTTCATAAATCATGAAAACAAATTCTGGTTGGTACTTTAGAACATTACCAAGATCTTTCAACTTTGAAAGAAAAAAAAAAACAAAACAGAAAATGAGTTATGGACTGTGATTTGTACTGCTATAATGAAAATCCAATCAGCAGAATAGTAAATATAATTCTAATTCCCCTACACATGAAAGTAAATGCCCAGAATTTAAAGAATGTATTTCCCCTTGATACATTTATGTCTTAAATAATTACTGTATAGTTATC
>NW_011888783.1:24759606-24788589 GCF_000151845.1 Pteropus vampyrus | reverse complement strand
TAAATTTAAAATTAACAAACTATCACTGTTACAAGAGGTGAAAGTGAATAGAAAATAGACCTATATGTAATAAAATAATAGATTTATTTCCTTTGAGACACTGCTAAAATCTGAGAGGTAAAGTGGGAAAACAAACAAAAATAGTTGCTAATCAAATGCGTAGCCCTTATTTCCTAAGTCATGAAAACAAATTCTGGTTGGTACTTTAGAACATTACCAAGATCTTTCAACTTTGAAAGAAAAAAAAAAACAGAAAATGAGTTATGGACTGTGATTTGTACTGCTATGATGAAAATCCAATCAGCAGAATAGTAAATATAATTCTAATTCCCCTACACATGAAAGTAAATGCCCAGAATTTAAAGAATGTATTTCCCCTTGATACATTTATGTCTTAAATAATTACTGTATAGTTATCGAAAGAAAAAATAGTCTGACTCTGAAAGTAAATAGTAATTTATTAAATTGAGAAAAAAATTGTATACATTGAAATGCAAATTTAGGTATACAATTTGTTGAGTTTGGACCAATATTGAAACTCATATAATCAATACCCCAATCAAGATAGAGAATAAGCCCATCGTTCCCAAAATTTCCTGTGTGCTCTTGTAAGAGTTCAGAACAAGCCACCCCAAGATATGCCTCAGTTGTATGCAAATTCTTTTAAGCTGGGGGCAACTGAGACCCTGCAGGCTCAAGAGACATTTCTGTCCTCTGCTTTACTATTAGGAGAAATTTAGACTGGGAGCTTGGCCCACGATATGAGTTATTACCAGAAATGATGTTTTGCCTATCTATATGGCAGGGCAAACTAATAATTGCTGAACATATACTCTCCCTGCAATTATGTTCTGAAGCCACAAGGTGCATTGCATCATCCTTAGCTCAGAATGTCTTGTATATCTCAATTTCCTTTTCTGTCTCTGAATCTCTCATGTATGTGGGGTCTTTTATTCTTTCATGTATGCAGAGTCCATATACATATGTATGTAATTACATTAGATTATTTTCTCTTGTTAACCTGTTATGTCTATTTGATTAGTAGACCAGCCAAAAGAAACTTGAGGGTAGAGGAAAGTTTCTTCCCCCACTTACTCCCTTCTGGTCAATTCCTATACCCCTTCCCATCCCATAAGCAACAACTGTTTTGATTTCTATCACCATATATTCTTTTATTTATTTATTTTTTGCTCAATATGTTTTTTGAGAATCATTTATATTATTCTTTTATGTCCATAGTTTGTTATTGTTTATTGCTGATCAATATACGTTGATAGCCACACAATTTATTTACCTATTCACCTGTTGATAAACATTTAGTTTGTTTCCAGACTTGGACTATTATAAATAATGCTGCGATAAACTACTCCTACTTAATAGACATTCTTTAGACAAAAAATTTTATACACAAAGGCAGGTTAATTTTATCACCAGTTTACAAATAGACTAACACAAATGGCTAAGGCCTGATAGTCATAAGTTGGAAAAAAGATGGCTGTGCAACACCCTGTACACACTCATGCAATAACAGATTCGAAGACAAAGATCCTTTACGGGATCTTTAAAAGTAAAGGATACCGTATAAGAGACCATTGGCATTTAACAATGAACTCAATCTCTACCTTTAGCCTGTTCTGTTCTCCTGACTTAACTGTGGTTCACAAAGCGGTTGAGGTTAATTAGTTTACTTTTAGTTTAACCTTCAAATGGTACTTACAGAGAGATTCATTTGTAGTTTTATTTCAAAGAGGTCAGCAGGTGCAGTATTCTTTAGAAGAATTCTGACTCACTTCTCCGAATTGCAAGTTACTGTCTTTGTCTACAGAGTAAGCATTTTAGGCATCACGAGGATGAGTGGATACATTTTTAAACTCACCAGTTTCAGGAGGCTAAAAAATGTACATGAAAAGTCTGTATTATGGGATGGTAGACATTTTGAAAAACCTCATACACATATTTTGGTATATATTTTTTTATTCGGTCACTCATGCTGCTCCAAATTTCCTTTTGAGCACAATGCTCAGTGAGCATATCAACTTGATATATATTTTTAATCCAATTTTTTCACATTTTTAAAAATTATTTTATTTGTTTATACTTATATTGCACTTACTGGGTACTAAAATTTGTTGTAAGTGCTTTTACAAATATAGTCCTTAAAAACCTGTAAGTCAGGTTCGCTTATTATCATAATCTCCATTTCACTGATGATTAAGCTGACGACAGGCTAGTCAGGTAACTTGCCAAAGATCATATAGTGAATATGTTCAGGATTCTGACCCAGGCAACCTGACTCCAGAGTCCATGACCTTAGCCAGTATGCTATGCTCCCTCTTTATCATCCTTTTCAAATAAGCAAGAGATGACTTCCACTTTATTGAAGAGATAACTGATAGATCAAATAGTTGAAAGTTTGTCTTGTGTTTTAATTCATTAAATTAATTTATTTAAGGAAACTATTTGTAAAACTGCTGCTTTTTTGCAAAGCACTGAATTAGGCACTGGGAAAACAGATTAATTTAACTTATTTCTAAAACACCAGAGGTAGGTGTTTGTCTAATTGTACTTAAGAGAACATTCGAATCCTCCAAATTTAAAACATTTAATATGTAAAATCCAGAAACAATTTACGCTTTTCTGTCAAGATGCGCCTTGACTCCACATATATGTACACTGTATGTATCAGGAACATTACATGGACAGGAGGTGTGCTGAGGTGGTACAGTAGAATTTTGAGGTGTGCTCTGAAAAAGGACAATGAACACTTAAATCACAGCTTGTTATATACTGCGTGTGTAGCCTTGGGAAAGTTTATTGACTTCATCTTTTCAATCTTCAAAATGGGAATAATCAAATACCTACTTTATAGGATGTTATGAGGATTGGGGTAAAAATGAGATTTTTATGAGTACTATAATACTGTACATGCTCAATAAATGATAGTTATTATTATTATCTAAAGTACTCAAATAGCACTACTATCTAACTCATCCCAGTTATAGAATAATATATAAATTGCCACTGAGAAATAATTTAACAAGCCCAGTCTCTGAACTCATTAGCAAGATACCAGCGTGCATCAATGTAAATAAAATAAAATCAACAAAAAGAACACAATTCCAGGGTCTGATTTTTTACATGAATTATGCTTAAATTAGGTGTGCGGATGAGGAGTCATTAATTATATCTGTTCTGCAACAATAAAAAAAAAATTGGTAGCAAGAAGGTTCTACCTGAGTATATTATGATGTCATTACTTTAAGAAAAGTTTTATGTTTTTTGTATTTTGTGGTTCTTAGAATCTGTAGCAGAAGGCAGCACATAACACTTCTGCTAAAATGGAAATACAATGCCTGGGATTTCTTTTGTTTGTCTTTTCCAAGTATTCTGATATATAGCTAAAGTAGTTAAAAGGTTAGGATATATATATATATATACACACACACACATATACATATATATTTTTTTTAATTTTCAAATTCTGTAACCTCAGATATTTCAACAAAAATTTCTAAGCCTTCTCTTCTGGGGAAAAAATTAATGTTTCTAGCAATTTTTCAAATGTCATATAAGAAGTATTTATAAAAATACTCTCGCTTATTCTTTTATACTTGAGATTCATTTTTATTTTTGTAGCCGAACAGTAGCTCAACCAGACATTTTGCTTTATTTTTCTGTTATTGAAGAAAAATTAAGAATGATATTATAAAACGCTTTTTTGGTAAATATTTTACAGAACATAATTAGTATCCCTCATGTTTTCAAAAACTTTAGATTAATAAAAAAGGACTAACAGATTTCTTTTAAATGAAATATTCTCCAAAAAGAAATTCATCACTGAAGTTACTGGAATCCTCTAAAGAGTCAATAATTAAAATAAAATATTGTGTAACTCACACTATACTCACATTGTTGTGAATATATTTAAAATAATGAATGTTGGCGGATATGAAATTTCAGTAGGACACCTTCTGCTCCCTCTAGAAACATGAAATACAAAATAAATAAATAAATAAAACAATCAAGTCTTGAAATTTCAAAGCAAGAACTAAAGAGAAGCTGGCTAACAGGGCAGTTGAGGTTGTACATCATTAGAGGCATTTTTTGTGTGGTCCTTCATTTGGGGAGCAAATTCCGAAAACTGCAATCTGAGAATTCATAAATTCTACTGAGCCTTGGTTAAGTGACATTCATTATAAAGAACACCTAGAGGGAAGACCCAAGAATTGAGTCACAGCTAGAGAGATCAGATTATCTGCACTCTGCATGTCTTGGTTAAGTAAGGCAGCCAAGGAAAAAACGATTTTTCCCTGCAGTCATTTTGGTAGCATTATATTGGGATAAAGTTAGTGGTTTATCTAATAGTATGATGAGTTTCTGTCACTTATATGTTTCCTCCCAATTATTTTTAATTTTCAGCATGTAATGACATTTATGACTTACAAGTACATTTCTATTCTGTTACATGGTATCCTAGCCTAATGTTTATTTATTACGAGTGTATTACTTTCATGCCTGTCACTTTGAATCTAAGTAAAACTATAAAATTTTAAATATATCAATGTATATGTATATATATTCTGATGCAAACTATGAAATAAAAACAATTTTTACTAATCAAATTGTCATCATAGTCTACATAGATAATAAGAAATACTGAAAATAACAAAATCCAACTTATTCCAAATAGAAAGAAAAAAAAGTTCACAAAATGCTGCTAAGTGGTCAAAAATTAGTCCCAGTTTCTGAATCTGAGGCTTATAAGACTGCTAACAAATTACTGAAATGAAAATGTGAATGTAAAGAACAGTTTTGGGAAGAGTTTTTGGAAGACCCTGGTATGGCAGGCGAGGTGGGGGCATTCAGTCCCGAGAATCAGCTATTAGAGAGATTCCCATCAGTCCTTAGGTTTGGCAATACTGAACAGTTGTCTTTCTTAAATTAGAAAATAAATTGCCCAAATATGTTCCATGTGTGTTTTTCAGTAAAGATTATGAATTAAATTCAATAATTAGACAATAAGATACTGTTTTTATTGGGTCAACACAAATTAAAAAGAATGCCAAGTTTTACTACACACAGTATGTGTCCAATTAAATGCACTGTCTTTTGGAGTTTAATTTGACAAGAAGTACGAAACGTTTTTAAGATACACACACTGTTTGACCCAGAAATTATACTTCTAAGAAAAATAGTGCAGGTGTGCAGGATGATTGTACGGGTTCTTTGTTTGTTCTTTGTATGTTTTTACAATTGTGAAAAGGTGGAAATAATAAAGCACTCAATAATAAGGCATCGCTGGCAATATTTTATTTTCTTTAATGCAATACTCTGTTGATATTAAAATAATTTTCAAAATGTCCATGTGTTAAGTATTATATAATCATTAAAACATGTACATGTTCAGGATAAATTTCTCAGTAAGAAAAACAGGCTACAGTTTGTTACATGTAGTACTATTCTGGTCTTGTAAAAAAAAGTGTGTGTGTGTGTGTGTTTGTAGAGAAAAATTATAGACAGAATACATGCCATCATTTTAACAGTGGCTATCTCTTAGATTCAAGATTATAGCTTTTTTAAAATTCCTCTTCTATATTTTCAAATTTTTTTGACAGTGGAGTTAAATCACTTTGAGAGAGAGTAGAGATATTAAGACTTTGTTGAGGTGGTGAAATCCTGTATCAGGATGTGACTGATGAAGTGTCTGCTGATACCATACAGACTTTACAATCTCAACACATGACTCTGGGTTTGAGAAAAATAACAAAATGTGTTGGAAAGCCAATGTAAGTATGAAGTTGTTTTCAGTGTGTGGAGATAGACAGCAGAGAAAGAAATCAGCATAAGTTTTATAAGTGTTTTATCATGTGTATTCAACTAAAGATTTCTAGAGAGGGCCAGGATGGCTTGTAAAATTGCAAGGATTATTATAGGAACATGTAGACATATTTTTTTTTCTTTTAATGGCTTGTAGATGCCCCATCTGAATCAGCTCACTGTGTAGGCATTAAGGATCTATCTAGACTATCCTGACCATTCAACTATCTCTTTCTAGCTAATTGGAGAAGGGTGATTAGTTGTTGTGACTTTTTAGAAAGAACTATAGGTTATTAAATATTAGAATAAATTGCTTCATAATACATAAACTTTATGGCAGCAAGTTTTCAAATTATTCGATTAATAATGCAAGTTGTTAATTTTACAACTCTCAAATTTAGTAAAATGACTGGCACAGGAAGTTGAATGAATAAATGAGACTTCTCTAGAACTTGCCACTTGACATGTTCATTGGTAAACAGGTGTATTCCTGGGTTCTTTTAAATTTATTTTTTGCTCTCCTTCCATTTCTTCTTTTTCTTTAAATAAGTGCCTTAATAAGTCCCCTCAAAGAGTTCAACGTTGAGTGGAAGAAACAGACATAAAAATAAATTATTATAAGATAATTTCATAAGTGTTCTAATAGAGACAAGGGGCAGTGGGAATGTTAGGAAATGTGGACAAGGTTGCCTGAGGGATTTAAAGAAGATCATGCAAAGGAGAGAGGAGGGCAGCTTCTGAGAGAAGATCAAAGGCCCAAGATAGTATGGTATATACCAGGAACTGAGTCCGACATTTGGCCCAATGTGAAGAAAATTGGAGGTGTTTTAAATAAGCCAGAGACTCTTCACACCAGTGAATTTGTGATTTCCCTTTTAAATACCAGTGGTGAAGTTGGTCAAATCACATAATTTTCTCAGAAAATAAAACTTTATTATGGGAAAGGAGAGTATAAGAACACAATAGAGCTTTTGCTACTGAATCAGACCACTGTATGAATTTTCTTCCAAACTTCCTACATAATGACTACACAAACAGTAGACAGGAGGCACCTTAACTAAAAATATCCTTCAAATATAAATTGACCATATAATTTACAGTCCAAAATGGGGACACTTTTAAGAGTAAAAGAAGAGTTCCATTAATAATTACGCAAAAATTACAGGCATATGTTAGCTCTTCTCACTCTACTGAAATCAAACATCACAACAGAGATTCATTTTGAATGATACAGTTCGGTTTAAAATAAAAAATACCTAAGATAAAGCTGGCTTCATTTACCTTTTGGTGTGAATTTAATCAATCAGATTCATGCCTCAGATAATCAATAAATCCATGATTTAGAACTAGAATTAGGACATAGCGAATGGAGTAGGATGAGGCAATAAAGTTTGCAAGTAGAAAAAAATCTAGATTTTAAATCTCATCTCCACTTTGCCTTGTGATCATCAGTACTTTACTTAACTTCTCTGAACTTCAATTTAATATCAAAAATAGGATAATATCTACTCCCAAAGCTGTCATCTCATGAAAATCAGATAAAGTAACACAGAAAGAACCAGTTACAGAAATAGAATTCAGTTAACACTGGTACTTTGGGAGGAGATCTAAATTAGGTAGA
Source organism: Pteropus vampyrus (assembly GCF_000151845.1). Lineage (NCBI taxonomy): Eukaryota > Metazoa > Chordata > Mammalia > Chiroptera > Pteropodidae > Pteropus > Pteropus vampyrus. The sequence goes on along the minus strand of NW_011888783.1, from coordinate 24,781,151 downwards.
GAGCTATGGTCCATGAAATATGATCATGGGAACTGGAACCTGAGGAACACATGTATGTGTGTTAAAGACCTAAATAATTGTATAGCTAAAGATCAACTAATTAACACTATTAAATAAAAACGAATGGTGTATATAAGAAATTCTAACTAATTTTGCCAAGTAAATGGGAACTTGATTAAACATTATTCACAAAATATATAATATTGCATAGCTCCAACATTAATTTTATTGAATTGATGTGATTAATTAGTACATTAAAAAACCTTAAGATTGTGATTTTAATATGTGGTCTTTTCTAACACAAATAGATTTTTATTATTTTTAACATATAAATACCTATTTAGTTTGTCCTAGATCTTTTTACTTGATCTTTGAGAAATTGGTTATGATACCACCATTAATTTTATACTTTAATTTTTGTCATCATGTCTATCATATTAGGTCATTAATATATATTTCGCTGAATAGAATTAAGAAAGATATTTTGAGCATAGAAGTCAACAGTCAGTATGCAAAGCAACAACCATTCTTGAACCCATGCAGTTACTACATGTTTCTTAAAACCAATATTCTAAACAACATGCAAGAATTAATATACAATCAAAACAAAGGACAACAAATAGAAACACTCTTAGAAATCCTCAAGAAAAGAAGAATAAAAACAGGAAAAGGCAACAATAAAAACAGCAATGGTGAGATTTCACCTGCTGTAGCCACGTCTTCTAACTGGCCATTTCAGAGGAAAGAGCTGGTAAACAAAAGCAGTGAGCCTTGGGCAGCTTTGCCAGGCCCTGCTTAGCACAGTCCAGTTTGAGATCATTTTAAAAAACTAACCAACTAAAGGCAGAAATGTACCCACAGTCCTCTTCTACTCTTCCCCCAATTCTTACCCACTAGGCAGCAGCCCAAAGTAAAAATTATTGTGAGGCAGTCTGCAAAACAGTGGAAACAGTGGGAACCACGACAAGAAGAGTTTATATGCAAGCAGACCTACTTTAAGAGAGGGAAGGGCCCAGGAGTTACCACAATTTGAGTTGTCCACAGAAAAACTACTTTGATTTTCTCAATTAGATATTTTATATAAGTTAAAAGAACAAAAGAAAGATATAAAATGTTCAGTCATTGAGATAAGAGCTTGGTACTGGGTTTTCTCATAATCTACCGGTGACAAGTGGCAATTTGACCTTCTTAACTATTCAGTAATAAGGCAAATTTCCTCGATGGTGATCAATGTCTAACTGCTACCTGATTCTACTGCTTCTCAGCAGTTCAGTACTTTTGTTAAATGCAGACAGCATGGTATGTAGAGAAAAAACATTCATCTGACAATAATAGCATTTAATAATTACTTTTTATTTTAATAAGCTAACTTTATTATTTTAGATTCAACACTCTCATTATTGAGCGACTGTGAAATCAGCTTCATTGTCAATTAAGAATTTTCAAGAAAACACTGAGGGATAAAATGCCGTACTAGATATAAAATGCCAATACTGTGTAACTTATGTAGCAAACACAGTGTCAAACACAGCAATGAATGAAATTCAGAAAAGAACAGAAGAGAATTTTGGGTTTGGTTGTTACATAGAGTACTGTTGGAGACACTAGTGAGAGTCATTTTGATTTGGTGTTGAGTGAGTGACATTTAGATAACTGGTTAATAATTCCTGGTTAATGGCTTCTTTCTAACTTTTTATTAAATTTTTTTTTAGCTATTTGTATAAGTACAAGCTATGAAGATGATTTAATACTTTAGCTTATTAAGCAAAAAAAAAAAGTCCATTAATAAAATTAAGTTGAAAATTGTTCTTAGGAACATTTTAGAAGTGTTCTTAAGAAAATAAGAAAATCAAAACATCACACTTTCCCTGTAACTCACTTTTCTCAGGATCTTCTGATCTCAATCTTCTTTTTCCAACTCTATGGTACCATTTCTCATCCTCTATTTTTTACACTAATTAAGGGCTAATTAAGCACATACTTCATACTAGGCTCTTTTCCATACATTCTGGATACAGAAAATAATAAGACCTGGCATTTTCACTGAATGAGCTAAAAAAAAAAAAAACACACAGATAACATTAACTATAATGATATGTAATGATATGTAGCACACTCCAGATGCTACACTGGAGTTGAGAACCAGATGTTATAGAGACACAAAGAAATATTAATTAATGCTCTGGAGCAAGCACAGGGGGCATCAGGAAGGATTTCACACAGAAGTCTTTCAATCTGTTTTTGGAAGGGTGATAATGTTTCTTTAGGGTAAGAAGCTGAGGGAAGGGCAATCCATTCTGTTTATTGTAGATAAAGAAACACTTCTGAAGGGTAAGCAAAGACTTGGTGACATTAAAGTGCATGGCTCATTAGAGAAAATCTGAGCAGTCAATTGTTATCGGAACATAAGATTTTTAGGAGAAATAGAGTCGGGATGATATTCAATAAATTGATATTTACTGAGCACATATTATGGGCAAGCAACCATGCCAAAGATAATGCTATGGACTTTACTGTACACAACATATTTACTCAGCCTAACAAAGTAGATGTTATTCTCCAAATATAGATCAGAAAAGGAAATTGAGGCACCAAGAAGGTAGACTTGGTCAAGTTCACCCAGCTATTGTCAGAGCTGAGAATCCAGCTGATTGCACTAAACATACCCTACTGAAAAGCCAAGTGAATTCAACTTTGAAGGGCATTAAACATCCTACTGAAGAGTCTAAAACTTTATCTTGAGAGTCTTAATGAATTAAGATAGGTTTTTAAGCCAAGCTAGGACATAAGTTCATTGAGCAGCGGATATGGCAAAGCTGTCAAGGGCTCAAGATTCACCACTTTATGAGCTGTGTGTGATTTCCTAAGTTGCTCTTGCCAGCTCTCTCTGGGTGTCAGTGTTCTTCTCACAAAAAAATGGGAAAAATAAGAATGTGTATCTTCCAGTATTATTATATCCATTATTTAATACATGATATTCCATGATGCATGGCTCCAATAAGTCATCAAGTTGTATAATTCTTATTTCACAAGTAGCTCTCTGATGACGTTGTGGAAAATGAATTGGAAAGGGAGGAAAACTTCAATAGTTAATATTTCAGAAGACAGATTAAGAGAGCTTCAACTTGGCAGTGCTGGAGAAGTGGGAGTAGCACTGTGAAATATTTCAGATGTAAAGACTGAAAGGAATTGGTGACCAGTTGGGTTTAGAGAGGAGAGAGAATGCAAAAAAACAAAACAAAACAAAACAAAACAGAAAATGACCTTAAAGTTTCAAGTTTAGATGGCCAGATGAGTGTTGATGTCTTAACATTTAATATTCCAAGTGCTATTTTCTTTTTACTCAACTCTCCTAGGACTCTCCTGGCTGATGAATGTCAGTAATTGATTTAGTGATTATTTATAGCAAAAACAAACAAACAAACAAACAAACAAATAAAAACATCCTTGGACACCAATAGAAGCCAGAGAAACCAATTCCTCCCACAAGTCTAGCCTTTGAAAATAGCCCTAAACTGATCCTGATTTCGAACAGCCTTGAGTGTGAAAATAACTGGGCAGGGGCTTCTCTTTAGCACCAGAATTGCTTAGAGGTATGGTCCAGTGGGTGGTGAAAAGGGACTGATGAACAGAGCCCAACCACAGTTTTAGGACATTTTATTTTCATGGGACAATACTGAAATAAAGTTTACAAATTGTGAGGAGGAGAGTTTCTTGAGAATTCTGATTTTATCAGCAAATACAACTGACTAAATTTAAATGCTATGCAATATCCAAAGTCCATAAGATTTTAAGTTTAGGTATATAAAAGAAAATGTATTTTAAGATTATTGCTGTTACAGTAATATTCTACTAGGTAAAACATGAAAATGTATAAATACAAAGGTAAAATGAACACCAAAACAAACTCTAGGTAAGATATTCCCTGAAAAATCTTTCTTATTGTTTGAATTATACACACATAAATATATTTCTATTCAAAAACTGTCTATATCTCTACTACACAATTTAAGAATTAGGAGAGCTGAATATTTTACATGTCATATAACTTATATAAAGCTATTAGAAAGCTTATTTTTGAGGTATTAAAATTTTAAGTAAACAACATTGCTTCCTTAAAAAGTTATTATTATATAAAAATGACAAAAGGTGACAGGAAATATACAAAAAATAAGTTTATATTAGAGTTGGGAGAAGAGTGGTAATTAACCCTAAATTCTGTTCTCCATTTATGTAAAAGCTTCTTCATTCATAGTCCATATACAATTTTTTCTTTAAAAACAATTTTACAAAAACATCTTGGGAAGAAGACAGTAATGAACATTAGTCACTCTATAATACAAATATTCTGAAAGCAAAGATCAGTTTGTATCCTCCTTTTCATCTCTTCCTATTGTTCTTCTAGTGCCTAAAACATTACCTTAGAGAAGGGTGGTCCTCAGTATGCATCTTCACCTTCACTTACAACAACATAACAATTTCTATAAAGTCTTTCCAAATGATCAAACCAAAACCTCTTTTCAGTTTCGTTGAACCAATCACTGCCTTGGGAAATTTGTCCTGGTCCTAGCATGACTGGTGCCCTGTCTGGATCTGGTACCTGTCTAAATCAGAAAAGAACTTCCCTCAGCCCTTTCTCATCCTTCAGTTCTTTAAAAGCACCACAAAGATAGGAATATTTCATTTTTTTGTTAACAAAATTGCCATTGTACTATGTTTAAAAGTACAATGGCAAAAATATAGGAATACTCAGACCTCTAAAAATAATGCATTTTAAGTTTTATTTTCCTACTGGGTTAAGCCCTTGATTTCTCTTGGAGAAATTCACTTTGATTTTCCAAATGTTTAGAGTTGTGAGATAATTTAAAGTAAAAATCCTATCTAAATATGGCTCAAGTGAATTACCACTTTAATTAGCTAGCTGTAATCTATGACACACCCCAAACAAGATGAGCAATAAACCAAGGGACAGTTGACTAACTAAAGTATTCTTTTCTGTTTTCTTACAATTAACAGCATCTGCAAACTATAAGCTAGTTAACAACTGCAGTGTTTGCTATTTCTCAATCATTCTTCTTTAAAAAGTGTTTTTTAAGTGAATGTATTACCTTATTAAAATACTTGCCCATCTTTATATAAATCTCAGCACAATTATAGTTTTGAATAATTAGAGTTTTATGTCAAAAGATTTACAGCTTTATCACCTCAAGCAATATTTCACAGCTGCCAAGAATGATTTATGTAATAATGACTTAAACTGTAAAATAGAATCCTCAAAGGAAGGGCTGTCAAATATTTCTACTGCAAATAACGAAGTTTTAAAAAATTGATATTCTGGTAAATAGCAAGTCCAACTGTACCTAGTAAAATCACAGAAAGTAGCATGGTAGGAAGTGTGGGTTCACAGTGGTGATCGTGCAGCTAACCATGCACCACATCAGTGTGAACTCATTGCATAATCATGGGGTTTAAACTGCTTATAAAACCTCTGGCAACTCTGGAAAACAAGCTTTCTTAAATAATGCCATGTTCATAATTTTGCTACTCCAATATGAGTGATTGAAAAAAAGTGGAAATAGAATATCTCAACTTTTTGTTTATTTTCTCATCATGCTTATTACATCACTATTCATATCCTTTGAAGTGCTAAATAAAGAATAAATAAGTAAAGTAAGTATTTACTGTATAAACTTAAGAAATCAAGAACCTCTCAAAAGTAAGCGACCTCAGTAATAAAGAACTAAGGAAACTTTGAGAAACAAACCAATGAAAATGTTGGCAAATTTGTCCCTTTCTGCTTTTATAAATGTAGAGCGGCTGTAAGGTGTCTAAGTGGTAAGACTTTCAAAGCATTTGAACTTTACAAACTCTTGACTGATTTTACAGTTTCCATGTGAGTAAAACCAATACACTCTAAAGATTCTATTCAAGGTATATAAACCAGTACCAACAACACAAATTGATTACCCTCAGAGAAAACAAGCCTGACTGAGTCTTCACAATCTAAAGTCATTCAAATTAATCTTTTTCTTTAGAAAAACACGGAGAAAGTTGACCCATCACCTCATGTTTCCCATATCGATGAAAGCAAAATAGGCAGCATTTATCATTAACTCTAAAGATACACAAGTTCCTATAGACTGACATATCTGGAAATGAAGCCAAATGAATCAAAATCATCTCCAAAGGTTGATATTTATATACCTTAACAAGCTTCCAAATAAAATTCTTTGTCCAAAACAAGGAAGTTCTAATTTGTATAACCAAGCCAATCACTCAGATAGAAAGGTTTACGTTAGTCAATGTACCAGCTCTGCACTGCAGAAATTTTTACATTCAAGTTTGTGATTCCATATTAAATTGCTTTTTAAAGGTGTTTTGAGATTATTTTACACACTCCCATTGTACAAGTTAAACTAGGTTTTAGAACATCACCATTCCACTTGCAGAGTAATAAAGAACAACTTCTATTTGAAAACAGTATCTGAAAAGCGTAGTTAGTATCTAAGTAATCTGGACAGTCCAGACGCATTTTATACTTTAATTCTGAAATGTCCCAGGAAACATAACGAACAAATGTAAACCAAGATAACATGCACTAACCACAATATAGAGTATGTCAACATCATGATAAATATTTAGATAGAAAAAAATGTCGAACATTCAAATTATTACAAAAGTCAAATTGTTGGCATCAGATACACATACAAAAAAAGATCAGTTGCATTTGGGTAGTGAAAGCCTCAGTCCAAGAAATGCTTTCAAGACAACACAGCAATTAAGCTATTTCTGGTATGGCAATGCTACTAATTGAAAAATGGGGGGGGGGGTGCAGGGAATGAGAACTTTAAAAACAATCTCTATGTTGGTTGATAATTATATGTTTTCATTCCAGATTAATCCAAAGTTATATAAGCCTGTTCTTCCAATCATACTTTGTTATGCATACTGATGTTAAGGAAAGTCGATGTTAAGGAAAATCCAATAGTTAAGAATTGTGTATCTTCTATTATGAGATATTTAATTATGAGAAACAAGAGGAAGAGTTAAGCCTTTTCCCTGCTAAAATTTGTTCTCTATATTTTACCAAATGACAAGTCATTATATGATATAGGCTATAGCACATCATTCATGTATTTATTTTCACAACTTGAGTTACCTAAAAATCTGACTAGATACTCTTCTGCTTCACTAATTTCTGTCAATGGAATAAAAAAATTGCAATATCAACAAAACTACCTATAACATGCATTTTTAATCTATTTACTTTTATCCCTGAATTGTCAACTATCATTAAGTGTGCACATATGAAAATGAGTATATCTGAATATTCATTACACATATGCATGTGCGTACATATACATATATAGAGAGTACATTTAATGTATGCATGTCCATTAAATGTGTATTTTTTGAGAACCCTTAAAATCTAACATATTTATGCTACCATAACAAGCCTGAAAGAAAAAGTGTCCTTGAAGTTAAGGTATGACCTTATATTGGAGATGCCAGTTTTGCAGCAGCTGTAAAAATGAATACTAATAATTCCGCAATATCACAATTCCTTTTCTCCATTTTGTTTTTTGGGACAAATATTGAATAAATGAATGGTCTTTATTATTTGAACACACGAAGGTTTATTAGACCAATTTTAGAAGATCCTATATATCATCCTTAATCTTGTATAAAAATGAGCAAAGAGAAAAGAAGCGTTGCCTATCAAATAAAGCTGAAGTGCCAAGATATTTATAACTGTAATAGTTTTGGTTTCAGATATAGAGTTTTCAACAAGACTTCGCTTTATAAAATATTTTCAAGTTCAAGCAAATAAAACTCTGTATTCTCCTACCAAATGCATATCAATGAGACCAGTAAAATTATTGGCTTTTTTATTATTCTCTATCTAGGGGAGAGAGTAAGACTGATCTGTGGCATTTTGCCCTCAGTGACATTAAGTTACTGCACTTTTAAAGAGTACAGAGTATAGCCTTATACAAAGAAGAAATTGTTCCTTCTAGTCCACTAATGAGAATAGTCATATTTCTTGAATCCTAAAATACTATAAAGCATATACTTACACCTGATTATTTGGGGCTTCACTGCACATGAACTTTCAGTAAACAGTTGTCAAAATTTCATTTCAATGGAATCAAATACAAGAAATCCAAAATAGATAAACTTTACCATTTTTGTGATAGTAGGTGACCTCCACTTTCCTCTCCTCTGATCCCAGCAATGCCTGGGCAATTTGGGCAATATCATGCCTCTTGGTCTCGGGCCCATGGAGAAAGTCACAGGTGCATGGCTTTTGCATGACATCTGGCCTGGAGAAACCAGTCATCTCGCAGAACCCATCATTGCAGTAGATGATGGCACAGTTCTGCACTCTGGCATTTGCAATAATAAATTTTTTATCTGTAATGAAAAGATAGTAAGGCATCTTTTTAAAAGCTTCCATACAAGATTCTCATAAACACTGGAACAATTTTTTGCATAATAGGAGACTTGAAATGTGGGTGCTTCCCAAATTCCTAAATGTCCAGGCTTTTAAAAGAAAAAAAGAAAAAACCCTCAAATCTGAAATTAATGGTTCTGAGTAGTTTTAACAAAAATGTATTAAGGAACTATTTTTAAAATTTTGAGAATGTAATTTCCCAAATAACCTAGCTCTCAGTCCCTCTAACTCCCTGGGGTCCTAATGCACACTCAGACAATTAGCTGCCTCATTGATATTTCCAGAATGTCATCTAATTGTAAGGTGAATCTTTTCAAAGCCAAAACAATGAAAAATCTTGTAGCTTTCAGATTTCTCACTTCAACCTTGGCCCTTAGAGTACAACTTTTTCAAAGTAGTTGTTATTCTTGGATTTGGCTTTTCTCTATCCCTCTAAGTCACATAGCACACATCATGTTAAAATAAATGAAACTGTTAGCAATAAAACTATTTCACATTAATTAGCAGTCCAACAATGTAAAGATTCACCTTTTCATAATATATATTTTCCAGAAGATAAAATATTTACATAAACATATCCACATACATAGTAAATATTATGTTAATACTTTTTCACTTTTACTTTGGGAGAACCTTGAATTTTTGTGTAGTAGTAGGTATTTTAATATAAAGAATGTATTAATTTTGATCATGGATTATATTTACTATGGATATACAAGTTTATTTGATGCACAAGGTACTATATACTCGTGACACTAAAGGCAGTGCCAAAATACTACTGCAAAATATACAACATAAATGTGTGTTAACGTGACTTGAAGATGTCAAATAACCATTAACAAGTACAGGATTTAAAATTAACATATTTATATTATAATAATTTATTCCTTATAGCTAGTCCACATGAGAATATTAAATTTCTCTGCATTCAGTCTTTGTGAGATTTACTTCAATTTTTGTTTCTAGGTGGAAATTTAAAGGAATAATAAAGATACAGAATTTTTTTTTTTTTTTTTGAGTAATGAACTGTTTACACTGCAAACCAGCACGAAGCAGTATTGATTTTCCAAATTATCCTGCATGGGATATATTTGCATTGATTCAATGCAAAGTTAAGCTTCTATAAACTAGCAGCAAGCAAGCATCCCTCCCTGTCAGACTACGGTCTTGTAATTTAACCAAGGTAAAATATAGTTTGCATAGCCATTTACATCGCTGCTACCATTTACATTCTCTTGTCCCAATAGAATTCACTGCTCTGCTTCTGACTTTCAAAAAGTCTACAATAAAACAGCCTCAAAATATAAACCTGGGTTATACTAGTACGTTCCCTTTAAGATAGTAGAAGAGTAGGACATTAAGTAGCGAGGCAGATAATAGAGCAGTGGGAGAGGAGGATCAAATTGCCTCCTATAATGGAGACCAAATCTAAAATGTAAATCAAAATTAATATCATAGGGAGAACACGCTCGCTGCCATCCGAACCCCCTGGCTCGGTTCACAGCCTCCTAACTTGACAGAGCCCGGAGTTGCCGGCTCCTAGCTTGTCAGCAGCGGATGCCAAGCGCACTATCAAAGCAGAAAGCGAGGGAGAGAGAAGAGAACAAATGAACTTACTTTGCCCTTCAAATTTCCTTATGATGGTCCCCAAAAATGTGTTTTGTGGCGCCACATGCCCCCTGCGAACAGGCATGTTGACCCCGGTCTTCCGAGGAGCGCTCCCCGCGAGCTCTGGAGTTCTCCCGGGATCTCTCCTCCGCTAGAGCCCAGGCCAGCGCGCGAGCCGCTCTTTGTAGCAGAGCATCCTCTTCTGAAACCAGAAATCTCTTCCCATTAGCACCACTTCTAGACACCCGCTTTCCCCACCGGAGTCCGATCCGTTCCCCTCACCTTCCGGACTGCCGCGGGTGAGAGGGTTTGGGGGTGGGGAGAGGGAAGGAGGCGGGGTGAGGGGAGGCGGCGGGGGAGGGAAAGAGGAGGGAGCGGTGGGGGTGGGGTTGGGGGAGGGGGCGGGGAGTCACAAGGGCAATCGATCTGTTTCTCTTCTCTCAAACAGCGCCAATTTCCCAGTGCAAATGGGCTTAACCTGGAGGTTGCCCAGAGCTACCAGGATGGTTGAGGCGGGGATGGAAGACTTGTGCGGCTGTTGCAGAAAAGGGAGGAAGGAAAGGAGCCTGTTTGGGGCCGGGGCGGGGGGGTGGGGGGGAGAGTTGACGTTTCTATCCCCGCCCTCTCCCCTTACACACACACACACACACACACACACACACACACACACACACTCAACTCACTCACACATGCACGCTCTCTTTATCCCGCGAGCTTGGGCGCCGCCACAGCTCGGATTACTCAAGCGTGCTTTAGCGGAAGCCTGCCAAGAATCTCCAAAACTCAGTGACAAACAGCTACTCTAAGGAAGATGATCTCCACAGCCGCCAGCCACAGGCTTCATCCCTGAGCTTCTCACGCCGCAGTAGCTAAAACACCCTTAGCTGCAAATAGGAGACAGGTGGGAAAACAGTCCTTCAATGAGGACTATTTCTGAACTCTGGTGGCGTTAAGGAGGTTGAAGATTGAGGATAAGCCAGTTAAGGGTGCAGGTTTAGTCTCATGGTACACTCGGGCCCCTGGGCTCGGCCGAGATAGGCGCCGAAGCACGGGCTGAATTGTCACTCCGGTCCCTGCTCGGCTCTGAGCCGCGCCTCCCGAAGACTGAAGGCTGCTGGCGCAGCCTCTGAGCATGCCCAGTTTCACTGCTCGAACCCCTAGGGAGATGCAAGATTGGGAGGTGATTGGGACTCTAGGTGCTGGAGGCTGCGAGAAAGATAAGAAGGCCAAAGACTGTGCTATCAACTGGTACAAAAGAAAGAGTTTGAAATGGGCGAGGCTGGGAGAGCGGGAAGGAACAAAAGATGGGTGGGGCTAAGAGTTACCAGCCTTGGTGTGACCTTCCATGCCACTCATCTCCTGAACACACTAGGCACACAGTTCCTCATTCTCCTCGCCCATTTCTAAGGAATCATCTCCTTTAGGATGGGAAATGGTTCAAGGCGCAGATAGAGTCTTCTTAGTTTTTGCTTCTCAGAGCCTGCCAACGCGGGAATCTCACTGTATAAGTCCATATACTTCTGCCCAATAGTCCTCCTAGAGACTTAGAAAATCAATTGTGACAAGTCATGCCAGGAAAGGGTGTTTTCTAAGTTCTTCTAGTTTTTCTCGCTTCCTTTTCCTTCTTTTATGTTATTTCCTCCTTTAACCTAATAGTCAATCCCTATCCACGCCCTTTTCTCTAATGGAATTTGCCACTACTCCAACTGACAGAACTAGAACACGGACAAACCTCTTGTTTCCAGTTGGTAATAAGTGTCCACAGCTCCCTATCAAAATATGTAGTTGAGTGATAAAGTTTTGGGGGTTCTTACAGTCCATTAGCCTGCTTTTCCTGTGCCTTGAATCAGTCGGATTTATATTTTCTCATTTTCAATCTAAAATCTGAAGTATAAAAAAAAAAAAGAGAGAATGAAATTGAGAAGGGCCAAAAAGGGAGGGTTAGATTAGGAAGGTGAATCATGTGGATTGCAATAAATAACAAAGAAATAAACATAATGATTTATTTTACATTCCAGAAAACACAAGCCAAGGGGGGAAAAATCAAACAGAAACCTAAGTAATTTTTACTCTTTCATATCGGAGTAATGAAAATGAATCAGAAACACAAGATATTGCCTGGAAATGTTGAATTTTCCAGTTAATTAGCTTTATTTAAAAAGAAGAAATATATGACAACCCTTAGTCTCTTATGGTAGCTTAAACTTTTCTGAATCTGTACAGTTCCCTCTCTCGGAATATAAAAAGATGCTCCATTGTCTGGCTATATTTTCTTCTCTTTTTCAGTATAAGTACATTATTCCGTCATTCTGTTCACTAGCAGCAGCTAGGCTTGTGAAACAACAGAGTTCCTCTCCCAGGTGCTAAACGTTTGAAGCTATCCATGGTGCTGACTCTGACTCTGTCGTTAGCAACTGCTGTCTGCCTACACCCAACAACAGACAATAGAACTGCAAACTCAGGCAAATGACCCCGATATATTCACATACAATATTTGTTTTCACTGAATACTCACAGAAACAGAGAGTGCTATTTGCATCCCATATCTAAAACACCTTCTTTTTCTGCTTAGCTTCTTAGTTAAATCTAAGCTCAAATGCACTCTTCCCAAAGTGCATCAAGGACTCCAGAGAAAACTGAGCAAACTACATATTGTGTGAGTTGTAATTAAATTTTCCCATACACTAAAAAAGTCATTATAAAAAACAGTAAGTAATGTCAAAGTCATACTAAAAATACTTTTTTTTTTTTTCAAATCACATGTAAATCGAATGAATGAATATTGCTTTACGGGGAAATAGGCATTTCCAAATGCAGTTTAAAACACAACATTTATCTGCCATATGACATGATGCACTAACTTGCAGAAAGTAACAGTGCATAATGTCTCTAGTCTGATACTAACTTCCAGAGATTATTGAGTCTGGAAACCCTTGAATTTCACTTTAAATGTAGAAAAGTGACTTCTTCAAAAGGGAAAGTGACATTTTGCCCCTTGAAGTATTCTTTTTTTTCTCTCTGCAACCTTCAGAGTGGTCTCTGTTTGTTTGTTCTGGGAAATTAAACACATGATGGTTAAAGTTCCATTTTCTGTTTCATGCGAGCAATCTCTGTGGGCTGTACATCTTCCCCAACCTCATTTAGTTCTAAGATTAGTTCTATTAAGGATTTAGTGTAAGATCATAGGACAGTCTATAACCTATGTATCGTAATTGATTGATCTGAGCAAAAGATTAAAGGCATCCTGTTTCTAAATTACATCAGTAATCATGTTCATGCATTATACATTGGTACAGTGGAGACAAGTACATCAATCTATATTCAGCCAATAATAGAATCAAACCAGAGGATTTAATCACGGCTGCTTGCTGGCTGGAAAATTACCCCTCCCTTCTAAAAAAGCGAACTTTAGATTTTGCGTTGAGGCCAGATTTCTTAAGCTTTTAGTATTTCAAGACTTTTTTTTAGAATTCCAAATATTGAATAAAGCACATAAGTTCAATTGTTGAAATCTATCAAGTGTACAGTTTAACACTCAATACAATTTACATATAGGCAAAGATACAGAATAGATTCAGATATATTCTTAAAATTATTTCATTGTCTCTGTTACTTTAAAATTAAGTAGCTTAGTATTTACAATATTCTAAAAACTTTGAAACAATGCCTACCACATAGCAAGTACTCTACAAATTTTATATACACAAAATTCTGTATATAAATACACAAAATTAATGGAGCCCTACTCAAGAACTCTACATTTTAAATTATTTAAATGTCATACATTAATGCTTGAACCTTTAAAGAAATAGTAGCAACTGTTATGGGCTATTTAAGTTGCATTCTAATATTGAAAGAGAATGAAAACTTTTGAGATCGAATAAGCGATGTAATTTGTTTCACATTTTTGAAATAATGTAGAATATAAATCGATGAAATTAATGTGAAGTTTTCTCAATTTGGCAAAATTAGTTTAATGATCTGATGACTACAATGCAGCTATTTTAATGTGACCTTCTATGGGGATCCTGGATATTACCCTGGTAATTGGGTCACATTTCACCTAAGATACATTTGACTTTACAGTTATGAGTTAGGCAAATTTTGACTCATATTACAAGAAGTAGAAAATTTCAGGTCATCTATTAAAACGGCAATATTTCTGTAAAATGTGGAGTAGTAAAAAGGACAAAAAAAATATCGGGTTCTAATCTGAAATTGCCATTTATAACAGAAACTAATGAAAATAGTTAAGCTCTCTCATTCATAGCTTCCCTACAATGATCTGTATAATGATCCCCAAGTTACAATTTTGTGTAAAGAATAACTAGGAAAATGGGTATAAAGCTCTTAGTACTCTGGCAGGTAGTGAACATTTAAATAACAGCTGTTCTACAATCTAATCACTTTATATTTTTAAAATTAGTAAATTAATGATATTAACATTAATATATAGGATTTAACTAATTGAGATTGAGGTTGTGCTAATGCTAATGGTGTGTGTGTGTGTGTGTGTGTGTGTGTGTGTGTGTGTGTGTGTGTGTTTGAGGCATGATAAATAAACTATAGAACAGAGTAGGTGAATCATACTCAGGCTCATTACTTTGAGTGATTTGGAGTAATACTAGTGACTGTTCCTAATATATTAACATAAGCATGTCTACTTAGAAAATTGAATATTCCTTCAGAAAAGTTAGGTGTTTTTTTTTTTTTTTGATAACTTATTTTATGTTAGTTTTAATCCAAATCCCTATTATCATTTCACCTGAGATATTTTTGTGATAACATACTCCACATTATAATTATTATTCAAATGGTTAATATTTGGCTTATTTCCTTGATTACATGTGAATCTTACTTTAAGAGAGAGGTATTATCTGTGAAGAATAAGGTGTCCATAGACACTTCCCTTTAACATGCCACCTATTCCTCCAGAAAAAAAAAAAAAAAAACCTGTTCATATATGTATTGTTAATACATTGTTAATACATTCATCAATAATTGACATATGAAATAGCTAGTGACCTAATTCATCTCTTATAATTTATGAAATCTACGTTTGTTAAAATATCAAAATACGTAGATATTCTAGGCAAAGATTTGATAGGGTGCATTGATAAAGTTGTTTTAGAAGATGATTCCTTTACTTAATTTGTAAGTAATTAGCATAGAGGTCCAAAAATGAGCCAGTTGTTACATATTATAGCTTTTTTAAAGACTAAGATAGTATATGAAATGTATTTTTTACCAGTAGACCTTAAAATTGTTTCTTAGTTGATAAATGCACTTTTATTATTATCCAAAAATTTATTTTATTATTATGAATTATTTCTTGTAGTCACCAAGTCTAACTTGATTGGTCTTTGCCATGTGGAAATATATATATATTTTTCTGAGACGTACACTATATTTGCATTGCTTCACTTCTGGAAGAAATTTGCTTAGTTATTTTAAAAAATTGTCTCTATGTCTTTGGACAGATTTGTTCTACTATAATGATTCTATATAATTTAAGTAAATCTGTACATTAGGAACAGGATTTTCCTAAACAAATAATTTAGAAGCTATCGTTTGGTCTTCCACATCTGTTCATGATGGAGTAATGGGATCAAGATTTAACTTCTCACTTTTAACTACTATTTTATTGGATAAAATATTAGGAAACAACAGTTTTCAGAAATTTTACAAGAAGTATAAGAAACTAATTTCTAAAATTTTGAAGGGCAAAAACAAGGTGAGCTCTGATAATCCCAGCTAAAGAGAATTTTCAGACCACAGTGCATTGACTGGGAAAGCAAACAGAGCACAATGCACTAAATTGAGGAGACAAAGTTTAGAGTTCAGGGAATCGAGACGGCTTAACTTTATGGAGCAGAATCATGGATAGGAGGGAGTTACAAAGAGAGATCCAGATAGCTTTATAGGATTCGATTCAAATCTTTGTCTGAGTACTGTTTTTGCAAAGTGTGTGAGGAAACTACCCAAGACCAGAGGGAAAAACTAATGAAAGAATTTAGCAAAATAATTACCAAAGCTTACACAGGATTGGAAATAGTTACTATGTGACCATCTAAAGTGAAAAACTTTCTAATGCATGAAACACTGTTTAGACTCTTCAGAAAGTTATTGACTTAACAGAGAGGCAAAATTACACTTTAAGCAGAGAGTGATCTACTAAGCTCAGAAGCAAGTCTCAAAACAATTATACTGATATTTTAATTATTTCTCAGAATAAAGACCACCTACATATAAAGGAATACAACAAAATCCAACACAGAGACACAAAATGAATGTCTGGCATTTAACCAAACATTATAAGGCATGCAAAAAAGTGGGAGAAAAATCAATCAATAGAAACAACCAGAAAGGATACAGATGATTGAATTAACAAACAAGGACATTGCACAGTTATTATAAATATACTACCTATGTCCAAAAAAGTAAAGGAAAATATAAACCTGATGAAGAAAGAAATTGAAGATATAACAAAGATCCAAATCAAATTATAGATATGTAAATATAATATTGAAAATGAAAAAAATACATTGTATGAAATTAAGAACAGTTCAACATTACCCCCTCCCCCAAAATTAGTGAAATTGAGGACATACCAATGAAAACTCTTCAAATGAAACAGAGAGAAAAAAACTGATTAAAAAAGAACAGCATTTATGACCTGTGGGACAATGTCAAGTGATCTAACATGCATATATTTAGAGTTAAGGGGTGAGAGGAGTCAGGACAAGAAAACTGTTTCAAAAACAGTAGCTAAATATTTTCTAAATATAATTTTAAAACTTGAACCCAGAGATACACAAAGTTCACCAAAGCTCAAACAAAAAGGAAAATAAATAAAACCATACCAAGATCACACATTTTAATCAAACTGATAACTTGTGATAGAGATTTTTTTAATTTTAAAAACAATGATAGAAAAAAATTAAATTTCACACAAAAAAGAATTTTTATCAAAATCTATACTACTAAATATATAATATGGCAACACCCATAAAGTACCTAAAAAACAACTGCAATGACCACAAAAATAAAACAAAACAAAAAATTGACTGTGAATTCACTATCCAGTAAAAATTATCTTTAATAAATTAAGGCTAAATAGAAACTTTTTCAGACAAGCAGAGCCAAGAGAATTCATTACTAGCATATCTGCAGTAAGATTAGTAGTATTAAAGAATAATCCAGAGAGAGAAAAACCACATCAGAAGAAAAATTGCACTGACATAATATAATGAAGATCACAAAAAATGATAAATCTGTCAGCAAAATAAAAGCCATTCCCCACAATTTTTGAAACTTTTTAAAAAGACAGTTGAATGTTCAAAGTAAACCTAATAATTTATTGTGAGGTTTATAACAATATCAAAGTAAATAATATTACAACAATGAAACAAAAAACAAGAGGGGAAAATGAAAGTATATTCTTGCAAGTTTCTTATAATACTTGTGAAGTAGAATATTATTTGAACTTAGATTGTGATAAGCTAAAAGTATATATATATATGTATGTATGTATATACTAGAGCAACCACTATAAAAAAAAATTAAGATGTATAGTTAAGTGGCAAAAGCAGAGATAAAAAAGAACCATAATAAATAGTCCAAACAAATGCAAAGGAAGAAGAGAAAAGGAACCAAGAATAGATGGGATAAAAAAATACTTATGTAATAGATTTAATCCTATTATATCAATAATTGTATTAAATATAACTAGTCTAAACACTCCATTTAAAACAAACAGTCTGTCAACCTGAAATGAAGATTAACTATTATTGTCTAGGAAAAAAATCAACTTTAAATATAAAAATGGAAACTTTAAAAGTTCAAAGTCAAATAATGGGGAAAAAATGTAGCGTGCTGATTCTATATTAAAGAGCCGAAAGTTACTATATAAATATCAAAGTGAATTTCAGAATCAGAACTGTTACCAGGGATAGTGAGGGATATTTCATAATGGCAGAGACATTAATTTATCAAGAGAATATTATGTCTTAAGTATGTATACACTTAATGG
Source organism: Pteropus vampyrus (assembly GCF_000151845.1). Taxonomy (NCBI): domain Eukaryota; kingdom Metazoa; phylum Chordata; class Mammalia; order Chiroptera; family Pteropodidae; genus Pteropus; species Pteropus vampyrus. The sequence continues at coordinate 24,763,056 of NW_011888783.1, read as the reverse complement.
GTTTTAACATATAAAATCAATAACCAACAGAAGTGATATATTCATATAATGGATACTATTAGGCCATAAAAAGAATGATTGGTATATGCTAAAACATGATTGAACATTGAAACCATTATGGTAAGTGCAAGAAGACAGACACATGAAGCCAATGTTGTATAATTCCATTTATGTGATGTGTTCAGATTAGGCAAATCCCTAGTCATAAAATAGATTAGTGGTTGCAGGAACTAGTGGAGGAAGGAGGGGCGTAATCTCTAATGAGTATAAAGATTATTTCTGGAGTGATGAAAATGTTCTAAAATTAGATTGCGGTGATAGTTAAACAACTCTGTGAATATACTACTAAAATGCATGCACTGAACGGTACACTTTAAATGGATGAATCATATGGTATGTGAATTAAATTTCATCAAAGCTATTATTACAAAATTTTAAACAAAAATTGATAGAAGAAAAAGGAGAAATAAACAAATCTACTATATAGTTTAAAATTTTAACAAGCATCTTTCAATAAAAGACAAAACTTCAGTAAGGATATAGAAAACTTGGACAAGCTTATCAACTAATATAAGCTATTTGATATATATTGAACACTTCACCAGAGAACAACAGAAATCACATTTGTTGCAAACACTTATAGAACAATCATCAAGATAAACAATCACCAAGATAAGCTCTATAGGTGTAAAAATATTTAAGTTATATACAGAGTATGTATTCTGACTAAACAGAATTAAATTAGAATGCAAAAAAGAAAGAGACATAAAAATCTCCTAATATTTAAAAATTTTAAAATATACTACTTTATTACTGTTGGATCAATGTGATCATCATTTTATGTGTCAACTTGGGTAGGTTCTAGTTCAGAGTCATTCAACAAAACTAATTGTTACTGTAGACATTTTATAGGTATAACTGAAGTCTATAATTAGTTTGCTTTAGGTAAGGAAGATCATCCTATATAGCAAGAGTGGGCCTGATTCAATTAGTTAAAAAGTTTATAAAAGCAGAATTGTGGCTTTCCTAAATAAGTAGGATTCTGCCTGTGGACTGCAGCTTTAGTTGGTGCTCAAGAGTTCCAGCTTGCCCTTCCTGATGGCCTGTCCTACAGATGTAGGAATTATGTAGGAATTGCTTAGCAAGCCAACAAGTCACATAAGCTAATTCATTTTCCTTCCAATAAATTTATGTATGTATGTATATATGTATGTATGTATGTATGTATCATCTATCTATCTATCTATCTATCTATCTATCTATCTATCTATCTATCTATCATCTATCTATCTATCTATCTATCTATCTATCTATCTATCATCTACCTATCATCTATCTATCTATCTATCTATCTATCTATCTATCTATCTATCTATCTATCTATCTATCATCTATCTATCTATCATTTATCTATCATCTATCATCAACATCTATTATCTATCTATTTTTCTGGTAGTACCCTGACTGATAGAATCAGGAAGAAATCACAAGTAAAATTAGAAGATAATTTGAACTGATCTAAAAAAAGAAAAATGACATATCAAAATTTGTGACATGCAAATAAGGCTGGGCAGAAAGGAAAATTTATAAAATTAAAGTGTTCATTATTTTCACAGAAGGTGTTCAAATCAATAATCTAAGCTTCTCACTTGGGAAATGAAGAAACAAAACAAAACAAAAGACATACAAATTGTGCATAAGGTGGAAAATAATAAAGAGCAGAAGTAATAAAATAGAAAATAGAAAACTATAGAGAAAATCAATGAAAATAAAAAGTTGATCATTGAAAAGATCAATAAAATGACAAACTTCTACATGGAAGGATCAGGAGGAATAAAAAAGAAAACACAAGCTACCAATATCAGAAATAAAAGAGAAATCAATGCTTCAGATTCTACAGACATGTAAAAATAATTTTTAAAATTATAAAAATTTATGGCTATAAATTTGTCAAATTATATAAAATACATACATTCTTAAATGATGTAAATTAAGAAAAAACACTCAAAAATAAATAATAACCTGAATAAATCAATAATTATTAAAGAAAAATTGAATTGGTAGTTAAAACTTTCCTAAAAAAATTAGTTTCAAATGGCTTCATTTGAAACTTATACCAAATGTAAAGGAGGGAAATTTCCCGAATCATGAAAAGGGCGATTAGATACTACAACCAGATTTAAAAATTACAAAAAATCTCAGAGTACTATTTTTTATGAACAAATGCAAACTTCCCCTACCCCAAATTTTAGAAAACCGAGTAAATTGTCTCTCAAGAATTTAAACTTGATTTGATATTTAAAAATCAATGTAATTCAAGGGGGTCAAATATAGGGGTGTAGGGGGAGGGCGAAGTGGGTAAAAGGGATCAAATATATGGTAGCTGAAGAAAACTGGACTTTTGGTGGTAAACACACAATAGAGTATACAGATGTGAAATTATAATGTACACTTGAAAATTATAATCATATTAACCAATGTTACACTAATAAACTTAATTTAAAAAATTAAGAATAGAAAAAGATCAATGTAACTTACAATATTGATATAAAAAGAAAAAAGTGATCTCTTAATAGATGTAGAAAAATTAATATCAAATATCTATTTAATACAAAAAAATCTAATTAAGTTGGGAATACCAAGTAATTAACTCAACATGACAAAAAACATCTATAAAAGTGTCTTTCAAATATTATACTTAGTGGTGACAAACTAATTTATTTCTCTCCTAAGATCAGGAACAAGGAAAGGTGTTCACTCACAGCTTTTATTCAACATTTTATTAAACATTGTGGCTGCTGCAAAAAGGCAGGAAAATAAAGAAAAAGCATACAAATTGAAAAGAATAAAGTAAAGCTGTCTTTGCTTACAGACTATCTGATTGTTTTCACAGGAAATTCTGAGTAGTTTATAAATAAGTTTTAGAACTAATAACTGGGTTTAGAAAGCGTGTAATATACAAGAAGAAATTTAATAATCGGTTGCATTTTTTTTTGCTAGCAATGAATATTTGGAAATTCAAATTCAAACACAACAAAATTTAAAATAACCTAAAGATTATGGAATACATAGAGGGATACATTTAAAAATATAGATTAAATTTATATACCGAAAACTACTAAACATTCCTAAGAGAAATTAAAGACATAAATAAATGGAAAGATATACAATCTTTATAGATCAAAAGACTTATTATTGTTTAAATGCCAATTCTCATTATATTAATCTATAGATTTAATACAATCACAATAAAAATCTTAACAGAGTTTTACAGAATTTAAGAAGCCAATTCTAAAATTTATTAAATCTTTTAATACATAAAAATATCCAAAACAATTCTATATGTAAAGAACTAAGTGGGAGGACTTACATTTTCTGATTTCAGTACTCACTATAAAGTTACATTATAAGGATATGTTGTATTGTATAAAAATAGACACATAGATCAAT
>NW_011888783.1:24755398-24757885 GCF_000151845.1 Pteropus vampyrus | reverse complement strand
TCTTGGGTTAAATTATTATAACAAAGTGGTATATTTAGTTTAATTTCCTTCATTCTATTTCTTGGATCCAAACTTTAAGATTTCAGACATTTATCGTTTCATTTCTGGATCATCAAAGTAGTCTCCTAAATTGTTTCTTTGGTTTCTATTATAACTGGAAAACGTCCTACTAATTAATATCACGTTCATGTTCTTTGAAACATCAACTTTTTACTGTACCCGTATTAGAAACATTTAATAGTCTTTTACTACTCTTCAATAAAAATCTAAGTTCTATTTATTATGCAAAGCTCTCTATAATTGTACCCTTCCTTCATCTATTCACCTGATCTTCCTCCATAACCCTACAGTTTCACTATGATTTCTAGCGCAATGCCAAAACTTTTCCTTTGTTATTAGTGTTTTATATTTCTTCTACCTCCACCTAATTTCTCCACAGGTTGCTTAAATCACACCATCTTTATAATTCCCTGACTACTCAAATTATTGTTTTACTATTCTTTTCTGAAGCTCAAGGATTATTACTCTTTGCCACCCACCAGGGCACTTCCTTTGCATTGTTACGTAGTACTTTGAAACTCATCTAATTCTTATGACTTATGAAATAAATACTCATATTCACTTTTACAATTGAGAAAACTAAAGTTTAAAGAAGTTCAGATAAAATGAAGTTCACACAGCTAGCAAATAGCTGAGTCATAATGTCCATGAAGGTATGAATCTTATTTTATGATAATTTGATAACTTTTGCAATTCCTGGTTCAGCGATAGTATTAAATAAGCATTCAATAAATATATTTTGCATTGATTTAGTAGGATTATTAAATTTGTCTTTATTTTGAAGGAAGGCCTTTAGTTTGTGCCTAACTGGTTTTACAGCATGTTTAAATACTTCTGGCAAAACAATGGGGCTGCCCTAAGAAGCCCTATTTGTGGGAGGGATTAAGGAGCCTCTTGAGAAAACATTAAACCTAAGTGGAAAAGCATAAAAAGTTGATTTAGAAATTAAAACCAACACCAAAGAAATGCATAAATGTTTCTGGCTACTATATAAAGGGCAAGAACCAGGATCTTGTAATAAAGTTATTTAGAACTTTGTTCAATCTTAGTCTCTTACTGATAGTAGTGACATGTTCCCCTAGTTTTTAGATTATTTGAGTCAGAATACAGAAATTTTAAAATCAATGTTTTTGAAGTATAATTGATATAAAATAAAATGTATTTATATTAAGGGTACAATTCAAAAGGTGTTTTTTTAAAAAAAAAAAATTTATTTTGAGATCATTGTACATGTAAATTCACAAACATAGTAATCCTATATGCTTTCACCCAGCTGCTCCCAGTGGTATCATATTGCATAACTAAAGTAAAAAGTATGGTCTGTAGAGAGTACAGTAGCAAGGATCCCCAACTCCTGGGCTGTGGACCAGTACCGGTCCATGGCCTGTTGATGAGCAAGCAAAGCTTCATTTGTATTTGCAGCTGCTTTTTAATGCCAGCATCTCTGCCTCAGCTCCACCTCCGATCGTCAGGCATTAGATTCTCATAGGAGCACTGGTCCCTGTTGCCAAAAAGGTTGGGGACAGCTGCAGTAAAAGGGGCAGGTATTTTTTGGTGTGTTAGGGGTCACCAAGACTTCCCTCAGGCTACATGATTCACTAGCAGGACTAATAGGACTCATAAAATTGTTATACTCATTATTATGGTTTATTACAGTAAATGCATACAGATTACAATCAGCAATGAGAAGAGGCACATGGATGAAGTTCAGAAGAACCAGGTATGAACTTCTAGATGCTCCCTATCTCCCAGTGCGTCCTTATGGAAACAGGTTTAATTTTATCAGAAACATGTGACTACATATGAAGTGTCTCCACCCAGGCCAATTTATCTGAAACTTGGTATCCAAAATTTTTATTAAAGATCAGTCATATAGGCATGCATTACTGTGTAACTGACCTCAGCTATTCAATCTCAAGCCCTCTACCCCCAGATGTCAAACTGATACAGCATGGCCCAAGGCCTCGGGCAAAAAATAACATTCTTAATATGTAGGATATTCCAAGGGCTCAAAGGTCAATTTCTAGGAACTGAACCAAGGCCCAGTCTTGAAGATGGACTTTTTTGGGAATGTGCAGAGTATGAGATCCCAAGTAGGTGATTTCTGGTGCTCAACTAATCCAAGGTGCTTCAGAATAAACTTTCTTATGACAATGTGATGGCTATTGAAAGAAAGAACTGATCTGCGGAGAGAGCAAGTCTTAACAGTCGTGATAACATCTAACAGTGTATTATGGTGGAGAGTGGTGCTCATTGGTATCTACAAGTGGTCTCTGAAAGCAGGGATGGAGGATAGAAGTGGAATATTGTGTACAAGCCTCATTTTTCTAACCTATACCTTTTTTTCCATAGTCCTCTATATTAATTTCAGTAAGGTTGAAATTTATCTTTTCTCCTTATAGATACACATTCAGTTCCTTGGAGATC
>NW_011888783.1:24752660-24755348 GCF_000151845.1 Pteropus vampyrus | reverse complement strand
AGTCAGAATACAGAAATTTTAAAATCAATGTTTTTGAAGTATAATTGATATAAAATAAAATGTATTTATATTAAGGGTACAATTCAAAAGGTGTTTTTTTAAAAAAAAAAAATTTATTTTGAGATCATTGTACATGTAAATTCACAAACATAGTAATCCTATATGCTTTCACCCAGCTGCTCCCAGTGGTATCATATTGCATAACTAAAGTAAAAAGTATGGTCTGTAGAGAGTACAGTAGCAAGGATCCCCAACTCCTGGGCTGTGGACCAGTACCGGTCCATGGCCTGTTGATGAGCAAGCAAAGCTTCATTTGTATTTGCAGCTGCTTTTTAATGCCAGCATCTCTGCCTCAGCTCCACCTCCGATCGTCAGGCATTAGATTCTCATAGGAGCACTGGTCCCTGTTGCCAAAAAGGTTGGGGACAGCTGCAGTAAAAGGGGCAGGTATTTTTTGGTGTGTTAGGGGTCACCAAGACTTCCCTCAGGCTACATGATTCACTAGCAGGACTAATAGGACTCATAAAATTGTTATACTCATTATTATGGTTTATTACAGTAAATGCATACAGATTACAATCAGCAATGAGAAGAGGCACATGGATGAAGTTCAGAAGAACCAGGTATGAACTTCTAGATGCTCCCTATCTCCCAGTGCGTCCTTATGGAAACAGGTTTAATTTTATCAGAAACATGTGACTACATATGAAGTGTCTCCACCCAGGCCAATTTATCTGAAACTTGGTATCCAAAATTTTTATTAAAGATCAGTCATATAGGCATGCATTACTGTGTAACTGACCTCAGCTATTCAATCTCAAGCCCTCTACCCCCAGATGTCAAACTGATACAGCATGGCCCAAGGCCTCGGGCAAAAAATAACATTCTTAATATGTAGGATATTCCAAGGGCTCAAAGGTCAATTTCTAGGAACTGAACCAAGGCCCAGTCTTGAAGATGGACTTTTTTGGGAATGTGCAGAGTATGAGATCCCAAGTAGGTGATCTCTGGTGCTCAACTAATCCAAGGTGCTTCAGAATAAACTTTCTTATGACAATGTGATGGCTATTGAAAGAAAGAACTGATCTGCGGAGAGAGCAAGTCTTAACAGTCGTGATAACATCTAACAGTGTATTATGGTGGAGAGTGGTGCTCATTGGTATCTACAAGTGGTCTCTGAAAGCAGGGATGGAGGATAGAAGTGGAATATTGTGTACAAGCCTCATTTTTCTAACCTATACCTTTTTTTCCATAGTCCTCTATATTAATTTCAGTAAGGTTGAAATTTATCTTTTCTCCTTATAGATACACATTCAGTTCCTTGGAGATCATGTGTTATTTATTTCAAGATTTCTAATATTGACATGCCATCTGGCACACAGTAAGTATGTAATAAATGTTTGTTATAAGAAAGAAGAAAGGAAAACATACAGGATAGGTGAATGAATAAATGTATGGGAGGGAGGCAGGATGCATGACAGAAAAGAAAAGCAAGCAGAATAAATGGTTGATATTGAGTCAGAACAGAATAGAAAATGGGGATAGGAAGGAGAAAAGATGAAAAGTTTATAGGAAGGAAGAAGGAGAAGGAAGGGATAGAGGAAAAGGAAGCAAGGAAGGAAGGAAGGAAGGAAGGAAGGAAGGAAGGAAGGAAGGAAGGAAGGAAGGAAGGAAGGCAGGCAGGCAGGCAGGCAGGCAGGCAGGCTAATCACTAGCCTACCATAACTTTTTTGAAAGATGACCATTCCTACTTCTATAAAATTCAATAGCCATTTAAAACAACATAACCAAAAATTCACACCAACAGTCTCATCCCACCTGACATGAAAGAACTATCTTATTTCCAAGTATCAATACAATTCTATTTCTAAATAAGCATAGACACATTTCATTCAGGTTGATATACAGTTACATCATATGCTTTGTACTATAAAGGTGTCTAGAAATAATTTACTACAAACTGACACCTATTTTAATGACATTATAAAGAAGAACAAGCATGTGCATAAGTGAAGTAAAATATCTATTGGCAATATAAAATCAATTCCACCTTGAAACTGCTAAATGAAAATATATATTTGTAATTCAACAGCTGTGCTTGACTATAAATCAAAGATAATCATAGTTGCAAGTGATTGTTAATATAATCGTAAAATATAGAGCTTATACATACATTTGCATGTGCATTAATGTTTTGTTTTTAGTGCCCTCTCCTCCTCAATCTTCTATGCACTGATTTCAAAAGGAACTTCTTGTCCATGGAGTGAGGCAGGTAAGGGAACAAGGACTGTTGTCTCTCTCAGCTGTTTTACAGCTAAGGAAATCGAGATCAAGAAAAGATTTGCTTTAGGTCACAACATGAGTTCAGCTCAGTTCATTTTCCAGCCGTGTAACTAATACATGAATCTCATGTCCTTAGTAACTGCTAAAACAGACTCCCTCTTCCAAATCTGTTAAATTTCTAAACTTGATAACTAATTTGAATACTTCTTTTAAACCAACACTGCATATCTAAGCCATACTGCACTTTTAAGCACATTTTAGTAATGTTTTATAGCACTTTGGATCTTGAAATTCTTGAGATACTTTCACCCAATGTGGACACATATAATCTTTTTAGACAAATTTCCATTTATTTTTCTCTAATTTGTCCTGACTGAATATTCTGTCTCTTTTTGGACAAAAAAA
>NW_011888783.1:24738139-24751198 GCF_000151845.1 Pteropus vampyrus | reverse complement strand
AAAAAAAAAAAAAATTATTATATAATTAATTTATTATATAATATAATTCTATTTTGTCCAAAATATTAGTATACACTAATATTTTATTTCAAACTTTCTATATTATTTTTTCCTGAATACTGTTAATGTATTCATATAGGAAGTGAATCTAATTAACAAAATTGTAATTCCATTGAATTAGTCATTATATAGAATTAAGCCCTATATAGAATTAAGCATTGGAAATTATTCTCATCTACTACATATATTCTTCTTACTGTATTTTAAAGATTTAATTTCTTACCATTTTTTATCTGAATTAATTCACAGCATAACGCCACATAGCAGCAAATACTAGTGGATCATTTTCCCTAGCAGTTCATTTCTCATTATGCTGTCAACTATAATCTAAAGAACTAATTCAGGTGAAAAAAATTTCTTTTTCAATTATTTTTAATTTTGTTTCATGATATTTTGTAATGTACAATTATAGTCCAAAATAGGTTTCTTCTACCTCATCCTGGCAGACAATACATTAGAAAATATGCTAAAAATAAAGTTAAGAGAAAAAGGCATTATACAGATGGGACTTCTTTCTGTAAATGATTATTTAAAAGATCCATGAAAGTAACCACCTTGGATATCATTTTGTTGATGTGTGGCATTTCCTACGTTGAATAAGTTTCCATAATAATAATTCAGGATAGTTCTAGAATCCTTGATCTTTACAAAGATTTTCTAACATTGGTGCGAGCATTAAGCAATGTGATATTGGCATTCTCCTGAAGAAGTTTGGGTTATCTCATTGGTGATGGCATTGTAACAACATTAGTAAGTGATGGAGAAGGCAGTTCTCTGCATGGTGTGATTGAAAGTGTATTTGTTAGAACTGCGCTTGACTGACAACAATGGAAAACTCTGTACCTGTGTGCTTGACTCAGGTAAAAGTCTATTAGTCTTATACCTTAAAAAGTTCTTGTTAGGGAGTCCTGGGCAAGAGAGCTTAAGCAAATGCCATTAGAGGCACAGAATGATCCCATCTTATGCTTTACTATTTTTCTCATGTTTATTTCTTCATGACTGCCTCTAAAATAGCCTCTAATCAGTATTCCAGGAAAGATGAGTTAGGGCAAGGAGAAAAAAGTGCCAAAAAGGGCAAAAAGTGGTGTATCAGCTGAATCTCCATCCCCTTTTTAAAATTTAAAAAGCCTCCATAGTCTCAGAATTTTAACCGATCAAACTATCCCTTGAGCAGGATTAAGCATCATGACCACCCTCAAGTGGAATACGACTAGAAATATTCAACAAGTTGTGTTTGATATTTGATATTTTTCCTAGTTTTATCCCCCTCTGTCAAATGCAAAGGCCCCAAGAAAATATACATGCTAAGGTTATGTAACACCTTCATTCTATACTCTTCTTCACATAATTCCCCAAAGAAAATATTCTGACAAACACATTTTTATAAGATGTTTAATGACCTTATACATTTCAGAAGTGCATTGATTGCCAATATTTAAATTAAAAACTTAATTATTAAAAGCAAATTTTTAAGAATATAATAGGAAGTTATTTGAAGAGAATTCTATCTTTCAAATGTCCCACAAATCTTGTTACTTTAAGGCTCAAATCACAGATACCCAAACACACACACACACACACGCACACAGAACTACTTATTATTTTCAGTTTCACTTTCTTTCATTCTCTCTGTTATATCAGAGTAGAATAATGATTTTCTACTATTCTCACCAAAACTCAATTCAAAAGTTAATCATCCAAGAGTCAACCACATGGCGATTAAACTGATATGACCAGTATTCTTGCTGCTACAAATTGAACATGATTGTATATAGTTGGAGAATACAACATTTCTGCTAATATACATTTTTTTGACCATCTGTAATTGTACATAAGCCTATTTGGTTGTTAACCTGTATAGTTTTAACTCTTTTCCCGTTTAGAAAAAAAAAGGTACAGCTCGCTGCCAGTGTTCATTTAACATTACTTGTAGGAATACTATATTTTCGAAGATTTGACATTTTCAGTGATTGAACTACTAAAAACAGAATGCTATAAATAGAATGATGTCATTTGTTTCCAAAGACTATTAATATACTAGAGCAATGTAAAAATAATAATAAAATTGAGATATTTCATGGAAAACTTTGGGAGTAAGGTTAGGACTGTAACCTGCCAGTTATCTCAGGGTAAACGCTGTCGCTGCAAGTGCCACAGAGAGTATTCTCAAGGAAAATGGGAAAAGAGTTAAGAGCCATCACTTTTGCAGTAAATAAAAATTCAATTAAAGTAATTAAACACATTTGTAATTTCCTACAGTGAGTTGTACAGAGAGAATATATGAGTTAATTTAAGTTATAATTTTTACACAACGTGTTCTAATAAATAGTTTTTTCTGCTTCCACCTCTTTGTTTTTATAGTTTAGTAGTTATGACTCTCAACTACATCTTAACTACATTACTTGAAAATGAGTAGTTTCTAAATGCAGAAGTTATATATGAGAGACATTCTGGTACTTAGGACATTCCACACACATCAGTATATTACAAAATATAAATAAAATTTAAAGTAATTTATTATTTATATTTTCTCAAGTGTTTCAGAAAGACTACATTAAAAATAAAGTAATAGCATTAAAATATATACTATATGTAAGTACATATCTTAACATCTTTACAGTTTACAAATAACCATTTAAATAAAAGAAGAAAAAATACCCCAATTATTTAGCTTCATGTAGTTTTCAATAACCAAATATCAAAGTTAGCTTTACATTTTTGGGCATTCATGGATGAGTAGGCAAGTGTGACCTGTTATGTAATTTTATTGTTTGTTAAATAATTCAATATTTTGACATAAACTGATATTAATTGGGTATACACTCTAAAATTTATCATGTTGTTATTTGTCACAGAAACATATACAAAAGACTATAAAAATACAAAATAAGGAGAGAAATTCTGGTCTGAGGATGGGAAATAAGTCTTTAAAGGATTAATAGAATTTTTGATGAGTAGAGATGGGGAAGGTTTTTATAATTGATTAGCTAACATTTCATATTTCATCAGATATGTTATCAATTACATTAAATTGTTTTAAACCATTGAACTTGTAACCTATTATCTGCTTTTAAGAAGGAACAATCGAATATAATTACTCTGGCTGAAAATAGGATAAATACCTCCAGATGCAGTGGGAAGAAAGCAGTCTTGGAAATTTCCCTCACAGTCTCTTCCCAATGGACAAACTCTGATTTTTTTGTCAAAGCAAAACTTGAGTAACGAAAGGCCCCTATATTCTCTAATATCTGCTTTTCTGTTGTGTCATTTCTCTTCCCGAAATTTCATCTTCTCCTATCTTAGACAAACGTAAACAAAAACAAACAAACAAAAAAAACAAAATTTTATTCTACAGGAATCAATTTAAATGTTTGTTATTTCTTCTGAAGTATTTCTTGTTTATGTACTGTTGGTATCTTCTTAAATTCCAATGTATAGAAATGTCAGAAGTACATTTTGCCTTGAGTTACAGTTCTTTCCCCCATATTTTCTCTAGAATGAGGTTAGAAACTTCTTAAGAACATTTTTTTATTCCTTATAAATATTTTCAGCCCACAGTACCTAACATAGTTGCTTTTTACATAGTTGGTATACAATAATAATAATAGGACTGACAGTCTGAAAATAATTGATAATGAATTCCTGTGTCTAAGATACTGTCCATGAAAATCCACCCTAAGTCCTTCAGTCTGTTTTTGCTCTGAATGTTGGCCATTGTGATGAATAAATATTTACTGACCTTGAATAACTTGATAAAGAGGGTTTGGGCAAATTTACAGGGAATTGGAGAGTTAATCAGACTTGATAAAAGGAGATAAATATTCATAAGACCACCAAAATTAATGCTTTAAAATGGTAACTAAATGCAACTTTAATATTAACATTTGAAAACTTTGCAACTCCTGTGTGAGCCATTGATCTATCATGGGACTACCTAAGGAGTCTATGTATATATATTCCTGAAGGACCTATGAATATTTTGAATGATAGTGAAGCCCTTATTCTGTCTGCCTCTACTAATCCAATTCTCCAATATTTTCCACCCTGTTCTTTGTCCCTGGAGGCTGAACCGCATGGACTACATTAACAGGACAACCTTGCCTTGATTCTGATTGAATTCTTCAAAGAGAACACCAACCAGAGTGAGACCAAGATATTTATTTCCTTTCAAGGTCCCTTGCAAAGTTGACTGCCTCTTTCAACCAACAGTCACTGCTTTTCTCAAGGCAGCTGACTAGGAGTTACTATCTCTCCCTTTGGGTTCTGGTATTTACTCTCCAACTATATCTTCTTGCTTAAGGATGGTTTTAACTTGCTGATAATATTTCCAGGATATTTCACAATCCTTTATCCCTTACCTATACACACATCTTTGTAAACAGTCCCTAAATAAATAAACCCTACTCAAATTATCTTACTTTGTGTGTGTTATCTGTTTTGTTTGGGACTCTGAGTGATACAGCTTGAAACTTGCTTGAGAAAATAGTCTTAGCATATTTCAATCAACAGTGTATATTACAAAAGTATGTTAATGTATTAAAATATGTGATATAGACTATTAAAATCACAGAAAATTTGAGAAGGAGACATTTACTAAAGACTAAAGTGACCAGAAAAGGCCTTTTTGGAGGAGGATGAACTTGAATTATGTTTGTATAAAGAGTAAAATTTGGCTACAGGAAACCATCAAGCTCCAGGCAAACATACAAACAAACAAACAGGAGCAAAATATAGACAGAGATTTAACTATACAATTATTTTACATGGGACAATGAGAAAAATCATTGGGCTAAAATCAAGATGTTGGCTGGGCTGGTTTCTTTCTCAGAGATTTAGAAGAGAATCCATTTCTTTGCCTTTTCTAGCTTCTAGAGGCCACTGCATTCTTTGGCTCATGATCTACTTTCTCCATCTTCAAAGCCATCACAGTCTGGCAGATTCCCTCTCATGCTGCCATCTCTCTGGTTCTGTCTTTTCTGCCACCCTTTCCCATATTTGATGATATTGGGCCTTTCTGGAAAATCCAGGGTGACCTCTCCATCTCAAGATCAGCTAAGTAGTAACCTAAATTCCATCTACAACCTTAAATCCCCTTTGCTATATGTATTAATTTTCTAGGACTCTCATAACAAATTATCACAAATTGGGTGGCTAAAAATCACAGAAATGTATCTTATCACTTTTAGGAGGCCAAAAATCAGAAATTAATGTGTCTTTCCAGAAACTTTGAGGGAAAAATCATTCCACATTTCTCTCCTAGCTTCTAGTGTTTCCTGGCAATCCTTGGTGTTCTTTGGTCAATAGACTCATCACACCAAGCTCTGCCTCCATCTTTATATTACTTTCTTCTCTGTCACTGTGTTGTCCTTTACTGTCTCTTACACTTTCATTGGATTTAAGACCTACCCTAAGCCAATATTATCTCATTTTTATCCTTACCTTAATTACATAGACAAGGATTTTATTTCCTTATAAGGTCAAATTTTGAGGTTTTAAATGAACATGAATTTTTTTAGGGAGCAATAGGCAACACCCTATCCCACATAACCTAAGATATTCACAGTTTCTGAGGATTAGAACAAGAATATCTTTGGGGGTTCGTTATGCTGCCTACCAAACACATCATATCTTTCCAGTTAGAGGCCATAGATATGAGCCAAGAAAGAGGTTCTGGTTCAACAGTTGTATATGTCATGATGGTCCAGATTACCAGGTCATGTAGCTTAAGTGTACTTTCTGCCTTGTTTTTCCTCATACAAAATGAACTGCTTTCGTCCTATGAAGAATTGCTGCTGGGACCACCTGATTTTGTGTCTTGATGGGTTTGACAAAACTCAACTCAAGATAAGCTCTATGGTTGTTTGATGGCCCCTATTCAGGCATTCTATCTCTACCAAGGCCCTATATTTCGCCAAGGGCTGGTTTTCAATTGGTATACAGTTTTCTGCTTTCTCTAGAACCCCAGAAGTATGTGTTATAAATCTTCTACTGGGGCTTGCCATAAACTCGACAGTATCTTTTTTTTTTTTTAAATCACAGATACCTCTTATAGCAAAGAGTGTGCTGGGTCATATGATTAGTGGCAAAATTCATGTGCTGTATCATAGCCTCCAATGTATTCAGTTAGTTTGATTAATCGATAGCATTGATATGGTGGACCAAATATCATGTGGAATATCGAAGTATTTTAGGGTCCTTTGGAACATATTATAACAGTATTTGAGGGAACTAATATAGCACTTGTGCAAAATAATATATGTATCCATATATGTGAACTATTTCTGGTTCGCATTCCCTATAGACATGAAAAAGAATTCATTTGTCAAATTACTGGTTGTAGTGACTATGGACCAGAGACTATGATAATTGGTTTTGGCTAATATGCCACATATAGCACCTCGGCTGCAAATAGTTTGAGGTAATTTACTGTATTATCCTGGATCTCTCTGTTTTTATATAGGAGTCAGACCTGTAAATTAAATTGGTATATGATGGGGATATTACCCTTGCATACTTCAGATCATTAAAGGTCACACTAATCTCTGTCATTCTCTCTTGGATAAATATTATTATTTTGGCAGAAAGGATATTAGCAGTTTCAGCAACTTCCACTTTGAACCCCGACTTATGATAGCTCTTACTTCACAAGCCTAGGAACCAGTGTTACTGTTTTGCCAACTGCTATGTGATATGCCTTACAATTATATACTTGGGAACACAGGATGTGGTCACTGAACTGATACAGTTCAGTCTGTAGAGCCAGCTGACCTACTATGAGCTGGGACCAGGGCAGGGAATTATTTATTACCTGCCTCCACTTAAACCTCTACCCTAGCAGGCCATGATTATGCTTCAGGCCCTCAAGTATCAGTGGCCACTTCAACCCTGTGTCCAAAAGCCCTCACTCAACATATTTTGGCATGCTTCTTTCTCCAATGGATAGTAACCTAAGTAAATTTATATATGTTGCTTTGAGAAAAAACTCAGAGAATCATCACTGTATATCAACTTGCCATGGCATTACTGTGTTCTGCCTCATGAGGATCCAGCTTTCCTTTCAGTCAATGAATGGATCTGGAATCTGAGAACTAGCTCAGGTGCAGAATTTGCATAAGGAATTGTGACTTCTTATTGTTAGATGATAGTGCTTTTCAGCCTTCTGGACATTCATTCTTGTATAAAGAAGCAATATTCTTGTTAGCTGCCCATCTATTAATCATCTCCATAGTGCCCTGCATGTCAGCCTCTTCAATTGTCACACTAACCTCTGTTGGATGCTCTAAAAGACACATACAAAAATGTTCATAGAGATCGTATGAAGAGTAATGAACTATTGACCATAAACTTCAGGGTAGTAGTTACCTTTTGCAGCAGAGAAGGTTAGGGACTAAGAAGTGACAGGAGATGGGTCTGACAATATCCTATTTTCTTGACCTGTGAGAGTGTTAACATAGTTGTTTCTTCGTTATAAACAGCATTATTTAATGTACTTTTTATGAGAGTTTCCCCTAAGAAAGGTAAAAATGTATTTACTAGAAAATTAAAGAATATCACTCTTAACCTTCTCAAATAAAAAATGTTACGTTTAATTTTCCAATTCATTTTCTATTATTAAAGCTGAACTACTTCAAAACCTGTTTGACATCAGCAGCTGGGTATATACAACGCTATATTTTAAAAACTAGATCATAATATTCACTTAGAGCAAACAATAACTTTGTTTTCTATGTATTTTAAATTCAACCTTCAGGCATAAGAATTGGACTTTTACAAGCTGTAATTTTTTAGCAAATTGAGTTTTGAAGGAGATGGAGCAATGGTTTGATAAACAATTTTCTCAGAGAAAATGGACATTATGAAATATCATATGGTTTTAAAAAAACAAAATATCATCCTTCGTTCTGTATGGCTTTATTTCACCTTGTAACTTGTTAAAAGGCAGTTTCTAAGGGGCAAAAAAATTTAATTGACAAAGTCAATGCTAAAGGTAAGAAAAACAATGGGAGTCAAGGCAACTGGCTGAAAATACCAAAGGGGTTAATTCTGATACCAAGCCACTCTGAAGTTCTCCTCCTTCCAACTGTTAGTCTGAGTGTTCATATACAGCTTAAAAAAATAAAGAATAAATCCTTCTCACATTTTTAGATTGGTCAGACCTTCATGAAGAGAAAAGAATATCAGAAGAGAATAATACAATGAAAAAAAAGAAAGAAAGAAAGAAAGAAAGAAAGAAAGAAAGAAAGAAAGAAAGAAAGAAAGAAAGAAAGAAAGAAAGAAAGAAAGAAAGAAAATCTTGCAATTACTTTGATTAACCCCCAGGCAACCTTAGGAGCTGCCATTTGTTCAACTCTTCCAGGTGCCACATCCTTGGTTTCTGACAACTATAGCGAATAGTAGAGAAAGTGCTTGTCCTGACTATTGTTCAAAGAAAGCATAAAGCAATGAGTCTCCAACTCAATTGAAGAGCTCTAAAGTATCCCAGTGTTTTTAGGCCATGCCCCACAATAATTAAATAAAAATCTCTGGGAGTGGTACCCAGGCATCTGTAAGTTTTGAAGTACCATTGGTGATGCCAGATTTCAGATATTATGGTTTAAAGGAAATAAATATATTTTGTTACCAAAGGAAATATTTTAAAAATATTAACTTGCATGTCAAATATTTTATTTAATATGACAAGAAGGAAATAATTAAGTCAAATATGTAAGTTTCACTCAGCCAGCTATCCTAGCCTTGTAAAGAAGACACTTTAAAGACCATTAGAATAATTTCTTTCAACAATAGAAATGCTAAATGTGACACCCTCAGATCTAATATTAATCACAATGGTTATAATTATCCTCATGATTACAGCAACATATCCATCACACAGGCAGTGTGTTAGGTGCGTTATTATCTCTGATCTAAAACATTATCTTTGATCTGAAACACTCTCACAAATGTATACATTATTATTGCCGTATTACAAAAAACACTGATAACTTTAGAACTTTAAAGAGAGCTATGTGTGAGTCAATATTGAAATAGTGCAAATTATCCAAAAAAAAAAACCAAAACTTTGGGTAAGCTTCTTAGAATTAGAATGGGCTATGTATTAACTAGAAGTAGAGTGCATTTTATGTGGCAGGAAACCTAAAATAAGAGTATTTTCAACGAGATACAATTTTAATTTTTTCTCCTGAACTGAAGTCTGACTGGAGGCAGTCCTAAAATTATATGACAGTTTCTCTGTTTCAGAGACTCAGACTTCTAGTTCGTTTCTTCTCTATTTTCAGTGAATGGCCTAAGGATGGCTGCCGGGGGTTCCAACCGTTATGTTCAAATTACAGTTAGCAGGGAACAAAAAATAACTGAATAAGAGTGTAGATAGCTAGTCAGACATGAGTGACAGGGGAATAAAAGAATAGGGGCCAAGCCTAGGGACCACCCAAAGAACGCCCCAATGGTAGAATTCTTGGGATGCAAATGCACACTAAGCAAAGAGTTATATAGCAGCCAAGTGTCAATCAAAATAACTTCCCCCACCTCAATATTTGACAATGGCTGGAGTCATTTCTGGTTGTCACAACTATGGATGTTTCCTGCATCTTGTAAGTCGAGACCTAAGATGCCAATCAATATCTTACAAAGCACGAAACTATCTCCAAACAAAAAATTATCCAGCACAAAATATTTATATCTAGACGAGAACCAAGATGTTACTCTTTCTTTTTGTCAAGATGAAGTAAATATTCAAAATGTCAACAATTATACCAAAAACATAGAAACAGCAGCAACAATAACTAAAAGATATTGTTGAGAGTTGTATTAAAGAAAACACAACTTGGAATAAAAATGAATGTGTGAATATACAAACAGTAAAATATCACAAACTCAAAGCCTTACAGAGACCAAAGACGTAATGTGAATAAGGAAAATTAACTGAGTGTAAGATGACAAATGACAGTAGACACTTAACCTTGGTAACTGCAAAACCACAGGCAGTGATAGGAATTATCCTATCACTCCCAGAAATGAAGATCACAAACCCCACCTAAAAGGGGCAGCCTTTGTTCATTTCTAGTTCTTTTTTACTATATTATACCCTAGGACCATATAACAAAGTACCACAAACTGGGTGGCTTAAAACACTAGAAATTTGTAGTGTCACAGTTCTGGAGGTTAGCAGTTACAAATAAAGGTGTGGCTAAAGCCACACTTAGTCTGAAGGTTCTAGGGGAGAATCTTTCCTTGTCTTTCTAGCCAGCAATCCTTAGAGTTCTTTGATTGTAGATACAGTACTTCAATTTCTGCCACAACGGTATTCTCTCTGTGTCTGCGTGTAACTACATGGTATTCTTTTCTCTGGGTCCAAGTTTCTTTCTTCTCGAAAGGACACTAATCATTGGATGAAGGCCCACCTTGATCCAGGATTACCTTATCATAACCTGATTACATCAGCAAAGTATTTCCAATAAGGTCACATTCATAAATACCTAACGACTTCAATGTATCTTTTGGGGGATACAATTCATCCCACATCAGTTACCATGCAAGAACTTGGGCTCTAGGTTTGTTGGAAATTATTTTTCAAGAAAAGGTAGAAATTAAGCATTTATTTTACATCCTTAAATTTTTATAATTTGCCTTTCAAAAAATACACTTGTGAGCTACATAAGTTTTGGCTTTGTCGACTTGCCATACTCTCTTTAGAGTATCAAGAAGTGGAGTATGCCTTGCTTTTTTCCAGGAGCTGGTACCACAGAGAACTAAGAAAGGTGATAGGGAAATAAAAACTGTGGATATGGAGAAGAAATATGGAATTCCTGGGATATCTCAGAGGAAGGATTTTATGACTGATTAAAAGAAAAAAAATGAGTTAAAAATAGCTGTTTTGCCATGAACAACAAATGGATATTAACATACAGGATATGCATACATGTGTTCTAGGCAAAAGTTTAAGTAAGTTTTTATAAACAGTATGTAAAGTTGCATCCAAGGACTCATTTGCATGGATAAATGATTTTATGCATCATTGCAAGTAATGAGCTCTTTCATAGATTAGACTTTTTGGATAGAATACCTACTGGATATTTAGTAGACATCTTAGCTTTGTTGATATATATGCTAAAGGAGTATACAATTTCACTTCCAATTCAATATATTTTTAGAAAACGTACACCAAATCTTTTTTATTTTTGAAATATTTCAGCTTTCAAAGCGTCCACATTTAGAATTGGCAGACAAAGTTAAACTTATATTTTCAAATTTCATATGTCAACCCTTGAAGCCAAGTGTGGAATTAACTCCACCTGAATCACATAGATTATGAGTAGGAGGGGTGGGCGGTTCCTAAGAAAACTACTGTCAGAAGGATGGATGAATGGATGAATGGATGCTGGGCTGGCACAATACCATATCTTCTTCCCTTCCTCCCTTCCTCCCTTCCTCCCTTCCCTCCCTTTCTCTCTTCCTCCCTTCCTCCCTTCCTCCCTTCCTCCCTTTCTTCCTTCCTTCCTTCCTTCCTTCCTTCCTTCCTTCCTTCCTTCCTTCCTTCCTTCCTTCCTTCTTTCCTTCCTCCCCTTTCTTTTCTCTTTTTTCCTTACTTTCTTACATTCTGCTAGCTATTGAGTAACTACTATCTGGCTCTACTCTAAATATTATTAATACATCAATCATTGATAAAAATGCAGTCCATTACTGAAAGACAATGAGTCTAGTGGCAGGATTCAGACCACTGCAAAACAATATAATAAGTGACCATACAGGCATGCGCAGGTTGCAACGAAAGCAATGAAGAGGGATATTTGGCTGTGTGTATATCGTGACTAGGTTGATTTCCCAGGAAGAGAAGATTTAAAATTTGTTATAAAATTTGGGTAAGAGTTAGCCAGGTAAAAAGTAGAATAAGGACTTTACCAAAAGATGGAATCAAATATTTAAATTATAATGAGGAGAATGAAGCAGTCAATTAACTTGCAAACAATTTGGTATGGTTTTATGTCTGTAAATGAGTGTTAGATGAAGCTGGGGAGCAGCTACCAAGGCATATGCAGGACATCATAAGAAGTTTAGGTTTTATCCTACTAATAATTGCAGGATTTTAATAAGGCAAGGGAGAAAAAATGAGTATTGTTACAAAACTATAGGAGAGACAGCAAGATGAAAAAAGGCTTAAAAGTACAGTAAACCAGAGGAAGGATACTAATTAGGAGAGTTTTGAGGTAACATAAATGAAAACTGGTAAGGTCCTACATGAAGATCACAACAGTGGGAATGAGAAAAGAGAATGAACTTGAGGCAATAAGTAAAGGAGAACACAGAGGGTGAAGGAAATTCAGGAAATAACATTAGCGAGGCAGTGACTATAGCTGGAGTTTAGAAAAGGAAGTAGTAAAATGCTAGTGAGGCAGAGAGAGCATGATGACTAAAATGTGTGCACTGTATTAATGGAATGCCGACGATAAACAAGGAAAGTTGTGAACTGAGGCACTGACAGGACGTGAGCAAATGGAGATTTTCAAAACCGTAATGATGAAGGTAAGGGGCGATATAATACAATAGCAGAACAGCTGCTTCAGGTGACCTGATAACTTTTTATTTTTTTAAGATAGAAGCAATCATAACATGTAAATATATCTAGGTAACAGAAGCAATGTACTGGGAAAGGTTAAAGATCAACAAGCCAGATGAATAGTGATAATGAAGTGATTAGTCTTAATTTTAAGCATCTTCCCAATTTACATATGTCCTCTCCCTCTTCCCCTAATTGTACTGTAAACCACAGCCTTATAACTAAAAGATATTTTCTGAATCTTTTTAGTGCTATTAGGAAAAGCTATTCCTTCATAGTTTCATTCTTTATTCACAACAACAAATCTGAGCTCAGGAGTATTTGCAATAGGACTCCTAAGTTGCACAAATGTATTTTTCTTTTCTTTCTTTCTTTCTTTCTTTCTTTCTTTCTTTCTTTCTTTCTTTCTTTCTTTCTTTCTTTCTTTCTTTCTTTCTTTCTTTCTT
>NW_011888783.1:24726795-24737891 GCF_000151845.1 Pteropus vampyrus | reverse complement strand
TTCCTTCCTTCCTTCCTTTCTTGCTTTCGCTTTATCTATTGAATTTTTAAAACAACCTTCTTCTGCACTCCAGAATGAGGAGAAAAGTCTCGCCGAACCTATGGCCCCTTGTTCCTAAGGTAACTGATAAACTGTTAATATGTTAAGGTGGTATTACTGGCATAAAGCCATATTTTAGTAGTGGAGTCATCCAGCCATAACTTAATAGTAGAGCAGGTCACAAGTATCCTTTCTCCTAATAGTCACTGTGGCAAAGGCAAATGTAAATAACGCCAGGGGAGATGGATCTACATATGGTGTGCGATTTATTTATTTTTTTTAATTTCTTTATGGGTAATGTAATATGATAGGAACTGGTGCTATGAAGGTACAGATGGTGAGTGTCAGGCAGATCTTATTACCTGCAACCATGGAGTCCAGCTTGCCTTCGACAGCTGTAATTGGCCTCTTTCCCCTTTTTGGAGTTGAAGTAAAAACATTACCTCCGAGTACACTTTTTTTTTTTTTTGCAAGAAGAATGGAATGGTTTATCTTTCATTTATTACTTGTGACAGGAAACTAAAAGAGGAAGAGCTGGTCTGAATTTAGGAAAGAGCAATTCTAGATGAAAGCCTCATCCCCAGGAGAACAAACAGCCATAAAGGTGTGCATAATTCAAAGATCATTTTGTAGTTATGCCAAATGTTTGGCAAGAGTCAAGTTATAAAATTTTTTTAATTGTTCAGTTAAATGTCCATACCAGCTGCAATTATTTTAAATGGTTCCATGAACAGAGCAACTCCATAAACACATGGCACCCCCAAAGCCTGCTTTCTCCCAGAGCCTTCCTTCCTGATATAAGGACTTAATTAAAATTGAATGTGCTGGTTGGTTCATTGCCTGTTAGGGCTGTGGCCAGTCTTTGCTTTCAGATCAGAGAGTTCTGCCAGCTTTTCACCCATGATGCTAGCTGCTCACATAAGGTCTATACAAGTAAAAATAGCTTAGTTTTTTTCTTTCCCTTTCACTCACACATTGCTATGGAAAATCCTGAAACAGTTGTTTTTGTGCAATTATAAAAGGTGAAGTTTCATTTTCAGGCTTGTTCCCCTACCTGGATTCTAGGAAAGAGGACTTGAAAAGCACTGGTTCATGAAAGAGAGGTTATTCCCTTTCAGTTTTTGTCTGGTTATAAAGAATACCTCACTGATAGCTCTTGATGGAATTCAAAATTCAATATTTAAATCCCAAGAGTTAGTGTACATTTCTGTAGGGAAACATTTATGTTATTACATCAGAGACTTTACTACAACTTTTTCTCTCCCAAGTTAAAAGCTTTCATTGTCCAAAGTCTTTCCTGTAGTTGTATATGTAATATAAACTTTAAATTACAAAGCCTCAGCCACCAAATGATGACTTTGCTTATTTTAATTTTCTGGAATCAGTTTAATGTTTAATTCCATTCATATCTGCTTAATATTTAATGAAGGACTCGGTAGGGTACATGGCACTTTTATAAACCTCCCATCTCAGTGAATATATAAATTTGGATCAAATCACAAGAATAAATATACCCTAGCAGAAGACACAAAACAGATTCATCATTTATCTAAATAAGGTCTTCTCCCATCAGCATGCCCTTATCTAATAGTCCAACACCATTAGCAGAAGTCTGGGAGTAGAAGGTTTAAGACTATGAAAGAAAAATAAACCTAAAACTATGAATCTTTGAGTAACTCAGATTGGCATCTAGAACTGTTATTTGAATTCAATTCGGTTTACTTCAAGTAAGTAAGTTATTTAATATCCATTATGTACTAGGTAGAAACTGTACTAGGTAGTGTGGATATAAATGTTAGCAAATAGGTCCAACTGAGACAGGTGCCAAATACACCTTTTTGGAAGGGCAATTTAATCATTAAAACTTTGTATTAAGTATCAGTCAGCCACAGCTTTAGAATTAAAATGACCAAGCGGAGAAGGCTGCATGTGTAGCAGCTTAAAATGCCTTTGTTCAGCTGTTGTAAAATTCCTATCTGAAGAGCTGCTAAAGACAGATGGGAAAAACATACATAAGAGGCACAGGGACACCAGTAGTCACAGCTGCATTTTAGGCATAAAAGCTAGGAATGTTTTAGGAATGAACACCCCAAGGACCTGGGTCATGTCCTATTTATCTCTGTCTCAAAATTCTAATACATAATAGGCACTCGAAACATGATAATTGAATGAATTTGTAGATTTGGTAATAAAAGTAGATCATTAATTCCTAAAATCAGATAATCATTTATTTTCTCTTTCTAATCCCTATGCTCTAGCAAGTTACTTACCCACTCTAAAGCATTATTTTGCCCATTTGTAAATGGGAATAAAAATCATGCCAGCCCCATAGCATTATTATGAAAATTAACGAGAGAATGTGAGTCAATCATATTATACAGTGCCTGGCACATATAGACTGAATTAGTCAATTATCATTGATAGTCATTGTTTATTAACCAGGTCTATACCATATTGTCATCTGGAGAACTTTTTAAAAATGACCAGATTCTATCTCCAGAAATTCAATTTAATTATTTTACAGTGAAGTACAAACTTCTCTCATTTTTAGAAGCTTCCTTGGTGGTCAGGTGATATAATGTGAAGCCAGGGTAGAAAATCAAAGTAGAGAAATGTACACACCCATCCCCCTTACACACCCACATACATTCTTTAAAAAATCAATCATTCATTAACAACAGACAGTTTTTTGTGCACTATAACTATAGAGATCTCTATTCAATCTTCTGGTAGTTTATTTTTCTCTGAAGATCAATTTTGAGTAAGAACTGAGTACTCCTATCTCTGTATTATGAAATCAGAGAAGAATCATAGTTCAACAACTCAACATTTGATGGCTCAGGTTCCTAAAGACTGGATCTTTTTTTCATTTTTCTATCACCCTGGAGATATATTAGATTCTCTTTTTAGTAAGTCAATTTCCTTGTCTAATGTGTAGGCCATCTATTATAATGCTTGAATTTCTGTGATACTTAAAACCACAATCTGAGCATGCAGTATTATTTTATTATACCTCTCATGCCTGAGACTATGGTTGACATTTCACTGTATGTCATACCTACAGTTGTTTGTAAATCACCATCTTCTGAAAGTTATTTTGTAAAAAAAATGACCAGTAATTTATTTTATTAAAAAATTATCTTCAAATTTATTTTTGTAATATATATTATATAATAACTTACTTAAAGATAGTTATATCTCTTTAGGAGAGTTACAAATTAAATACACTGAATAAAATATCTACCATTTCAGTATTTGCATGGAAATATGAAATTTTTTTCATTACAGTAATAACTTCCTGGACTTTCAAAAATAATTTCACTAATTTTATCAAATTCTCTTACATCTATTACATAAATGCTCCTTTTTCACTCTGAATGCCTTCTTCTAAGGACATGTTAACCCCTAGCATAGCTTGTCTCTTTTTCCACAGGTTACTTTTCTACATTTTTTGTACAAGGCACTGCTATCTTAAGAATGTTTTGGCCTCAGCATGCTACTGTAAAGTGGTTACTAGGTGACACTTCTGTTTTTCTCTCCAGGCCATTTATTGCCCTCTCTAACATTCTTTGCTTAGATACTGATTGGTTAGAATCTCTTGGCACCTGGCAGTGTCTTCTCAGTTCTAAGTCCTGACCAAAACTCACTTTTCTTGTCTACAAGCAATATGTTACATAGTTTGTTTTTGTTTGTGTGATTAGTACATGTATGCTCTTTTATTAAAATACACACATACATACATGCAATCATACACACACACACACACACACACACTCCCCATATCCAAGAGTGGACATATAATTATAAGGCTGCATTTTTATTTGTTGTATAATTCATCCTCTTCTACATTATCTGCATAAATTCAGTTTGATACACTTCTGAGTTTTATTTGTATGCTTGTTTGTTTTATTAAATCTTTCTTGCACAGTACTAACAATAAGGCATGTCCTTATGTACTGGTTGGATGGAACCAAACTAACTATAATTACATGTGGCTCTAGATGTAGAAACTAGATTTGCAAACATTAAAAACACTTCCATATTCTTCCTAATCAGTGTTAATATGGCAGCAATAAAGTCGTTGCTAGGCACCAAACAAGAGATGGTGCAGCTCTGGAATTCAGGAGTAATGTCTGGCAGTACATTTCAGGCAATCCATTGTCCGTTAGTTCAGTTTATCTTAGAAGACCTGTCTTCTGTGCAAGTCTGATGATCCACAAGAATCTTGTGAGTTTCATGTTTTCTTCTTATAATAGCTATTTGTAACACCTACTATCTGCCTGGCATTGTGCTAGGAGCTTTGCATAAATTAACTCTAATCCTCTTATAAAACTGGAAAAAAATTGTGTTATAATTCTATTTTTTCAGCTGAGGCCATGCTATACACCCAGTAAAACTCAATGTGACGCTCATTCACTCTTTCACACCTTGAGAGTGTCTTCAGGAGCAAGCCAAATTCCCTTAGTGATATTAGATTTCAGTGGATGTTCAAAAAAGCAAGGAAAAATTGTCCCATCATTTGTTGTGATGTACTGAAACAAGTTCTGGAGTCGGAACCAGAATTCCTAGGTTCAACAATTCTTCACTTGGCCAATTTATGTTTCTATTTCCTTATTTGTGAAATAGGAATAATTCGTTCTATTTTCTTCCCTTTTTCCATCACAAGTTTTTTATTTTTTGAGAATCAGATGCTGTAAAACATATAAAGAAAATTGGTAAAAATATGACAGTTGCTGTGAGAATAGAATGCTAATGATTTCAACATCAGAACAACAGAAACAAAATGATAATTGTGTGAGGTAAAGAATGTGTTAACTAACCTTTTTGTGATAAACGTTGTACGATATACAAGTGTATTAAATCATCACATTGTACAGTTTAAATTTACATAATGTCAATTATATCTCAATAAGGCTGAAAAAATATAAAGCACTAAGTTAATAGTAAGTGTATATAAACATGTGGACTTGATTCCAGTATAGAAATACATTGTAATATACATAAATAACTCAAATAGAATATGTATATTACATAGATGCATACATACAACTGTGATCAATTTAGAGGCCTGAACTAAAAAATTTTTCAAATAGAAAAAGTTGACCACGGGAATCAACCCTTGTATTCCATGAGATTCATTCATTAAAAACATAATATATTAGAAGAAAACAAGAGCCAAAGCAATGTTTAGTATTATTAATTTCTTAAATACATATTCTTTCAGAAAATGTAATAACATTTCTAGATATTAAAAAATACCTGTCAACATCTGGCTCTATCATGATATAAAGACTAATAAAAATAGAGTAGCAAGTAATGAAGACAAGACACTTAAGCAAAAAGCAGTGATTTTAGTCTTGGGGATTTAGTTTGAAAATGACTTAAGCCACAAAAAAAGATCATGAACTTTATCTATTGGATATTGAAAAAATATTTATTACCGTATATTTTCAAATATCAGTATAATTGATTTCCTTTATCTACAAAAAGTAAAGCCACACAAAATAAAAACTTTTAAGTTTATCCTTGAAATTTAAAAATCACTTAAAGAAAGCATTTCAAATTTATACTTCAATAATAAAAGTAGATCTTTTAACATCATACTATTTGCACATTTTCTTCAATTAAGATATATTAATCATTGACAATTTCACTTCTTGTTTTTTCTTAAGGCTATGTGTACAGTTCACTTAAACAGCCAAACCTTAGACATAGACAATGCTTCTACTAGGGGTCTTTGAAAAAATTCTGAGAACATGTGATTTTCATGTGATGGGAAATGACTTTCACCTGGTTAGTCATCCATCTTTGTTTTGTTGCCTTTTCTATACTTTTGCCATTAGGTGGCAGTGAGACAACACATAAGGTTACCGTGTCATTTCTCTTATTTTAGTATAAAATGGAAAAAAAAAAGACTGATGATATCGCTAAATTAATCATCAAGGATTAGGCTGTTAATATAAGGATGATGCTCAGATCATACAGGAATGTCAGTTAATAGTTTTATATAATGTACGCAGAGAAGCTTGTGTGAACGCATGTAGAAGTATGACAATAGAAATGTCACTGAATATAGTTGCAATGATTAGATATACAGTACAAAATAATAAACTATTTTTGAAGTTAAAAGGAAAAAAGAAATAGCCAGAAATTTGTGGCTATCAAAACTATTTCAATAATACTCATAACTAAAAAGAGCCTTAGAAATCAAAGATTCATACTTGTAAAGGTTCCGAGATACCCAGAAGTAGATATGTAGATGTTCATGCCATTCATTGTCTAAACATGGACACTTCCAAAAATAAAAGGGGCACTATTTACAACATATCATGATGTAACCATGACTGCCCCAAGCAAACAAAATGGTCAACCTACAGACACAGTATTAAAATGAGGTTTATTAATTCCCTCTCAACACTTCTATGTATACACATAAGAATAAGAAGAAAATGTGAAAGATCTCAATTCTATAATCCTTCCAGCCCGAAACATTCATGAATTCAGAATTTGCTTTTGGTGAAGTGTTTCCTTTCTCTTTTGCCTATGTAACTTCACTTTCCCTTCCTCTCTCTCTCTCTCTTCAGATCTCAGCTCAGTCACTAATTTCTGTTTAAAAGGAAGACTTTCCTGTCTTCTTAGATTGGGT
The DNA here is from genome assembly GCF_000151845.1 of Pteropus vampyrus. NCBI lineage: Eukaryota > Metazoa > Chordata > Mammalia > Chiroptera > Pteropodidae > Pteropus > Pteropus vampyrus. The sequence goes on along the minus strand of NW_011888783.1, from coordinate 24,731,206 downwards.
CAAATCTTTCCATTATAAGCTCTCCTCATAGCACTATACACTTTTGATCCAAGTATTATTTTAATGAGCTTTTGATTAACACCTATCTCTATCACTACACTTTAAATTCTATGAAGCAGAAGGTCTATCTAGTTTTGATCAGCAGTTATTCCCCAACACACCCAATCTAGCATCAGTGTATATATAGATATAGATATATATACATACACACACACGCACTCATATATATGTATGTATTTAACAAATGAATGAACATTCCGATTACTGAGACAAATTATAATAGTGTTTTTCTTGCAACAAACGTGTTTGACTTAATGGTAACTGGTCTTTCCAGTTCAAGATAAAAAACTGCAATTCCCACTCCATTTCTACTTGGTGGAATTTTACAAAATTCCTTTGTAAAGGTAAAATGTAATTTTAACAGAAAACTATATCTGTCTTTAGAGATAAACTATTCTCTGTAATTTCCATGGGAAAGCACTTGACTTCAGTTATGAAGCTGACTTTGTATGAAGAGAAATTCATATCCTGAACAGCAGCCGTTTCCATGTGGTATTAACTTCAGGGTAGATTTTTAACCCAGAGTCCAAGGATAGACTTCTGTACTTTGCTGCTCACTCTGAAATCATTAGAGGATTGTGCATATGTGTATGTGTACATGTGTGTATTTTTCTACTGAAAGTGTGTATAATTGTGTTATTTTCATTGTACATGTCTTGCACTTCTTTCATTAACTTTACTTTTCAATTTTTTATGTTATTGAAATAATATTTTCAAAATAATTTTTGGATTATTAATTGCAAGAGTATAAAGATTAAATTGATTTTTCTATATCAATTTCACATTGTATAAGATTTCTGAACTCATTTATTAGTTGGTTCTAATAAATTTTTGTTTTATTCCTTAGGATGTTCTATATACAAAATCATATCTGCAAATTCAGTTTTACTTCTTCCTTTCTGAACCAGTTTTATTTCATTTTTTTTCCTTGCCTAATTTCCCTGGCTAGAATGTCCTATATAAAGTGAAATAGAAATAGTAAGACTAGAGATTCTTGTCTTCATCCTGATCTTAGGAGAAAGCATTCAGTCTTTCCTCACTATTTATTATGTTATATGTGGGTTTTTCATAGATTCCCTTTGTCAGCTTGAGGATACTCCTTCTATTCCCAGTTGAGTGGTTTTTTAATATATAAATATATAATTAATAACTTTAAAAATTTTTAAATGCTTTTCTGCATTTATTATTATGATCATAGAATTTTTGTTTTTTATTCTATTTATGTGGTATACCATATTAATTGATTTTCAAATATTTAACCAACCTCCCACCACTGAAACAGTTTGTGCCCCCAAGGGCACAAATCTTGTGATTTCTTTGTCTGGTTTTGAAATTAAGATAATGCCGATCTCATAGAATTTTATTGGTTCGTATAGAATGGGTTTTCATATCAGAGAAATACCAACCTCATAAAAAAGTTATTTTCTCCTTTTCTCTGTTATAAAAGAGTGCTTGAAGAATTGGTGTTTATTCTTTAAATGTTTCTTTGACTTCACCAGTGAATTTGTAAATATATTCTTAATTACTCTTTTATTCTTTTTATTTGTTATAGATTTATTGATATCTTCTACCTAAATCAGTTGTAATAGTTTGTGTGTTTCTAGGAATTTGTCTGTTATCTGAATTTAATCTTTTATCTGATTCATTGACATGCAATTATTCATAGTATTACTTTATAATCTTTTTCATTTCTGTAATGTTGGTAGTGATGTCTCCTCTTTGATTTCTGATTTTAGTATTTTGAGTCCTTTCTTTTATCAGTCAGTCTACCTAAAGTTTTGTCAATTTGGTAATCTTTCCAAAAAACAAACTTTTGGTTTTGTTGATTTTTTCTGTTATTTATTGACTCTCTCTTTTATTAATATCCACTCTTTATTGTTTTCTTTTTTTTTGCTTCTTTTCAGTTTGCTCTTTTTTTATATAGCCTTACAGTGAGATATTAGGTTGTTATTTAGATTCTTTTTTTAAATATAGGTTTTACAGGTATAAATTATCCCATACAAAATGCTTTGACTACATACCATATGTTTGCTTTCTTGTTTTAATTTTCATTCATTTCAAAGTATTTGTAATCAAACTCTGTGATTTTTTTCTTAGACCTACTGTTTATTTAGCTGTTGTTTAATATCCACATATTTGTGGACTTTCCAAATTTCTCTATTATTGATATCTAATTTTATTCCATGTGGCCAGAGTACATACTTTGCATGATTTCAATCCTTTTAAATTTATTGAGGCTTCTTTTATTACCTAACATATTATCTATCCTTAAGAATGATCCATGTGTCCTTGAGAAGAATGTGTATTTTGTTATTGTTGAGTGTTCTTGGATTAGTTCTTATTGCTTTATCATGCTCTTAAGGTCTTCTATTTCCCTGTTTATTGTCTGCTTAGTTCTGCTAATATTTGAAAGTGGAATTCTGAAGTTTCCAAATAATATCTGTGAATTGTCTATTTTTAAAAATGTTATCAGTTTAAGTTTTATGTATTTTGGAAATTAGTTGTAAGGTGAATATTTGTTTATAACTGTTATATATTCCTGATGGATGGACCATTTATCTTTACCCCTTTTACCTCTAATAACATTTCTTTGTTTAAAATCTATTTTGTCCGATATTAGTATTGACACTCCAGCTGTATTATGGTTGCTATTTGAATGATCTACTTTTTTGCACCCTTTTACTTTCCACCTATTTGTATCTTTGAATCTAAATTCCATTTCTTGTAGACATCATATAGTAGAATACTGTTTTTTTAACTAGTCTCTTAATCTCTGCACTTTGATTGTATTGTTTAATTCTTTCATATTTAATATTATTTATGTATTTGGATTTAAGTTTGCCATTTTATTTTTGTTTTTTATTGGTCTCATGTCTGTTTATTCCTCTGTTCTTTCTTTATTGCTTTCTTTTGCATTAACTGAATATTTTCTTGTGTAACATTTAATTCATTTCATTATTTTCTCACCATATTTTAAAAATTATTTTCTTAAGGCCTACCATATACATCTTAGCCTATCAGAATCTACTTCAGATTTATAATAATTTATTTCCAGCTAGATATAATAATATTACTCCTATATAGCTCAATTCCCTATTTCCCATTTGCTGCTGTTATTGTCATACATATTACATCTATATATGCTATAATCCCTACAATGCATTATTATAATTATTACTTTGTATAATTTTATATCTTTTAAAGGATTTGAGATAGAAAAGGAGACCAAATGTATATTTTAAAGTTTGTTATAGTCTACATTTCTATTTAAAATTTTTGATTCTCCTAGTTTGTTCTTATAGATTCAAGTTACTATCTGATGTCATTTTCTTACCCCATCACAGCTTTGCTCTCCACCTCCTCCTTCATGCATGTATTGTCGAATGCATTTCATTTCTATATTTTATAGCCCCAATAATTCAATTATATGTATATTATTATAATTGCTTTTAAAATTAGTTAAGAGAATATAGGAGTAGAAGTATATATTTTTACTATGTAGGCATTCTGAGATGACTGGTTTTAGTTGGTGTTCTTTTTACCCTGACTTTTACCCCGACTTCTCTGTTAAAACTGCTTCTGTTGGTATCATATCAGTCATTAGGTTCCACTAATTGCCAGCTAATTGACCTGTTGTTTTCAACAATGCCTTGGGGGCACAAACTGCTTCAGAGTATAATCCAATTAAACACAGGCCCCTTTGCAGTAGTTTTAAGGCCAGTCAATGATTTTTGTTTTCTTCCCCTAGGAAGCTTTTTTTGTTAACTATCTTTTTTTCCAGATTCTATCTGGTAAACTAGACTACAGTTTAGCTCTTATGAAGCTACCGGCCTCTTCTTAATTGCTTACCGTCCAAATCACTGTTTTTAAGAGTGTCCTTAGGCTTAAAATTTTCCACACTATTTTTCAATAAATTAGGTTTCTTTGGGGAGAAACTTGGGTCACTATGTTCTTATGGCCTGCCTCTCCCCCTGGACAAAATCTCTGTGGTGGGTGTGGGGACAGTAGTCTGCGTCTCTAGGAGTGAGACCCTTGGTTTATAATCAGTATAGAATGATTGCCAGGTTAGAGTAATTGTCTCTGGTGTTCTTGAATTGCCTCCTCCAACATAAAACCTCCACCTTATGAGTAAGCTGGAGAAAGGGTGATGAAGCTACCAGTATCTTCAGCCTGTCACACCATTCTGTGAGTGGAGATTGGGTAGAAGAAGGGAATCACAACTTTCTGGCTATGTTTACCAAGAAGTTAATCTTTGCAACTCAAAGCTGTAGGTGGGATATGAGAAATGCTAGAGGCATATCCCTCTACCTGGTTATATACAGTATCCCTTGACTAGGAGCTAAAGAAGAGA
>NW_011888783.1:24712836-24725690 GCF_000151845.1 Pteropus vampyrus | reverse complement strand
TATGTCTGGGGTCTCAACTGAATGCTTAACATAATTAATGAGACCTCTCAACTTTGGTGAGCCAGAATTATAGCAGCCTCAGTTTTGTGTGATCTCAGATAGTTACAATCAGCAATCAGATGCACAGCTTCTGCTATCTGTTAAGTTTCAATGAGTTTTGTCCTTCTCTTGCATAATCCAGTCTTCATCTAGGACCATAGGAAAACTAGAGGTATGCTTCTGCACTCATTTTTGCACTGCTTCCTTCTTTCCATTGCTCTGTTGCACAAATTTCTGACACTTCAGCGAATCTACATTCATATCTTTGACTCCACAACTTATTAGGACCTCTTTTGTCTCCTTCAGCTCCTCTTCCCTGTGCTGTGGTCCTGAAAATTTTCCCAAGCAGAAAGTGGAAAGAACTTGGGGCTCACTTTGGGTGTTTTCCCCTCTAAAAGCTCACAGTACTGCACTACTTGATATTTAATGCCTCGAACAATGGACTCCTACGATTTGTTCAGTTTTGTATTGTTTGTGGCAGGAGGGTAAGTCTGGTACCAATTACTCCACCATGGTGAGAAGCAAACATCTCAGCAATTAGATTTTTTTAAAAAATTATGTTCAAGTTCTTAAAAGTGTGCCTGTATATAATAAACACTAAGTCATTGTTTTTGAATAAATGTTCTCTATTTATTATTTTTTATATTGGAGAAATAAGCCTAGGAAACAAACTGGGATTGAGATTTATAATTAGAACAAATCCCAGCAGCTCCAAATTGTAGCTCTGTGAACTTAGAAAACATATTAGGCCCTCTAAGCTTCGCTTCCTTTACTAAAAATTATAAAATAACACTTTCCTTAAAGGATTGCTATGATACTTGAGATTGTGCGTGTGTGTGTATAAATATGCAAATATCTGTTACATAAAATGATAGAATTTTAGGCATTTATAAGGGAGATATCAGGGAAGAAAAAATTATCATGGGGTTAAGAATGTAAAATATGAAGAATCGCACACTCACGTTTGACCACAGTTACATTCTTGCTAGTTCTGTGACCCCAAGTTACTTAACCTTCCTGGATGTCAGTGTCACATATAACAAATGAGTTAAAGGTTGTATGTACCTCATAAAAAGCAGGTGTAAACCACTTATTTGAATGCTCATTACAGAATAAAATCTCAATAAGTTATAACTATTATTCTAATTATCAGTTTCACACTAATAATAGTATGTCTAAAGCCAAGTCCCAGGGAAAAAGAAACGTGCTAGTGTGCCACATTCTTAAGTAAAATAAATTCCAACAGCTGCTAGAAGTAAATAGTGCCCACAGCAAATGGGCTGCATGTGGGCTCTAGTTGCCATATTGTTAGGGATGCCTAAAGGAATTAAGTTATGTTATGTAGAACTCACACTTGAGTAAATGTTCTAAAATTTCACCAATATGCTGGAGAAAGTGATAGGAGAGACTCCCACATATCCTGAGGAATAAATATAAAATACAAATATTCCCAGATTGTTTTTGATTAATTTATGTTTCAGATTCCATCGATTATTGTCAGTAGTCAATGGAGGCTATATTTTCCTCTCTGGTTTCCTCCACATAAAACAAAAGGTCTGCCAGCTAGTCAATTTCTTAAAGCAAAAACACCAGTCATTCTTGATTTTTTCCTTCACTGACTTCCTGCCTCCAAACCACCAGTTCATGCTGCTGACTATATGTCCAAATATATCTCCAATCCATCTTTGTTTTCTGTATCTATTGCCATTTCCTAATACATCATCATCTTGCATAGACTATTGCATTATTTCCTAGTGGTCCTGGTACTACTGCTCTTGTCTCCAACAATCCATTTATCACACAGCAGCCAGACTAATATATATATATATATATGTATATATAATTAAATATTAAATAAATTATATTATGTCATACTTTGATTTAAAGCCTTCTGCTGTCTTTAAATTTCATTTAGAATAAATCCAAGCTCTCTTCCAAAGCTCTTGAATCTTGTCCCTGTCTATCTCCTTTATTTTATCTCTTATTGCTCTCCCTTTCACTCATCACACTTCAGTCATACTGAATTTTTGTTTGTTTTTTCTCTGATTATTGAATACAGTAAACTCATTCCTTCTTTGGTGCTTCTTCTACATTTACTGTTCCCTCTGCCTGGAATACTCTTCCCTTGAATTTAACTTTATTTTTTACAGAGCAAGTTGCTGTAGTCTGAAAGTTTGTATTCCACCATAATTCATATGTTGAAATTCTAATCCTCAATGTGACAATCTTAAGAGGTCTGGCCTTTAGAGGTGATTATGTTTTGAGGGTGGAGCCTTCATGAAAGAGATTAATGATCTTAAATGAGAGATCTCACAGAGTTCCCCATTCCGTTCCACCATGTGAAGACACAGCAAGAAGTCAGCAGTCCGTGCCTCAGAAGAGGGCTCTCGTTTGACCATGTTGGCACTCCGATCTCAAACTTCCAGCTTCCAGACTGTGAGAAATAAATTTCTGTTGTCTAAAACCCACCCATTCTATGGTATTTTTTTATAGCTGCCTGAACAGACTGAGACACTAGTTGTATTGGTTTTCTATCATTGCCATAGAAATCATCACAGACTTAGTGACTTAACATAGTACAAACTTATGCTAAAGTTCTCTAGATTAGCAGTTTGGTATAGGTTTCACTGGAATAAAATCAAGGTATCAATAGATTGTGTTCCTTTCTGGAGATTCTATGGAAGAATCTATTTCCTGGTCATCTGGATTGTTGATAAAATTCAATTGCATACAGCTGTATAACCGAAGTCTTTATTTTCTTGCTGCCTGTGAGCTGAAGCCTGTTCTCAGCTTCTAGAGGCTGCTGAATGGCTCGGCTCCTCTCTTTCTTTATCTTCATCGTCAGCAATGGCAGATTGATTTTTTTGTCATGTGTTGCCATCCAGTTATTCAGGATAATCTTTCCATCTTAAAATTCTTTAATCACAATTTCAAAATCCCCTTTACAATGTATGGTAACATTATTCATGGGTTGGGGGGATTGGACCATGGACACCTGCTACTATTTTGCCTATTGCATTGGTTTATTCTCATTATTTGGGTCTCAGCAAAAAGTCAATTCCATAATAAAATCATCTCACACACACACCAGTCACTCTCTACTACATCCCTGTAGTATATTTTTTTCAAAGCTATATCATTCTCTGAAAGATCTCGTATCATTTATTTGTTCATTCATTGTTATCTTGCCCCACTGGGATATAATCTTTATGAGGGCAGAGATGTTTTCTGTTTGTTCACTTTCTTATCCTCAGCACCCCAAAGAATACAAGACATACAGAAGACCTCAATAAATCAGTTTAGGTCAAATGAATGCTTGGATTTAATTATTTGTCATTGTTCAAAACTGCATAATTGCTTTGGTAGAAACAATGCTCTTGATGGAATACACTATTAAATTTACTACCCAGATATTTCCTGTTCTAGTCAAAGACATTTTTCATTCCTTCTAGTGGATATAGCTGTTTCTTTATTAAGTGACAGGATTTTTGCATTTTTTTACTCATACTACCTCACACAGAACTGAGAAATTTTCTACTTTCAATTTGCTTCCTGTGACAGTAAGATATAATGTCTTTGTTATCAAAATGTTTAAAACCTGCTCTCCTGTTCATAACTTTCTATTAAGTTTTTTAAATGATTTCAAGTTCTTGGATCTGTAAGTCACTAAATCAATGAAAAATAATATCTTTCACTTTTTTTTTTTGCCTACAAATAGCCCCCAAATTGCTGTAGCAGCTCATGTAAATGTAAAGTTACATCAAATCTCTGAAAATAATCAGTCCATGATTAGCATAATGGTTGACATTATATCTCTTATCTTGAAAATCTATTCTATTTTAGAATAAGAATAATTCTGCTTCTTATAGATTTGTATCCTTGAATTTTTTATTTGAATGCATGTTCTTTTTACAAATGAGGAAAACCAGGGCTCATGGAAGTAAAGAACCAGCTTGTATTCACAAAGCAAGTTACTAGTAGAGCCAGAATCTTAACCAAGGAATGCCAGCTTCCAATCCAGTGTTCATTCCTCTACACTCCATTGCCTCAAAGCAATGGGAAAACACACAATGAATTGCAAAGCCTTATTTATTAATAATTTAAGATGAAAAGCAAAGAGTCCAGATATAATTTGTAAAGTGGCATGGGTGGTAGGAGGATTACTGAATAGCCTTTGTTCTTAATATATAATGACTTTGAGTTTCCAAATATCACTCATTAAAAGATCAAAACCCAGAAATGTTTAGGGTGTAATTGCAATTGGAATACTAGTTGCAGCTTCAGTTACAATTACAGGACCAACTCATCTCGTGAATGTAATTACTTTGGGTTCTATTACTCTGACATAATCTGCAAGTACTTATTAGTGCAGATGAGGACTGCAGAGGGGGCCAGTTGTTCTGTGTCCAGACTTGGCCAGGTTGTTGCCGAGTTATCACACAATAACCCACACATTCACAAGCACACATAAACACATCTGGCCTCATTATTCTGACTGTTCCAACAATCAAAGGAACGAGCATTGTTATTGGTATGATTAGAAATTTAGCTAGCTCAGTGTTGAATTAATGTCTGGATTAATGTCTGGATTCAAGTTATATAAAGTATCATTTCATTGTTATTTTTCTTTCAATTGAAATACATATTTATTGATGATCAATTATTTTTCATGACAAAACTGTTCCAAGTGTAAATTTTTTTTCTTTTTTTTTTACAAACAACTCAGCACTATTAATCACTGTCCCTTTTGAAATTTTATTCTCTTTTACTGTTCCTAATTTTTCTCCCAAGATTCTGCCCAGTCTTGCTGGCTTCTTTTGCTTTTTGCTCATTAAAATACTGTTGACAAGATACTGACAATATGAGTAGTTTCTTTGAGCAAACACAATTGATAGCATTGAAAATACGACCCATAAACTATTTAAACTTTCTCTCATCCCAAACCCTATAGTCTCAGTTTTCATTATTGGCCTTACTAATATGCCAGCAATCCAAGATGGATATCTTAAAGCTATCTCGAACTCTCTGATATGGATTGAAATGTGTACCCCAAAAAGATAAGTTGTAGTCCTAACTCTCAGTACCTCAGAATGTGGCCTTAATTTGAAATAAATATTTGCTGATGCAATCAAGTTGAGATGAGGTTATTAAAGTGGGCCCAAATCCAGTGCGACTGGTGTCCTTTTATAAGGGGGAAAAATTTGAACAGAGGCACACAGGGGGAATGCCATGTGATGACAGAGATGATGACAGACGCGGAGACAGAAGTAATATAGCTGTAAGCCAAGGAAGGCCAAGGATTGATGACCATCACCTAGGAATAGGTAAGGAAGCATTCTAGCCAGAGTCTCAGAGGGAGCATTGACCAACTGACATCTTAATTTTAGATTTCTTGCTTCTAAAACTGTGACAGAATAAAGTTTTGTTTTAAGTGACCCAATTTATGGTCCTTTGTTATGTCTGCCTTAGGAAATTAATATATTCTCCTTCTTTCCCACCCCACAGCTTCTCTTTCCTACATTTAGTAGCTTACCAACTCTCATAAAGATCTCATTTACCTGACTGTGAAAAAAGTGAGGAAGAAATTTTCTGATGCTTCTATTAATTTCAAGCTAATTTTTTATGCTATTAGATTTATTATCTACCAAACAATGACAAAATAAGTGTTTTGTACATAATTAAAATGGAAGAGGAAGAAATTGAGAGATTTCACACGTAGGATTAATAGTAAAACTATTGTTTACAAACATCTTTCCACCATTTTTACCAATATTTAAGTGAAATAGTTTAAGTGCTAAAAATCTGGTAGTTTATATGTATTAATCCTATTTGAAAAGCTTAATAAATAGTAAGATGGTCAGTTTACCCATGGGAGTATTTAAATAGATACTTCCGGATAAGTAAGAAAGATAAAAACTTAAACCCAGATTCTAGTCTGTCGACAACAAATGCCATCAAAATGTGAAACTGGCAAAAAGTCAAGCAAACCTGGAAATGCTACTTTAATTCCCAGTGTAGAAAAGAATTTAGGCAATGCTGTCAGTGCCGAACTGATCCTGTCAGCTAAGCCAAGTGTCAAAGGTAAACTGATTGAGAAGGGAAATTTCGATGATGAGATGCCCAGTTGGAAGAACACACAAGAGGCAAATATGAGAATGAAAAGGCAGGCACCAACTTTATTGTGCAGAGCGCACTTCTGTTTCTAGAAGCACAGTTCTATTGACAGAAGTGCAGTATCGCACTCACTTCTTCTGCTCCCCTTCTTGTGCTCCCCTTCTGCTCTCCAGGGGACTGCATGGCTCCACACATATCAGAGTACAATAGTGGCATTCAGCCACACATGCGTGATAAAACAAGCATAATTACGTCTACATAACATACTAAATCTGGGGTCCTATTCCTAGCCGCAGGCCTGGATCACAGCCAGACCCTAGACCAGCCAGACATTGGATTTAGTTAGGCCTGGCGCCCACAAATGTCTTCACTGTCTCTTGACCAGAGATGATCTTTGGCAGATTCTCTACTTATTCAAACTCTACTCAGGCTCCTTTGAGCTCTTTTCATCTAGGCTTCAAACGAAACTTCTGTGTTCATCTCTGCATTTGTCCAATTTTAGCATTAATCTTGCTAGGTCACCTTAGTTAGAATTCTCCATACTCTATATTTGATCACCCTCAATATTTATTCAGGTTCTTCATCTTCTGACATCCCTTATCTGGTGTCTGATCACCTAGCCTGCCTCCACTAGAAATCTTGTTAAGTCAGTTTAGCCAGAATCCCTTCTTAGCCCTCATGTTTTCTCTTAGTAATTTTTCATACACCAACCCCCACTCTGCTCCATGGTTATAAATTCCAACTTGTTCATGTTGTATTTGGAGGTGAGCCCACTCGCTCTCCCACTGCACGACCCCATTGTAGTGGTTCTTATATCCATTGCAATAGTCCCCTCTTGAATAAATTCTTCCTTATTCTTTTTAGCAAGTTTTATAAATACTTTTTTTCTCCAACACTGTAAGTAAATGAAGTTGCCTTTATCATCAAATTTGAGATGTTGCTAGAAATGAGTTAAATTTGGAGTATTTATTCTAATAACAAGCTCAAATCAATTGCAATGAATGCATCATTTATCAAAAAAAAAAAAGTGTATTGATGTACTTACAAATACCAGACTAAAAATAAAATTGTAAGACAGATTAGGTCTCTGCTCTCCTGGAAATTATACTCTGATGGGAATCTAAATTAAAAGGCATAGGTTGGTTAGGAAGGGGTTGGATGAGAGAAAGAAAAGAGATTTTTATGAGAGGCTAAATTTAGATTGGGTGGCTCATGAGGATATTAAGGGATAAAGCAACTAGGAGTGGGGAGTGTGCTCCCGATGACCTAGGACAGATGCTGATAGAGAGAATAGTCTTGCAGGTAAATTAGACTCCTTTGAAATGATATCCAAGGTCTAACTTATGTCTTTCTTCTTCTTGAGGAATAATTGTGAGACTAAGCAATGAATTAACATATGATTCTTATAAAGAAGGGCTTCGCTAAATTAAACAAACAAGATCCCTCTAAATTGATAATGTGAACTTTCCTTAAAAGCAAGATTTGGAGAGTTATACATTGTGACTAGTTGGCCTCCTAATCTTTCTTTCTTTATTGTATCCTCAGACTCATTTGGATGAGGTTAAGATTTAATGTGGAATTTAAAAAGTCGTAGATATCAGAGTACTAATAGATAAATATGTGGCAAGGATTATAAAAAGACATCACTGCCAGGCTACCATCAGCTGGTCATGTGTTTTGACTTGTTTTCCTAGCAGTGACTAAGTATTGCATGGATTCATCCTTTGTCTGTCTTATAGATTTTGGGAGATCGGCTGGGGCCAGAGGAGTTAGGAGCTGGCCAAAGAGCAGCCAGCCCAGTTAATCCTCAACCTAGGTAAAGAGTGGCAGTTTTTAATTACAGATTTTACATGCAACAGAACCTGGTTGTTTCACCAGAAACGAGGGGCTGAAATAAATGGAATTCGTATTCAAACATGAAATATATTTTGTTATACCTGTCTAAGCCATTAGAACATAGGTTCCACTCTTTAGGTTCGAAGATAATCCACTAGTCATGCCTCAAGGGTCTTTGCTAAATATAGGTTGTGCATATTTATACAGCACTTGTTCCCTAAACTGGGAGAATTTTTGAATTAAACATAGATAAAATTCAACAAAATAAATTCAAGATATGTGCAATTTAGTGTACAGTGAACATCTCTGAATTGGAAACGAAGAAAACAGAAGGAACCAAAGTTATATTAGTTACTGGCTGTAAATATTTATTTTTCTATTAATCTTACCTATCAACGGGCTCATTTTTCTAACTAAGTCAATGCAATAAAATAATACTCTCAATTTGAAGCACAGTATTTATAAAATTAGGCTCTCAAATTGACATAAATTGAAGCTTGAGGAAAAAGAAGTTGATAATTCAGCAACCTTTCCCCAATATCTATTCAGAATGCCTTAATTCAAACATGTTCATGTATTTATCATCATACATTTATTCTGACCCAGATTTCCTGCTCTTTACCATCACTTTTCCATGATTTCCTGGTTTGAATTGATTAAAAAAAATACAGAATTTAGACAGCATTCTGCTCCCCTTCACTTATCTTGTCAGGTATTCTTTTCGGAATGAATATTACTGGAGAAATAAGCAGGCATGGTGTGAAAATTTGAAATCATTCTATAAATCTTCTAATATCTTTCACTGTCCTTTTAGGAATTGCTTTTAGTAGTTATGTGGTTAATGGGAATATTTAGTTCTGACACACGTCTTCTAAATTTAAAACCTGTTTGACTTGTTATAAAAATCCATCTTGGGCCATTTTTCCCTTTCTTTTTTTAAAAGAATGTTTACAGGGATTAATTCTTCCAAAGTGAGTCTAGAGGGAAGAGAATGGGAAATCTACAGATTTCAAGATCTGAAAAATCTGTCTCCCAGCTATAGGGTCCTTGATACTGTTAAGATGCCCCAGGGAGAACTGAAGGACTCCTCACCTAAATCATGCCTCCTATTCCTGGATGCTTCCAGGTATCCCTGGAATAACTCCATGATCTTTTTTATAGTTTTCTATCCAGGAATCCCCAACCACTGGGCCAAGGACCGATACTGGTCCATGGTCTGTTAGGAACCAAACTGCATAGAAAGAGGTGAGCGACGGATGAATGAGCAAAGCTTAACCTGTATTTGCAGTCGCTCCCAGTGCTAGCATCACTGCCTCAGCTCCATCTCAGATCATCAGGCATTAGATTCTCATAGGTTGAGGACTGCTGTTATGCCTATGGTGCCGCTCAGCTAATGCCTACCTGTGACTACATAACAAGCAGACCTGGCACTTTCTTCATCTGATAATTGCTCCTATTAAACTGAGTTCAAAAGACAAACCTGATGACAAAATTACATATCCCATATTTTAGTATTTCATATTAATTATATCCTATAGTTATATTATTTAAGCTCTTAAAGGTTCAAGAAAAATTTTGAAAAAAGAAAAAGAAGATCATTTATTCTAAAAATCTTAAAATTGATTTAAAACAAGATAAATGCCATTATAAAGTGCTATATGCATACTTTTTATTCTGGTTAGGGCTTATATCATGTCCTGGCACCTAAGATCAGGGCTAATCAACTTCTTTGATAAGCTCCACTCAGCTAATTCAAATATCCAAGATTCAACACATAGGAGTCAATATACAGGTAAATATAAACTTAATAAATATGAGCCTTAAAAACAAATATAAAATACATTTTGACTAATTGAATTTTTTAATATACTTGATAAATTTTCTATTCAAATTATTCCAAGGGTGAATATTTCCATAAAAATAATAAACTTAAACAAATCTGAATGATAATTTTAACCTGTTGATCATGCATCAGGCAGAGTACCTTTTAGTTAAAAAAAAAAAAATCTATTTTAAAATATATCTTTGTTGACACCAAAACTTTTCGTAGTTATCATGGGTGGTACTAAATAACCCCTTTTAATTTTAAAGTTGCATTTTCATTACAGATTCCTTATAAACATTACTAAAGAAGAATGTTTTTGATGAGAAATGCTTGCCTAAAGCTAAATTACATGGCACAATCCCGCCACACCCCCAAAGCAATTTTTTTTTTTTTTTGCTGAAGAGATTATAGTAAAGAAAGCAAGTTATCTTTATTTTAAACCAAAAATAAAGTAATTTTTTTTCTAAATTTAAAAATACTTGCACTTGTCTTGCAGTATAAAATTTTCAACAGGGCAAGTCTGATCCAAATCAGTTTATAATTCTCTTCACAGATTGAAAAGACATTTAAAAGTCATATTGCTTAGTCATTCAATTCAACATGCAGAGATAGGTATTTTACAGTTTCTTAACTTTAGAAGTTCATCTATAAATTTCTTCATGTTCCTATGTCTTTTCTCTTAGAAACAGGAATTTTAAAATGATTTCCATAAGTATTTCTACGAATGTAGGCAAATGAAAGATGCCCAGTTGTAGCCTTTGTTTTACCATGCTATTTATTTTATCTCACAGAACCTTAAAACTTGTCTTTTATTTAAAATTTAAATAAGATTCTTTCCTTCAAACTCAAATGACATATTTTATACAGAAAAAATATCACAAAGAGAGGGGGGAAAAAAAAGAACTACGTGAGAAGAAGGGATTTGGGAATTATCTTTGCCTAAAAGATACTCAAGAAATTGCTACTATTTTTATGGTATACAATGCACATTCATATATAGGATATCTATTATAACATCTATTAAGTTATCATTTCTTAAAGTCAAAAAATTTCAGAACTTTAAGGGACCTTAGAGCCCTCTTGTATAACTCTCTGCATACCCTAGATAAAACAATGAAAACCTAGTAAAAAGCAAGGCCTTCCTAGTACTTGAATCTAGAATAATTGACTCAAATCAATTATCTTTTAAAGACGGCACATATTTGTGCCATATATAAATAATTAGCATTGTAGCTGGCATTCACTGAGCTTCAGTCGCATGTCAGTGACTAGACCAAGCACATAATATACATTACCAACTGTAAAGTGAAACATTTATCTTAAGCTTCCCTGCAAACTTCAGGATAATAAATATCAGCTTTCATAAAAAATAAGTGAATCAAAATATGTATGAAGTATTCTTTCTGTAATCTCTCTTACATCCATCTTCCTTTTTTCACTTTCACTCCCTAATCTAGGCTGTTGATATCACACCTTGATTATCTCAATGATCTCTTGACCGAGATCCTGTTTACAGTGTCTTAGGATTTCAGGCTATCCTAGACACCACAACCTGGTTAATGGTCTCAAAACTTAGCTTTCATCAATACTCTCCCTGGGCATAAATAAATATTCCTTATTGCTTTCAGAAAAAAGTAAAAATTCCTAAGTCTGGCATTCAAAACTATTCACCACCTGATGTAAACTCTATTTCCAACTTCATTTCCTAATTTCATACAATGTGTACATCATTATAGTCTGTCTGATTTAGTCAATATCTGTTAAATGTCTCTTGCTCAGTTATTTGTCTCTGGGATTCAGTTCTATCTGAAACACATTCTCTCTTCTTTACCAATCTAAATTCCATTAATTTTTGTGGCTCTTCTCCAGACTCCTAGCTCTTTGGATCTTCATTGCATTCTGCCAAAAAAACAACTATTTTAACCCCTACTGAGGTGCCATTTTCATAAATTCCTCTCAAACATAACTGTACATCAGTATTACTTGCAATGTTTGTAAAATGCTCACTCCCAGGCTCCATTATAGATATTCAGGATCAGGAAATCTTGGGTAGATCTGTAGAATCTGCATTTTTAACAAAAACTGCAGTTGATGTAGACTGGTGGAAACACTGCCTAGAGGTTATTATCTGGTTTATTTATTTGAATCTTAATAACACACTCATTTGCAGTTTCTTGGTTTTCTATTTGTCTCTTTGATTGCTCAAGTTAGGTTGTAAATCCACTGAGGTGTTAAAAAAATAAAGTGAGGCATATAAAATTTTTAAGCAGTTATTTGAGCAAAAATCAACTCCATTCAGGTATTGCGAAACCAGAGTGGTTAGGAGTGCTCTGCTGACAGTAGCCAAGGCAAAGACGTATGTAGAGAAAGTATGGAAGCAAAGAAAGGAAATTATTTGATTGACTATAGCTTAAAACATAGTTGGCTATTTGTGATTGGTTGTCCTTTGCATTTTGATTTTGTAACTATGAGGCATTTACAGGCTTAGATTTCAGTTTGGGTTTCATTAGATTTCAGTTCTACTGCTACAGCATTAGAGCCACATCAGCCTAGTGGCCTCCTTGTTTAATTAATTTAACAGAGGATACAGACAGAATATACTCATCGATATTCCACACATTACTTAGTATATGACAGAGATGGTGCCCAATAAAATGTACTAAACTATCCATGTAAATTATCTAAAATTGTCCTATATATTTATTTGCTTTGTAATTAGTATCTGTCCTTCCCATAAAATGTAATCTTCATAAAAGCAGAACTTTATCTTATTCATATCTAAATCCCAACAAGTACCTAATATAAAAGTTTTTCTCATTAAGTGATGTTTTTGAAGAGCTGGGTGAATAACAGATGACTGTCTTTTTTTTTTTTAATAATTTTCTTCTTCCAGTCACATTTAGAAAATAAGATTAGGAACTATTTACAGTATTTTGTCACAATTGTTTTTGTTTCCATTCTCAGTGTGAAACATGTCCCTTCAGCTATAATGGATCACATCATGCAATGGATGATACAATGTAACAGCCAGATCACCCTT
>NW_011888783.1:24644073-24712786 GCF_000151845.1 Pteropus vampyrus | reverse complement strand
TGGTTAGGAGTGCTCTGCTGACAGTAGCCAAGGCAAAGACGTATGTAGAGAAAGTATGGAAGCAAAGAAAGGAAATTATTTGATTGACTATAGCTTAAAACATAGTTGGCTATTTGTGATTGGTTGTCCTTTGCATTTTGATTTTGTAACTATGAGGCATTTACAGGCTTAGATTTCAGTTTGGGTTTCATTAGATTTCAGTTCTACTGCTACAGCATTAGAGCCACATCAGCCTAGTGGCCTCCTTGTTTAATTAATTTAACAGAGGATACAGACAGAATATACTCATCGATATTCCACACATTACTTAGTATATGACAGAGCTGGTGCCCAATAAAATGTACTAAACTATCCATGTAAATTATCTAAAATTGTCCTATATATTTATTTGCTTTGTAATTAGTATCTGTCCTTCCCATAAAATGTAATCTTCATAAAAGCAGAACTTTATCTTATTCATATCTAAATCCCAACAAGTACCTAATATAAAAGTTTTTCTCATTAAGTGATGTTTTTGAAGAGCTGGGTGAATAACAGATGACTGTCTTTTTTTTTTTTAATAATTTTCTTCTTCCAGTCACATTTAGAAAATAAGATTAGGAACTATTTACAGTATTTTGTCACAATTGTTTTTGTTTCCATTCTCAGTGTGAAACATGTCCCTTCAGCTATAATGGATCACATCATGCAATGGATGATACAATGTAACAGCCAGATCACCCTTTTGAATGAAGGGTATTTTTTCCCCAGGTGCTGGATGATGCCTTCAGATTCAGGCCTCTCAGAATTGCTTTAGCCGAAGAAAATTGCTTCATTTCACTTTTACACTTTCTTCTCAGGGAAGATTTTATACAGACTTATCAAGAAGGATAAAGAAGACCTGTTTATACCAAGTTGATGCAACTCTGATGAACCGTCACAATTCCAGAACTTCCTTTGGTGCCAGCTTGGGCTTTTATTGGAACTTCATCCCAGCTCTACTTCCTTGCCGAATCATGCCTTTTCCCTGCCCCTCCCTCTACAATGTTGATCCCAAGGCACTCCTTAATAAATCTCTTGCACACTAATCTTTATTCCAGGGTCCCCTTCCCAGGGAAACCAATCTGCTGTACTGGCAGTGTTGTAGCCACCAGCCTCCGATAGACACATGGACCACCAGAAATCAGTGAGTTATAGGAAACATGCTCTTTATTCAGCCAGCTGGGTCTGCCAGGGGGACGCAGACCCCAAATTAAGCAGCCCTGAAATGTAGAGGTACAGGGTTTTTAAGCCCTAAACCCCTATTCTTTATCCTGTTTGAACACACAAGTCTATTTTTCTTCTTTTTACTGTCAACCCACAGGTCGGTTGTGCAAGCGGGGGTACAGAAGCAGAAAGCTTATTGTTAGAGCATTATGTTCCCATGGGCGATAGCCAAGCAGTAATTTTTTAGCCAGCACAGCAGAAGCCGGAGAAATAGGACATTGACTGAAATTTTAAAGCTGGATCACCTCTTTCTATCTGGTGATGGACTTTGAAGTGCCCATTATTGGTAATAGGTAAACACAGATAACCCCTGAACATAAGGTGGCAATGTAACTAATAAAGCTTTTATCAGCAGCAAAGTGAAATGCCATACTGTGGAAGAGACTGTATTACTTATGCAATGCATTAGACATTTGAGAATTATGGGAAAGCTAGTAACCCCAAGGATATTGGAATTGGGTTGTGCTCTTACTAAGCTCTATTGACCTTCTGGAAAGAAAAATTAGTAAGCTAAGAGAATTAATAAACAATTAAAAGCTAAGTATGAAGGTCCCTTTAAACCAAAAAAGCTCTCATTTCCTACACCAGGAGGGCAGAGAAAGCAGAGGACTAGGTTCAGAAGTAAATAGTAAGAATACCAAGCCTCAAGATAAGATTAAGTTCCCAACCAAGGTAGATGTGCTATGCCAAGGTCAGAGTCTGCTGGGAAAAAATGAGGTACTCAGACTGGAATGGGGATACTTGGGGTGATACCTCTAAAAATCTTAAATCTCCAGATTCCCCTGAACTTTCTTGCATATATGGCCCAATTAGCCTTATTAGGATGAGCAATCCCTTTTTGTCTAAACAAAGCACAGAGGCCTCTTTCCTAAAAGATGACACATTCTAATCATTAAAAGGCAGATGGGTGCATTGCGATAATGAGGTTGAGTATTAAGACTGGAGTCAAATCATGGGGCCAACGAAGCCCAACTGAGAGAGTTATAAAGAGGATTAATAGAATACACCACCCCAAGGTAAATAAAAGATAGGTAGCCAAAAGTATATTACTTAATCTATAAAATCAGTGATGAAAAAATCAAGAAGCTAAGAGTAAGGCAAATTTATCGATAAAATGTCATCATGCCTTACCCAGATTCCATCTCAGAATTAGATTTTGGACCTCAATTCCAATGACTGAAAAAGAGAGTGAGTCACCAGGTAAAAGAGACCTGCAAAGCCACAGCAACTATACATGGCAATGATTCCTTAAGTCCTTTCAGATTTTAATTCAGGTAACATTGGACAAAGTGGAATATCTAATCATTTCAAGAACTGTTGAACACATGTCTGAGATAATGTGATGCTCTGAGACCTGAAGTATATCATGACGCCCCTGTTATAGTGGGGTCATATGAGCATAAATAACAAATGGGGTCTAGGTCCATGTGTAGTTCACAGCGGGTCCATAGGACTTTAAGACTCACCCAATGGTCACTTCTGGAGTCCCCAAATGTACAATGGTTAGATTTACTACTTGGTGCCATCCTATGCATTGGGTTCTTGGCCTGTGGTATAGGAGCTAATAAGGCCAAACGGAAATCTCTGAAACTGCCTCACCTGTATTCTTTGCTAAGACAGTAAATAAAACACAATATTCAATGGTAGGGAAATAACAAATTAACATTACTTTTAAATTTTAAAAGATGCAGGAGTGATAGTTGTCATCTTTCTATGATACAGCAGTCTTGTCCCTAAAAAAACAAACAAAAACCCAAACCGACAAATTCTGAAGGATAAATGGATAAATTCAAGAAAAGCAGTAACCTTAATTATTGCTGTAGTGCCAGATGTAGTATGTTTGCTAGAACAGATTAGCATGACCTCAGGAACTTGGTAAATGGCCACTGATTTGATTTGATGAATGTTTTCTTTTTGTATCATTGTCATAAGAAAGAAACAGACAATACAATACATTTACAGTTTTGCTTTGAGGCTATGGTAGCTATTCTGTTCCGTTATAGCATAGTTTGAAGAAATCCAGGCCATCTGAATACCTTATAGGACATTATACTTCTCCACTATTACATAAATTATATTATTCTAATTGGATTGGATAAGTGAGAAGCTACTAGATGATGGAAGTCTTGGTAAGCCATATACTTTCTAGAGAGTGTGGAATAAATCCTATGAAGATTCAGAGGCCCACCAGGTTAATAAATATTTTGGGTTTTCAGCATTCTAGGATATCCTCTCCAAAGTAAAGGACAAAATATTGCATATTGTGCCTCTCGCCATGAAGAATGAAACACAGTGGCTGGTAGGCATGGAGGCAGCATATTTCATATCCAGGAATATACTTAGTGACCTGAAAGGCTGGCAGTTATGAGTGAGACCCAGAGCAGGAAAAGGCTTCATAGTAATCCAGGCTGCAGCACAAACAACTCTGTTTCTTGGATTTTGGTCATATGACTCAGAAGACCCTGTGGTATTAGAGATATCAATTGGTAGGTAAGGATGGCTTATGGACTTTATGACAATTCCTAGTAAGAGAATATCATGCAGACCTCGAGTTCTGGAGCAAGGCTGTTGTATCTATAGTGGAGCTTTATGGGCTTTGAGAAACATTTTCTTGTGTGCTATTGGTACCTGAGGTGAGTAGCTGGGGCTAGTTTGTCCCATCAACCTCTCTCTTCCAAGCACTCTCTTCCACCAAGAGAAAGAAGATGCTCCCGGAATCTGTAAGAAGTGAATCCAAGTGGTCAAAATGGTAGACTGTGGTTGATGTGTGATATACTGCCTAGATCTTCTTTCAGAAATAAAAAGACTTATTATTTCCCTGGTTGTTGAGTGTAATGACAGATGATGACCATCGCCTATCAGCCTTTTGGGTGGTTATCCTCAGTAGAAGAAATCACAGTTTTTCATGCATAAAATATTGAAAAATGTAAACAAATATAGTGAGACACTTGATTATTTCTCTACTTCAATGGGTTTTAGAGTGATAATATTTAAGGGAATAATCTAACTATAGATACTGTCCAGGGGAAACAATATAACTAAATATAGTACATGGTTTCTGATTCAAGAATACTTGTTTTTTCCATTTTCCCAAGTCATATTGAAATACTTAACATAATATTTTAAGGAAAAAACATGAGATTATTGGGAAACCACAGAGAGAAAGTTTTAGGAACATTTTGGGAGCCTCATAGAGCTGGGCAGAGAAATCAGAACAGATGAAATATCAGAACTGTAGTTTTCAAGCTGTATACTGCAGAACTCTGGGGGTCACAGGTCACATAGACTTGTGCAGTGTTTATTCTGCACAAACATTGAGAGAGGCCCTGGAGACAGAGGTGCAAGATACTCATGAGTCATTTCTCCCAAATGATTCCTAAAAGAGTGCCAAATAAACACCAGCAAATCCACAGAGCAGAAGTGGGCCTTGGGACCATCAGAAAAGTTATTAAATAATTGAAAAATAGCTGAGAGAGTAACCCTTTCCTATCTTACATAGGAAAATGGAGTGATTGACAGGGAAGAATTTTGACCTCAGAGTGAAACTCTGACACAAATTAAAGTAAGTCTGTAATCTGTCTGGGGAGGACTTAAGGTTTTATGAGAGAGGCACACTGGAGTTTTGGTCAAGACCCCATCAAAAGAATAGATAAAGTGGGAAGCCAGAACAGCCAATCTGCTCATGAGGAAAATAACTTTTCCTGCTTCATCTACAGAGTCAAGGCCTCCTTTTGGCAATGTGTGGGTCCCTAAGCTCCCTACCTATATTAATCAATCTAGTCATTCAATTAATGGGCAATCAAGACTAAGCTGAGAATTGAGAACAATTAACATCATGAATGATAGCAATAATAATACTGCCTAGAGAACAAATCATTAGAAGAAAAAAGTAATTAAAACAATCTTTAGAGATTTTCAAATGATACTGCATTTTAAAAATAAAACCAAGATGACATGATATTTTCTTTTCTTTAAAAAAATCAAAGAACAATGAAATATTCTTGAAAATTATAATATGATTTTTGAAAACAAAAACAATGAATGTTCTCATTAAATAAACATGGCTAAAGACCAAATAAGTAATCTAAATGAAAGAAATTTTCCAAATGGAAAAATAGCATAGATATGTATGCTGAAAAGACCCATGGAATTAATAAAAAATATTATAAAAAGACTGTGTTAGATAAACCCTGAAAGATTCAAGAGAGAGAAAGAGAGAAGGTAAAAAATATATCAAGAATAAATGCCCATTTTCTTCAGACTTTATATCAGCAGCAGTGAATAATAGAAGATAGTAGAATAGTATTTTTAAATTCTTAGCCTACAGTTCTATACCTAATCAAATTATTAATCAAGTGTGAGAGGAAATGAGAATCAGGAGATGTGCAGAAACTCAGAAAATTTCTCATTTATTATATATGCACACATACATATATATGTATATATGTAAGAATACATATGTGTATATATGTTCTTTTATATATATATATACACACATACATATATATATATAATTCAGAGTTTCTCAATTTTGGCACTATTGACATTTTGGGTCAGATAATTCTTTATTGTGAAGACTTATTACATGCATTATAGAATATTTAGCAGCATCCCTGGCCAGTAGGAGAGTTAGGTGCAGAAACACCCACAGTTAAGAATCACTGGTATCTTTGTGCATATATATGTATATGTACACATAAATAAATAATCCAAAAAAAAAAAAACCCACACATATATGTATATAATGAGTTAAAGAGAAAAATCACAGACCCAAAATGGCATCACTCATGCTAAAAGCCCAGGATACAAAACCTAGATTTAATACCTTATGTAATTGTAGTTTCAACCTATCCCAGAAATGTAATCTTAATCAATCAGTCTGGAATTTTCTAGTCAAGCACCAGTGGGGGCTCTCTTCATCCTTCTTAAAAAGAAGAGGTAATCTGTATGATAAAAAACAAAACAGGCCAATAAAACACACAATCCTTGCCATTACCTTCCTCCAGAAAGAAGATCTTCTGGTCCAAAAACTATCCTTTCTTTTCTTTTGTTAATAACCGTTGCTCCATCTTTCTTCTTATTAAACCCTTCCATTTTGTACAGACTCTCAGAGCATCTTTCTAGTTGCTGGATGGAATGCTGCCCTGATTTATAAGTTACTTAATAAAGCCAATTAGATCTTTAAATTTACTGAGTTGAATTTTGTTTTTTAACAGATATAAGATTTTATATACACATTATACATAATATACAGGCAGATGGATAGATACATACATACATACATACATAGATACATACGTACATACACACATACATGCATACATAATAGCAACCTCTGATATTCAAGAATTGGTGATCTGGTGTTATCAGTTAAGTCTTGGTGGTGCCACAGGCTGGCTTGGTACTCATTGCAAGGCCAAGGCCTCCTATTGAACATAAACAATTGTACAGAATATCAACATCAGATAAGGCCATACCATAACCAAGATGAAACAAGACATAATCATGTCTGAACACAAACAAAATACAAACATTTTTCAAGCCTCCAAAATGAACAACATGCCTCTCTCTCTTGGCTGGTAAGTGATTGCTGCTTCTTTATCAATTATGGTTTCAATCTCTATCTAGTCTTCTCTCCTTAATGAAAAGATTTACTAAAACACTTAATCATAGAATAACATTCACTTCCTGAGAGCAAACAATTTATAGTAAAACTTGCTTACTTAAACTCTTCCCCAAATCTAACACAAACCCAAATCTTATAGTTAATTCATTTTAACACCATCTTACTGAGATGCCCCACAGTTCCTTTCTGAAACAAGTAATAAATGGAACTTGTTTAGCTGCAGATACATTCTTGGTAATCCAAGGAAGTAGTATATAAGATTTAAGAAAAAGATATTTGAAATGACCCAAAATGAAGGACACTAGAAAATAAACAGAAGAAAAGCTGTTAGCCCTTGCCTTTTAGAATCTTCCATTACATAGGGGATGCTTTTGCTCTGTTTATGGTCCAGATATTTTATTTAATTGCAAATAGGTGTATTTAAATATGGCTATAAAAAATATTATTTATTGGGTTTTAGTCTTGAGAAGAAACCGAGAAATAAAGTATGGTACACTTCACTATTGTGATGAAACTGAATATATTGTTCAGTATTATTAACCTTGATGCAAAAATCATGACATAGCTAACAAATTGAGACATGCAATAGAAAAAAGTAAGATCTAGAAAAAGGTCAGTGGGTTAATTAATTTTTTATCTTTCACAGAGGAGAACCAGTAGATATTGTTAAAATTGATAAAAAAAAGAAATAAAATCTTAATACAGTTTAAAATTAAAATTACTACCCAAAAAAATAAAAATAAATCAGTAAAATGTCTAATTTGTGGCAGAGAAATGGAAGATGGTCTAAATACAGTGAATCTCATTCTCTAAGGAAGTGAATAGTTACTATTTAATGTTGACAAATCAAAAAATAGAAGTTTAGTAAAAAAATTAAAGTTGTAACAATAAATTCAGTGTGACTAATACAATAAACTTTTAGCAGTGATTGCGACAGCAGAATGGAAATGAGCCCATGCGAAAAGAATAAAATTTTATTCTATATTTTATAGCTTTCTACATGCATTTTTGACCATGTGTGTCTATTACTTGTATAATTTAAATAAACAATGATATACCCATAACACATGATTTGCAATAGTTAAAAATTCTGTTTACAAAATATTAAGTAAAAAGCAAGTTTCAGAAAACAATGTGTGACATGATTTTATATGTAAATATATATAACATATATTGCCAATAAATATAATCTATATATAACAAATGTATTTATCGCTTATGTCTTACAATATATACATTTATTAAGAATGGCCATCTCTTGAAGTGTAGGTGGCTTGAGCTGGAATAGTGATTGTGTGTATAGAGAAAAGAGTAGATTTGATAGATGTTTAGAAATTTTATGGTTGACTGATTGGATGTGAAGAGTAAGAGAATAGCAAGAAATAAAAGAAAACTTCTAATATTCTGCTTGAGCATTGGATCGATGGTTGTTCCAATAGTTAAAGAAAAAACATTGAGAAAAGATTTGAGGTATTTGTCTATCTATTACTACATTTTTTTTTTCCAGAGTGCGGGGTGAGCAATAGTAAGTTTGATATTGAACAAATTAAATTCTAGTCTATTCTAGTCTGTACGTAGTATGTCTAACTGGGCATGTTCAGTAGGCAACTAGATATACAAGTTTGAAGTGTAGAAGAAAATTTTGGCCTACCAATACACAGGGGTAGCTGTTAGCTTATAGGAACTTAGAGTGGGAAGGTGAAAACCTGGAGTGTATAAAATTGTCTGGGGAGACCAAGTGGACTGTTTTAGTCTATTTGGGCTATTATGAAATACCATAGAATGGGAGACTAATAGACAACAGAAATTTATTTATCACAGTTCTGTTGGTTGGGAAGTCCAAGATTAGGGTGTTGACAGAATCAGCATGGTGAAAGTCTCTTTCCCTGGTTCATAGCTGAGCATCTTCTTGCTATAATCTCACATTGTGGAAGGAAAAAAGGAACTCTCTGGGTTTTTTTTTATGAGGCGCTAAATCCTATTCATCAGGATTCAGCTCTTCTAAAGACCTCATCTCCTAATACAATCACATTGAGAATTAGGTTTCAAGATAGAATTTTAAGGGGACACAAACATTGTCTATAACATGTACTAAGAAAAAAAAGAGATGTATGATCCCTGAGGTACATAAACATTTGAGGTTCAAAGAGTATTAGATAAATAGAGTCAGGTCATGCAATCTAGAAGTGGGAGAAAGGAGCATTTATATCTCTCCTTTCCCAGTGTATTAGCCAGAGTTCAATCAGAGAAGCAGCTTTGGTATAGGAATTTGACCTCACACAATGTGGAAGATAGTTAAACAGTCACAGTAAGACTACTTCCTCTGCTGGAGCTTAAAGTACACAGGACACAGACAGTTGGGAAAAGAAGATGGATGTAAAGTGTGAAGCACAAGGATAAGCTGGCATCTATGAGCATGAGCTGGCTATAACTTTGAGATTGGAGTGGAAGCGCCTCCAACCTTGATGAAGTGAGTTCTGCAGGGGAATCTGATATGCTTTGTCATGGAGCTAAACACATCCCTGGTCCAGGAGTCAGAAAAACTAAAGGAAGATTTGAGTAAGGTGAGGCAGTCAGCTATAAGCTTGGCTATTACCCCATCCCAAGGTGAGCCAGCAGATAAGTGACAACATGCATGAGCAATAGTAGCACCTGCCTAACCTGAGGATAATGACATAATGGCTGCTACTTCACTCTTGCCTTCCAAATTTCTCATGAATATTTCTTATTACCCTCTCTAACTAGAAACAGGAAAGGTATTTGGGGAAATGTAGTTCAACCTAGCCATGTTGACACATTTGAAAGTTATAAAATCTAATGATGTTTCAAAAAGATGTACAATTAGTCAATAGACCTTTCTGACTTTCTGCTCACTAGTTCTTTCCTAATTCTTAGCCTACAAAGTCCCTAGCGGCCCTCCTCAGGCAGTGCTTCTCTAAGCCTAGGCTAAATAATCAACGTGCAGCCACCTGACCCATCCCACATCAAACTCAAATTCCCAGCATTCTGATCTTGTGCAGCTTCAGGAAATAACACAATACCTTACACAGAGCTCAACAAATGTTTGCTGAATTCTGGATGAATGAATAGATCTAGCTTGAGTTAAATCATATATAATATAAAGTGCTGATAACAATGCAGAAGCCAATATGGAATGGCAGAAAAAGCAGCAGAGTTACATTCTGGGTCTTGACACCTATCTTTGAATTTTGGCTCCATCACCCTGGTCTTGGAAAGTTACTTAACTTTTTCTGAGCTTTTGCTCTCGCATATCTTAAATTTGATTTAATAGTATGATAGCTCACAGGGTGATTACAGGAATAAAATGACTATCAAAATGCTTGTTACTTAGGAGTGATTCAATAGCTATTAGGCACTTTGGCTTATTTTTGAAAGCTATCAAGAGGCCTTTGATTTTAATCCTACACGAAACTAGGTGAAAAATTCAACTAGTACATGAAGAAGTTCATTCTGGGCAGTGGGTCACTAAGACATATCAGCTCAGTCTAGGAATAAAACTCTACTTTCCCTAAACTATCTGTTTTGTTTTGTTTTTCTCTTATGTATTCCTTTGCTTCTGAATCCACAGGCTCCATAAAGGGTAACAAATTTTTAGCTTTTCCTTAAGCGCTATCACAGCAAGTAACAATGAAAAAAAAAACAGTAGTGTTGAGAGGCTGAAGGGGCAATAACAGACATTTTTATCTGTAGGTCATTATTAAGTCATGGACTGCTAGTAAAAATTCAGCATTAGCTCAGCAAGTATTTTCAGTAGGCTCCAATCTGCAAACATATTGTGACATGACACTTCGAATTATTGTCCAGTACAGTCTCTTTATTAGTAACACTAATAAAGTAACACTAGGAGTGAAGAATAAAAAAAACTGAGAGCAACAAGTTCTTTAGAAACCATTTGAAAAATTCTTATTCAAGTAAAGACTACTTTGCCAGAGTCCTATTGTAGTATTAATCTGTAATTCTGCTTTCGATCTGTATTTCACAAGAAGTTTGTCATATCATTTGGGGGCTATTTGTTCTGCCTTCCTCAGGATCGCAAAATAGTCTTTGAATTACCCTACCTGTTTCTTGTTCATTTAACTTTTTATTGCTGTTTTGCTGCTGTTTTGCTTTCTGCTCCATTTCCTACAAGTAGAGAAGCCTCTTAAGTGCTAAAATAGTGGGGATTGGAGGTATGAGAAAAATGGTAAGATCCTCAAACTTTGACCTACTTTACACAAGTTTTTCAGTAATAATCACCTGTTTGTTCTTTGTCGTGAAAGTGTCCAGGCACTTTATGAACTTCTTTCTTTACTACTACTTTCAGGTACCCAGAGTTACCAAAATAAATCATGACAACAGAGCAAGTAATTATTATATTAGCTTCTCAATGTTACTGCTATCTAGCTTGCTATATAGATTTTGTGATTAAAAACAACATTCAGATTTCAATAATAATGAGCCATTTAGTTTGAGTTATAATTCTTTAATGTCAAGGGTGTAATTTCTATCTGGTAGATCATTTTAAGTAATCAGAATTCATATCTAGCAGAATTGCTCCACAAGCTAATGCACACAAGTCCACTGTTTCCGCTGTTTAAGTACAAAGGAAATGTCTTAAATTCAAGGCTCTTCCCCTATGTGTTAAGAGTTAAGAGTCCTATTTTAATATATTTTTAAGCAAATTCTTTGCCACACATGAGTTTTTCCCTTTTAAAAAGCAGCTATATAATTGCTGCCTTTCACATTTGAGGTTAACACTGATGGCCAATGCTCTCCACATGTGCAGCCACCCCTAAAAAGGTTCAAGTGTGGCTTACATTCCTTCCCAGCTCAACATAAACCTTGGATATCTTAAGACTCTTCCCAATAGATTCTGTGTCCATAATGTCAGAACATCTATATTTCTTTCAGAGAGAGAGAGAGAGAGAGAACAGAGAGAACACCAGTTGTTTGGTGTCATGTAGACCCAAGTACCAAATGTAACTTTGACTCACCGTGTGTCATGTTGACTCAGTGCTGTGAGACTGGCTATGTTCCAGGAATTTGGTTGTGGGATGCCTGTCTTGCCCTAGAATTTTGAAAATGATCCCAGGTAAGGCTGATGAAACAGCTGTTCAAGCATGGTGTGTTATCTGTAGCAAGTCCAAGTCTGGCGTGTGTTTTTAAAACAAGGTCTGAAAGTTGCTCTGTAAAAAGGTAGTATTTGAGAGTCAATGACATTTGAAAATAGTTTAAAAATGAAAAATATGTTAGAAGCATAGGCATCTATTAAAAATGGGATTGAGAATGTTTACATAAAATCCTTCAACAAACAAGAAAAATTGTCAAATATCTAGAGACTCCCAACTGAACAGAAAAAATCAAGTTTGTTACGAGATTAACATCTACCAAATGTTCCAAACTTTAGGTTAACCTTTTTCCTTTACGATAAGTTGCTGCTGAGCTAAGGGCAGGACATTAGAGTTGCCTACAAATGATTGTTATCTTTCTCTGACTCAAAAGTAGGTCAGATCCCAGTAAGCTTTGCTCCATTTAAAATACAGCCATGTGGATATGAGAAAAAAAAAAAAATCCACAAAATTGGCATCTTCTCTTTTTGAAAGTTCATTTTTATACTCGTATTACCAAGCAAAATTTAGTTTATGCAAATTATGAACGAACTATCTTTATATTCCAGCCATCTCAGCCAGTCGATCCTGATCGCCTGCCATAAACATAAAAAGTATACTTAGCACTATCACAGTTTTTATGACATCTCATCATCCTAATGTATTTCAAAGAATTTTATAGAAACACTAAAATAACAAAACTATTATAGTTCACATACATGTTTACATAGCTACATATTTATATATTAATACACATATATATATACACAGATTCATACAATTATTATTTTCAAAATTAAATCATATTCAAAACTCTACACTCCAATTTTTTTCCACATATGTATAATATATGGATACATATATTCATAATATGGACCATCCATATCAGTTTATACACCTTTTCCATAGCCGTGTACCATTCTGTAGTGTTCATGTGACATGAATATTGTGATAGATATCTTCTGCTTTACCACTCAGGTCCTCTTTCCACTCATCTCTACTCTGTACTCTGGGAGACAGACTCCTATAAGTTCCTTTGCCCTCTGGTTCTGATTAGATTTAAAGCAGAAAGCCCTAACAGGTGATTAAAAAAAGAAAAAAAAAGGCGAGGGCAAGGTATTTATTCCCTGGCTTGCTTCATGAAAGTTTGCCTGAGCCTGGTTGTTTCCCTCAACTGAAGACCACTTCTTTACTCTATTTTCTCCTTCTGAGCCTTGCTCCTAGAGTCCTCTCCTTAGGCCTATGGAGGGTAATAGCTCCAGTCCTACTAAATCTGGGTTATTGAATTATCTCTTGAAGATTCCCTGTATACCAATCATACTTTCAAAATGCTCCGTTTGTGAATAAACTCTCCTCAAATTATCATCATTTATCTGTTTTCTTGCAACTCACAAAATTATTGTGTTTTCTTGCTCATGAATTCAGTTCATTTTCAATATTTTTGCTGAAATAAACATCCTTCTCTATATATTTTCAAATGCTGATACTCTTATTTCTGTAAGATATTTACCAGAAGTAGCAATGCTCACTCAAAGGTTTTTAATGTTTGTAGATATTTCCAGATAACTTTCTGAATTTTTGAAGCAATTGACACTTGCACTAGCAGTTTAACTGTTAATTTATCGACAGAGTTTTAACAAGGAATTTTAAATACTTACTATATGCCAGACACTCTCTAAAGTGCTTAACAATATTAACTCATGTAATC
Organism: Pteropus vampyrus; assembly: GCF_000151845.1. Lineage (NCBI taxonomy): Eukaryota > Metazoa > Chordata > Mammalia > Chiroptera > Pteropodidae > Pteropus > Pteropus vampyrus. The sequence continues at coordinate 24,699,099 of NW_011888783.1, read as the reverse complement.
CAGTATATGAGGTTTTCAATTTCTATATATTTTTACTACCAATATATGTTGTTAATCTTTAATATTTTTAACCTGATGTGTGCAAAATGGTGTCTCAATATTTAAATTTGCATTTACTTGACTATCAGTGATGTTAAGTTATCTATCTATTATTTATCTATCTATATGTCTGTCTACCATCTATCTTGTCTAATTACAGTTCCTGTTCAATGAATTGTCTGTTCATAATTGTTGCTTTTGTTTTAGGTGTTTATATTAATGAGACAAATTAGATTAAGAGAATTTGGGGGAGTGATTGGAACCAACATAATTTAATAGCCTTTAAAGTAGATAACAATTCTCAAATTAAATGATTCTGCAAACAATGAGAAATCAGATGCTATTCAACTACACTGAGGTACATTCACCATTATAAGATATATGCTGCTATAATTAGGTACTGAAGTGTGATCAGAAAAAAAATGCGAGGTATTTTAGTAACAAAATGTGAGACTATTTTGTGGATTGAAAAATTGTGAAAAATAAAACAGTTCTCTAAGAAGTCATTTATAAAGTAACTGATTTAGTTGATAGGTGTCTAAAATGTGTAATTGGATCAAACTTGAAAAGACCTTAGAGAAAAACTGAGTGAAAATCTTTGATTTTGCAAATCAAGAAACAAAGTCTACTAGTAATGAAACTGACTAGTAACATTTAAGTGGAAATAATCTTAGATTAGCAGAGAGTAGAAAATCTTACTTAACAGCCTTGAGCCTTTGTTTCTCATCTCTGGAAAGTGGTAAGTTCTTTCTGGTCAACAGCAGGGTAAGGCAAATAAATGAGATAATGGGGTTTCAAGAGTTAGCAAACTCTAGCCCACAATAAAAAGGTTAGACACTGATTTAGGGTAAAAGTAGGCTTAGTACTCTGGTGTTCTGGCTTTTCTATCCCTTGCTCTTTGTCCAGCACTACGCTGCCTGTTCCAGGAAGTCGTGCTCATGGGCATTTTGCAGATCTTGGACAACTTGGGCATAGGCATGCTGAACAAGTCTTCAGATTGTCTTTAGTTCCCATAAATCTAGAAATTCCAAAATTTATAGATACTTATCTTTTCTTTGTTCTTTTCTCAGGATTCAGCAACAGAGGTCAAAACAAGCATCTGATATTTTTAGTTAACCAGTGCCAGATGAGAAATACTCCTTTCAAGAGGAAAATTCAAGTCTATGTGTTTTCTCACACTCTAAACATATTGCTTCTTTCTATCATCATCTGGCTACTCGCCCCACCCCCAAAGCACTTAGTGACAGTGCAAAAGCTCCAACCCTACTAAAAGTGTTATGCCAAACAAAAGTGGATAATACTAATGCAAGGCCACATAATAAGCTGTACCAATGACAGACTCATAAAGCTATTTCTAATAACAAATCTTCTTAATAATGAGAATTCAAGAAAATGCAATTATCTGCAAATTCTAAACTATAAAGTAGCCAGATTTTTGTTATATATGTAGTCAATCTATGGCTGTGTTTGATTCAAAAATACATGATATGCATTTTTTTCTACTATAATTTTTGAGGACTGAAGTTTGCAAATTAAAAATCTGTATAGTTCAACTATACAGAGGACTTTCCCTCTTAATATTGGAAGATCAAAATGAATATTAAGGTAGAGTATTAACAGTAAATATAACTCTCCATAGGCAGAAAGGGTATTTTATTTACTATTTTACCTAAAAACATACAAACAACAACAACAACAAAAAAAAACTGTCAGTTCTGGTTCTGGGTAAGATAGAATGGGAACATACCACTCTGTCTCTCCTACAAAATGTAACTGAAATCTCTGGATAAGATGCATGCAGAAGCCCTCTGAGAACTCTGAAAAATAGTGAGAGCAGGTGGATTAGAGAAGAAAACCAGAATTTGAAGTATCCCAAAGTGAAGAGAAGTTTCCTATTTTATTTTTCTTCTGGTGGTTCCCAGGGTGAACTCAAAGGAACCTGAGCTCTGTAACTTGAACCCTGCTTACTATGTGTAAATGGAAAAGAATGCCAAGAGAAGGTCTATTTCTGGTCTGAGGAGTGAGAAAGGAAGTCCAACGGGTCAGAGAGTGAAGAAAATTCCCTGTAATTTTGTGTATCTATTCTCCTCTGTTCAGCACCAAGCATTCTCATGGCAGTGGGGGCAGGCAATGGATTCTATAATTAGACAAGCACCAAAAAGTCTAAGAGAGACTTCTGTCTCTATAGAGAAACTATGGTACTATAGTGTGGAGAGAATCTTTATTTTTATTTTTTCCATTCTCTCATTACTTGGTCTCAAAGACAATCATAGTTATTGGAAATATGCAACAGAGTGAAAAAAATAAAACCCTGGTTTTCTATCAAGAAGGCAGTAAAGTTGGGATTCCATGAGGTGACAACCCACTGAAGTGGTAGAGAGGAAAAATAATACACCACATTAAGTGGAGTTATCCTAGGAATGTAAGGCTGGTTTAATGATCAAATATGGATTAAAGATTAGAGAATAAAAAAAATTTGACAAAATTCAAACTCTATTTATGGTCAAAACTCTCAGGCAACTAGAAATGGCAATGAACACCTTTTAACTGACAGAGATAATCTACATACGCGCACACACACACACACACACACACACACACACATCAAAACCCACAGGTAATGTCAGGCTTAATGGTGAAAAATTTACTGCTTTTACCATAAAATCAGGAAAAAGGCAAAGATGTATGCTCTAACCATTCCTAGTCAACATTGTACTTGATGTCCTAGACATCGCAATAAATCATGAAAAATAAATAAAAGCCATTCACTGGAAAGAAAAAATCAAATTGTCTTTATTTGCAGATGATGACTATTTATGCAGAATATCTGAAGGAATTTATAACAAACAAACAAGCAAACAAAAAACATCACCAACCAACCTACCAAACAAAAACACTCCTAGAATTAATAAGTGGGCTTAGCAAATCATAAAATACAAGATCAGCATGTAAAACTCATATTTCTTTTTCCTAGCAATGAACAATTAAAAACATTTTTTTAAAATACCATTTACAATGGTGCAACAACGTATTTAGATATACATTTTTAAAACAGGATCTGTGTTCTTAAAAATTATAAAGTGCTGATGAAAAATTTCAAAGGAGACAAAAATAATGTAATAGATTGAAAAACACAATATATTTAAGACATTAAATTTCCTCAAATTTGTCTATAGTCTTATAAAAATCCCAGTATTCTTTTTTTAATGGATAGACACACTATAACGTTTACAAAACGTCAAAGTATCTAGAATAGCCAAAACAATTTTGGGGAAAAAAAGAATAAATTCAAAGAATTCATACTACTTTAAGACATAATAAAATTATAGTTATCAGGATAGTATGATACAGGCAAAGGGACAGACATAGATGAGACAAACCATAGAGAAAGTCCAGAAAAGAGCCCAAGAAATATGAACAATTAATTTTGACAAAGTATTACAGGTAATTCAATACAGCAAGAAAAATATTTTAAACAAATGGTGTTGAAACAATTTGACATCCAAATGTTAAGAAAAAATGAACCTTGACCTCACACATCTTATAGAAAAATTTGCTCAAAACAAAACAGAGAATTAAATATAAAATATAAAACTATAGAACTTCTAGAAGAAAACACAAGAGGAAAATTTTGTTACCTTGAATGAAGCAGAGTTCTTAGGTATGGTATCAAAATCACAACTGATAGAAAAAAATTGATAAATAGAATTCCATTAATATTAAACTTTTGCCATGTGAAAGCTGTTAATAAAATGAAAAGTCATAGACTAGGAAAACATACTCTCAATCACAGGTCTAACACATAACTTTTATCTGAAAAACTACCAAAATTCAGCAACAATGAAACAACAGAATTAAAAAATAGGCAAAATATTCTTTTCCACCAAAGATGATATACAGATGGCAAATAAGTATATAAAAATATAACCAACATTATTAGCTATTCAAGAAATGAAAATCAAACCTACAACGAAATATCAAAGCTATAAAAGGCCAACAGAAACAACAACAAAAAAGAAACCTAACAATACTAAGTGTTGGTGCAGATGTGGAGTAACAGAAACTCTCATACACTGCCAGGTGAAACAGAAAATGGTGTAGTATCTCTGGAAAAGAGTTTGGTAGGTTCTTATAATGTTAAACATACTTTTATCATATGATATAGCAATCTATTTTTTCTAGATATTTTTATAGAGAAATTTAAACATATGTTCACATAAGTATGTACACACAAGTGTTTATAGCATCTTTATTCATAATTGCCAAAACCTCTAAGCAATCCAGTGTCCTTCTTTGGATGAATGGATAAACAAAGTGTGGTAGATTTGTGTGATTAAATACTCTCAGTAATATAAAGGAATAAACTATTGATACATATAATAATATTGATATGTGTCAAAAGCACAATGCTAAATAAAAAAAGATAGTCTCAAAATGTTCATTAACATGCAGTTCTGAAAAGATAGAAAGCTATAAGGATGAAGAACAAATTCATAGTGGCCTAGGAGTAATCACAGGGAGGAGCGGTTTGATTACAAATGGGCAGTCCAAGAGAGTTTGGGGGATAATAGAAATATTATGCATTTTGATTGTAGTAACGATTATATGGATTTATAGATGTGTCAAAATTTTATAAGAAAATAATGTCAATTTTACTTAAGTAAATTTAAAAACAAAAAATCTTTTCTTATAATTTTAGTTACTTTTTTTGTTATGCTGTCAGCTAGCACAAACATTGTATAATTTTAAACAATGCCAATCACAAGGCCAAAATAAAGAAACTAGAAGTTATGTCACTCATTGTAAAGTGTTGTAGATATCTCACGGTGTATCTTCTTCCATAATTGAAATCTTCTCTATTTTCCTATGGGTCAAGATTTCTTCAATACTGGTTAAGACTTATGGAAACAAATGATCTAATTTGCTATTAATGTATCAATCTATCAATATATCAATGTTAATTCTACCCATCATTGACAAGTGCATTTAGTGCATCTATAAAATTATTTCTTCTAATTTTAAATTTTTCTTAAGAAGAAGAATAGTGGAAAACATGTTCTGTGGCATTGAGTTATAGAAAACTCTATTCAAAATTACCTCCTTTGCACCATTACAGTTATAAAAATCGAGACAAAAATTCATAGTAAGAAAGATTTGGTTTTCTTTAATTTAATTTGATTCCCATGAAAACCACAAAGGAAGATAAGAGATATAATATATACCATGTTTTTATAACTTTATTAAAAGTGAGAAGGGTTTGAATTTCACATGAGTAATCTTTAATTCTCTTTGAGATTTGAAGAAATCAATCAATACTTAAATTTTCAACTTTTATATATTACTGAGGTGATCTTTTTGATGTGTCAATTTCGCTAGTTCCCAGATATTCTTTCAATACTATGCTAAGTGTCACTGAGAAGTTTTTGTAGATGAAATTAAAATACATAACCAGTTAACTTTAAGTAATGGAGATTATTTTAGATAGTCTGGGTGGGCCCGATTCAATCAACTGAAAGAGGTTAAGAGTAGAGGCTTCCATAAATAACAGTTCTGTAGACAGCAGCTTCACCTTGTGCCTGAGAGTTACAGTCTGCTCTTCTTGATGGCCTACCTTATGAATTTCAGGCATGCTTAGCTAGCCCCAGAAATGGTGTAAACTAATTTCTTGCAATAAACCTTTTAATTTTTATCTCCTACTGATTCTGCTTCTCTGGTTTAAACCTGATTTATACAGTTACCTGGATAGTAATTCTAAACAACATTAATCAATAAAATATAGTTTAAGATTGCTAAACTGTATTTCCTAACCTTAATGAAAATACTATAACATCTTATGAATTAATTAAACTTAGAGATTACATAACATTGCTAGAAGATATCCTGTCCATTTTGTGAATATTTCTTGTATCTACAGTCTGATTTTTCTTGAGTTAACCTCAATAATTTTGTTTCTTAACCTGGGAATCTTACTTGTTTTCATGTTTGATACTTTAGATGTTTATATAAAAAGTGTGTATATTATAAATATTGATATGTGGATTAATATAAACAAGAGCACTGGCTTTATTGGCAACTTATAGTCATTAAATATATATGATAGAGATTTTTGTTTAAGTTGAGGAATATAGTAACCAAGTGTGGGTCCCAAGCCTGGCTGGTCTCAGGTCTGGCTGTGATCCAGGCTCTCAACTAGAAATAGGACCTCGAATTTAGAATGTTACATTAGTATAGTAGGGCACCTACGCCTAACTCATGTAAGCATGATTCAGCTTATTATATTACACATGTGTGGCAGAATGCCACTATTGTACTCTGACATATATGTTGAGCCCATGTGCTCCCCTAGCACAGAAGCGTGCTCCCCCGCAATAAAGTTGGTGCCTGTGTTTCATTCTCATGTCGGCCCCTGGTGCGTTCTTTCAGCTGGGAGTCTCTCCACCATAACCTTCCCTTCTCGATCAACTCGGCACTGACACTAAGTATTTTGTTATCTTTCAAAAACGAGGTATGGCACCCACTATCGTCACCAACCCTGCCATATAGCCAGAGGCTTCATAGGATGCTGACTTTTGCTTATAAAATGTCCTCCAAGAATTTGACCAGAGATACTCAGAAATCTCCTTGAAAATATATATATATTAATTTCCGTTTATAAAAATGTCTCTATAATACTTCAGGGCCTATAGTGTTAGAAAAGGTAATGTTACTCATCCAATCCAGGGCTACATCTTTTCTAAGTATTTAATATTGGATAATGGAGCAACCTAGTGAGGTTAACACTTCTATTATCCCAAGGATGTTTCCGATTTTAAATTAACCTCATTTTAAACAGGATTATATTAGTAAGTTTTGCGTGTTTGTTTTTTTTACTTTCCATCATAAATACATTTCCAAAAGCCACATCCTGGTTAAACACCCTCTTTAACTCATTAGATTAACAGCATTTTTTTTTTTTTTTCATATTTGGAGCACATGGTTCAGAAGGAGAAATCCAATCCATGCTGATGAGTGGAGAATGACAATAAGTTTCCTGACTCACTGAATTGTTTTCTCTTTTTTTTAAATATTAGCTCCGGACAAGATTTTATGAGGCAAGCCAAAAAGAGTTTCTTCTACCTTAACCTCCATGGGCCATATTTCAGATTTGGTGCAGTGATGACATTTGATCAGGATTTTAAGCTCTAGAGTTTTCATTACAGAGCTAAAAAACAGCCTTGAGATCAATGCTGGAGGACACCAGGTGAGTCGAATAAATAAATCGTGCGGCGGTGTATTGATAAATGTACACTACTGAATACGCAGAATTTAATATCAAGATATTGTGGCTGGATTTTCAAATACTGCTGATGAAATATCATCAATATTGCTTTAAGATTTTTTTTTTTAAAAGCCATCATTTTATTAACATTAGTAACTGCATACTTAAATTGTATGCTTCAGGGCACTAATTGATTGTCTTTGAGGCTCAGAGGGATAGTGTTATTTAATTAGGAAGATAAAATTCCTTAGAAGTATAGCCAGCTTTTTCATTCAAATCAAAAGCTGGAGAGATTTTAAGTATAGCCAGAAGCAGAATATTCCACCGAACAACTTAACAGTCATATTCAGTGGGACAATCTGATGTTGCTTTCAGGGGCACTTAATTTTTTTGTATTTTTTTTTCTTTTTTCTTTTTTTTTTTTTTCATTGTGTCTTCAGTTGCAAAAACAGGAAAGTACTGGGAGAACTATAAAATATATTTTCCAAAGTAGTCTAAGAGCTCCTTCTTTTAAAAATTATTATCTTCTTTTCCATGCAATCTATAGCTCTTAAAGTCTTTTAAAACAACTTTTCAATTATAAGAGTGAGATTAAAGTAGCAAGAGTCAAAATTCATTCCTCTCTGGCTCTCTACCCATATCTAAAACATTTCAGATAGTAGAAATGTTCTTTTATTTTGGAACACATGAGCTCTTTGCAATTATTTATCGTTGAATAAAATGGCACAGAGGGACAGTAGTGTCAAGGAATTTATTGAAAGTAGACATCTCTTGTCAGAGGAGTTTGGCTTGAATTGAACCTTAAAAGCTGATAAGAACCGGGCAGAGGAGATGAAAAGTTATAGTTTCCTTTAGTATAGTGGTCACAAACTTACTCTCCAATGTATCAAGCTGTATGTTTTAGACAATAGGGACTTGAAAACCCTTAGGAAAACTTGAGAATAATAGCTCCTTCCTCTTATTGGCATTCAAATAGAAATGAAGACCTATCTATGGAGTCTTTCACTTCCAAGTAAAATGAAGCAATTGACTTTGAAGAGACTAACCTTCCCAATGTGAACACCTAGGAAAAACTGATAAAAAATCTTATTTTTAAAAGTGTTTGGTCTACGTCCATGCTACTTTGAACAAGCCCAATCCCATCGGAAGCTAAGCAGGATTGGGCCTGGTTAGTACTTGGCTGGGAGACCACCTAGGAAGAACAGGTGCTTTAGGCGTAAAAAATTAAAAAAGTAAAAAATAAGAAAATAAGGGATTGTAAACTGACAAGGTCTTTGCAATCTGTGAGGTCAATCGAGGCTTGCCTTGCCTAAAAAAAAAAAATTAAATAAATAAAATAAAAAAATAAAAAATAAAAAAATAAAAGTGTTTGGCAGATAGGTATGTACATAACCAATGGGGGAATGAAGGTCCAACCCAGGAACCTCTCTTAAGATCTCCCTGAAACCTCCATTTTACAGTTAAAGATTACCATTACATCGTGAAATACAAGGAAGTAAAAATCACAAAACTAAGCTCTAGTTTAGTCCAGCCACAAGCACCTGCGCAGTTAGTACATATACTGACCTTCCTTAACCTTAGTCTCATTATGCCATCATTATTATATCATATATATGCCCAGAAGTTCATGAATCTAATCATAACAGACTGAATTCTGGGTAACCACATGCACAGTGGACAAAGGGTTATATAACAGTCAAATGTTAATCAAATGATCTTGTGTGCCAATCACCTAGCATCATCATTGTAACCACCCATTTAGGGTCAGTATAAGGTTTATTTCCCGAGTTTTATGGGGCTGTGGCCAACTCTGGTATAGCCTGTTTTTCTCTTGAAATGTACTTTATCAAATCTTACTTTTCCTAAATTTTGCTGATCTGTGTTCTTTACTCCATTGATGGGAAGAACCAAGGTCCCCTCAATGCCATCAGGGCAATGTTGGATTTGGATCACCCCCAATGGTGACGAAGGAATCAGGCAGCTGTGGATACAAAGAAGAGTAGAGGGATTAAATTTTTAGAGAAAATATTCAGAATAATATTCAGAGGTGAGGTCAGAATTTTCAACTATCTTTTCCCTGGGATCATGTGTTAATTTGGATTGTGATATAGAGCTGAGGATCTGTGCTTCCTTTAGAAAGAAAACCAATGAGAAGGGACAAATAAGCCAACAGAACTTTTAGCAGTTATCTAGGATTGAAGACTTAAATTGCCTCAAACACATGACCAGTTTTTCTCATAAGGGCATAACTTAATTTGTAGATGGGTAGAGTGACTGGTTAAAAAACCAAGTTGGAAATTTTACTGAATTTTTTTTACCAAATACTGAAATTTTACTGAATATTAAAATCTCTCTGCCAGAGGAAAGGACTATAAATTTTTTTTTAAGGCACTGAGAAAGTGGTGAACTGATACTGACAGTCTAACCATTAGCTTTACTGTCTGAGGATATTTGCTTATTTTGAGTGCAGCTAAAGGTAGAAAATTCAGGCTTGACCCCTGGCAGAAAGCTTTTGAGAAACTAAGAAACAAAAAGAATTTTGGCAGTCAAATACAAAGCCAGACTTCCTCATAAAACAATTGCCATTTGAAAGCTGCACAGGAAAAGACTAAGCTGAAAATCTCTGAAAAACATACCTGAAATTCTAACAATTTCCCACAGATGAAAAGAAAAATGCTTTCCAGGCCCTCAGTTAAAAGCTCTTGGTGTGCATAGCTTAGGAATAAAGATAAAGTAGAGATAGATTGAATCTTGACAAAAAAACCAGTGCAGTTTTGATCTGGCTCCATTTCCAATTGGATTAAAGTAATTATTCTTCTATTTCATTTCCTAGCACTTCTTGGGGGGCAGGGCATCTATAGTCAAAACCAAGATATATGTTGTGTTTTATGTGCCATGTTCATAATTACATAAAAAGTGACTAACCATACAGAGATAAGACAATATGATCAATAACCAAGAGAAAAAACAGACAATAGAATTAGCCTTTCAGGTGATCCTGATATTGTAATCAGAAGTCAATGATTTAAAAATGACTATGACAAATATAATCAAGAAATTAGAAAAAGAATGAAAAAATTGGTAACATGGAGAAGTTTATTATACTATAAGAATAAAATGGATATTGTAGAAGGAAAAACACGATATTTAAAATTAAGAAAACAATAGATGCTTTTACAGAAGTTTAGACAAAATTCAAGAAAAATCAATAGAAAATATTCAACCTGAAGCACATAATAACAACAAAGATCATAACAGATATGAGAGACTCTGTCAAGAAGTCCAGTACACATGTAAATGGAAGAAAAGAGAGAGATACTTTTAAAAAGGCATTAGCTGAGAAAAATAATAATAATAAAAAAACAGATGAATATCATCAGCATATAGATAAAAGAAACTCAGCAAATCACAGAGTAAGATTTAAAAGAAATGTAACTATGAACACTATTGTCAAGTTGCTGATCATCAAAAGCCAAAAAAAGCAATCAATGAAAAATACATTATTTTCAAAAGAATAAAAATAAGACTAATAAATGACTTCTCATCAGAAACAAAGGAAGTTGGAAAGTAATGGGCTGATATCTTTAAAGTGTTAAAATAATTGTTAATCTAGAATTTTGTACCTAGTAAAAATATTCTGCAAAAACAAATGTAAAATAAAGATGTTCTCAGCAAACAAAAACTAAGAGTACATCATAAATAGGCATTAGAAGACATATAAAAGGAATTCTTGGCCAAAGTAAAGTAATTCCAGTCAAATAAATGGAATGCATAAAGTACTTACGATCATTGAAAATGGTAACTATTTGGGTAAATACATATTAATTCTATAAAACAATAATTGTAATGACATAAACTTTATAATATAAATATAGATTTAAATGCATTGCAACAAAAATGCAAAAATAGGAGGTAGATTCTTAAAAGTAAAATATTCTAAGATGCTAGCATTACAGGGATGTGAAATTATTAATAACTTAGATGGTAATAAGTCAAGAATAAATTTTTAATCAGTAAGCACTAAAAGAGTAATGAAAGAATGTATAATTCACAAGGTAATAGGCAAAATGGAATGATAAAAATATTGTGCAAATCTAAAAGAAAATTTAAAGGAAGAAACAAAGGAATAAAAAAGATATGGAACAGAGAAAACTAATAGTAAAATGATAGATTTAAATTCAACTACATCAGTGATTATATTAAAGGTAAATGGTTTGAATATTTTAATTAAAATACTATACTTGTTAGATTAAAATAAAAATAACTCTAATCTAAGAAAAATATTTTGAATACAAGCACACAGAAATGGTGAAAATAACAAGATAGAAATTGATAAATCATAAAAATACTATTAAAAAGAATATTGGTATATTTATACTAATAGAGAATGTAGGCTTTAATGTAAGAAACTCTACTAATAATAGAGAAACATTTTAAATCATGAAGAGATCAACCAGGAAAATATCATAATCCTATACAATATGCAATAAATAACACAGATTTAATATATATAAAGTAGAAAATAAGAGATCTAAACAGACAACGGACAATGTCACAATTATAGAGAAAGACTTAACAGACGCGTCTCTAGAACTGATAGAAAAAGAATTATGGGCCTACAAGATCTTAACACAAATACCAACACTGCACCCAACAATGACATCATTTACATACTTTAAATTTCACAAAGACATTCATTAAATTGATCATGTGTTAAGCAATTAAAAATATCAAAGGACTAAAATCCTTTAGAGTGTATTCTTTCATTGCAGTATAATTTAGCTAATACTGAATAATAAAAATAAAACTATAATATCTCCATATACTTGGAAATTCCAAGTAATCTATATGTCAAAGAAGAAATCACAATGAAAATTTAAATTATTATGAACTAAATAATAATGAAAACACAACATATCAAAACTTGCCAGATAGAGCTAAAGCAGGGCTTAAAGGGAAATGTAAAGTCATAAGTGCATATATTAGAAAGGAAGAAATACTAAAAATCAACTAAGAATCCATATCAAATAATTATTTAAAAAATAATTCAAAAAATAATAAATCAATTCTTAAGAATAAAGAAGTAATAATAAGGATAAGATTTAAAAATCAATGAAATATAAAATAATCATAATAGGGAGAAAATAATCAAAAAACTATTTTTAACTTTTAATAAAATTAAAAAACCCTTACCAAGATGGATTAAAACGAAATGAGAAAATACAAATTACCTATATCAGATATATAAAAGGAGGCATCAGTATAAATCACCTAAATATTAAAACTATAACAATTAAATATCAAAAACTTGGACCAATAAATTTGACAATTTGATGAAATGGAAAATTTCTCTGAAAACCCAACTTACTAAACAGACTTAAGAAGAAACTAAAAATCTGAATAGTCTTAAATCTTTTAAAGAAATTATTCCCATTTTTAAAATCTTTCTACAAAGAAAATTACAATCCATCATAGATTGACTGATAAATCCTTCTGAATACTAACATTAGACAACATCTACCAGAGACTAGATAAACAGGGGACACTTCTACCTCTTTATATGGAGCCTGCATAACCTTGAAACTGAAACTTACAAAGATATAAAAAGAAAGGAAATTTATTGGCCAATATCTCTCACCAAACTAGCTTAAATATCCTAAATAAACTGCTACAAAATGAAACTCAGTTTTATTAAAAAAAGGAATAGTTCATGATTAAGTAGACTTTATTACAGAAAATCAAAGTATTTTTACATTTGGACATCCATGAGTTTTATCCACTACGTTAATAAAAACATAAGAAAAAATTTATATGGTCATCTCAATAGAAACAAAAGTAATTTGGTGAAATTCAACACCTATTTATTTAAAAAAATAGTAAACTCAGTCCTAATAATGGGGCACGAAGGGGGCTTCTATAGTATTTGTAATATCTTATTTCTTGGTCTGGTTAATGGTTAGACATATGTGATCAGTTTGTGATAAATCATTGATCAGTAAACGTATAATTTGAATACTTTTTTCTCTACATATTATACATCATTAAAAGTTTATACATCTATAGTATTAGTTATCTATTTCTAATGTAACTACTACAAACTTAATGGCTAAAATGACATAAATTTATTACTTTGCGATTCTGTAGATCAGAAGTTTGATTTGAGTCTCATTGAGCTAAAATCGAAGTTTTAAGAGAGCTATGTGTGTGTGAGTGAGTGAGTGAGTGAGTGAGTGAGTGTGTGTGTGTGTGTGTGTTTCTGGAGACTAGGGGAAATTCCAAGCTTCTTGCCTTTCTAGCTTCAAGAGGCTGCCCACATTTTTTGGCTCATGGCTCCCTCCCTCCAAGATCAAAGTCAGCAACTCTCTGACCTTTTCTTCTGTCATTACATTTCTTTCTAACTGACTGTAGCCAGGAAACATTTCCCATTTTTAAGGAGTCATACGATTAGATTACATCCACTTAAATCATCAATGATGATGTTTCTATCTCAAGGTCCTCAATCTTAATTACATCTGCAAAATCCTTTTGCTATATAAAGTAATATATTCACAGGTTTCAAGTTCCAGATATTAGGATGTGGACATCTTTAAGGAATAATTATTTTCCCTACCATCCGTGTGTGTGTATTTATATGTTTATTAAAATTCACTTAGGTGCTTAAGTCCTGATTTAGCTTCTTAAACACCATTTCTAGTAGAAGAATATCTATGGATTTCATTTCTAGTCTGATTCTGGGTATATGATTAAGCAAATTATTTCACTTAATTTCCTCAAATGTCATATTAGGAAGCTAGACAACTCCATCACTAAATTAGCTACCTAACCATATCCAGAACTGATACAATAGTATTAGTAATAATAGTATAAAGAACTTAGATTTCACTGTTCATTTGAATAATTTAAAAATATAGTCATCTGTGAATTATTCACTGTGGGAACAAACTAGTCAAACATTTCATTTCTCATCTAGTCATTCTCTGCTACCCATCACATTTCTTGGTCTTCCTTTCTTAATTCAAGACAGAAAGATTCACTTTAATGATTACAAAGATATATGTGCTGCCCCAAATGTATATAAGGTATTTCAAATGCCAATATAAATGACCTGGGAAGAGAGGAGTGATTATTCCAGATCATGAATATCTATGGCAATTCAGAGAACAGTCTACTTCCATTCTTAAATGTGGATATTTGTACTATAAACAAGTTGCTTCTTATATAGTTGTTATACGACCTCAATTTAGACCCTAGAGGGCTCTAGCTTTGTGACAGCCCTTTTTCACAGTGGCATTTTGGCTGTCATTCATCAATCTATACTGAGTGATTAGGCCTCAGAATTCCAGTGAGAAACATCTCATATAAAATATGGCAGGTCATGTTCCAAACCTGAAATGCTAAAAAAAAAAAAAAAGCCTTTCTAATGTTTTATTTTATCTTTCTAAGTGAGACATTTGATCTCCCAGGGATCACTCAAGAGACTTCTAATTCTGGTGTTTAATTCTGAGACAACATGCACTCTCTTCAGAAGTTACATTAAAGTGCAAAATGGCTTTTGTTTCTCACCACTCAACATGACACAAGGGTTACAAAAATGTACTATTTTGGTATACCCTGTTGTGTTTTTTTCCCTCACCAATCCTGTCCCATTCTGTTTCTCAGATCATTAATCTTATATTCTGGAGTTCTAATAGCCAAGAAGGTTTTTAATGCAGCTTGGACCAAAAAAAAAGTCAGAGTAAGAACTTCTGGGACAAAAAAAATAAAAGTCAGAGCAAAAACTTCTGGCCAGTGTGCCTGACTTTCTGGCTGAGAACGAAGACCCCCCAAATTCCATCTCCACATTGAAAATAGAGCAGCACATTGCTTAAATTTCAGTCTAAAGAAGACTAGAATAATCAGGAAGAACTTTTTCATCCAAGATAAGGGCCTGAAGATCCAGCGTTAGAAACTTTAAATCGAACGAATTTGTTAATAAGTAGTTTAGATTGGCTAGCAAGAAATTTGAGAACTTTTTGTGACAGCTCTAAATCACTTTTTTTTTTCTATTTATCTCTTAAAAGGTTATACATAAATTTTGTATTTGAAGCAAAGGTAAAGGAGATATAGTGCTTGCATCCGGATGGCACCATTTCTAGATTAAAGTAAACCAAGCTGCAGCAAGATGTTAAAAGAATGAGGTTTATAGGGCTGTTGATACCTTCTTTGAGTAGTGATAACAGAAGTATGCAACCTACTTTTGGCTGTTTCTAGGAGTTTAAATGGAGTTCACCTTTAAGTAGCTTTCCTCCCACATTACCCTGTGTTCTGACAGTCTGGAAATGGTGTAATTCACTTGTGTTACTGCTATGTGTGACTTTGGTATCAGTGTAGTTTGTAAGACTAAAATGAGGTTTGTGTGTAAACAATAAAACAGTCTCAGGTTGCTATAATAGGCAAACAGCTCCGCCAAGAATACAAAGAAATGGAACAGCAGAGCCAACAACACACCTGGCCTTGAAACAGTAAAGTCTTGAATCATAGTCTATATTTTTTGCTCCAAAGCAGTGGCAGCATGTGCAGTCAATGTATGAGTATACCTTTGATGATTTAGAGAAAGCATATGAAATAGTAAACATTTAATTGTAGAGCATAAGACTAAATGTTATTGAGTCTCTCTGCACAACGTGTGTGTGTGTGTGTGTGTGTGTGTAGTAAAAATTAAATATTTAAGAATTTTATTTCTCCTCAGACTAACAAGATATTTCCAACTATACAGCAAAAGATATATGATCTGAAACACAGCTACTTTTCTAGCAGTCCTATTTATGTAGAAAAAAGTTAACAATTTACCATTTTTAAAAGCTATATTTGAATAGAAAAGAAAACTATATTCTGTTGAATCAGTCTGCAGATAGATACACAGAAATAGTTAATATTTACATATGTATACATAGAATATAAATTTATATATCTTTTTCTTATAAGACCCTTACCAAGCACTACTTATCATGTGCAGAATAAGCTGTGTGCTTTATATACATCATCATAATTGTCCTCACAACAATCCTGAAGTGTAGGCATTCCCATTCCATTTTAAAGATGAGAAAATAGAGACTTGTAGAGTTAAGTACCTTGCCCTGGGTCACACTAATCAATTAAAATGTTGATTGATGACCTATTCTCTGTGTAGTATTATATTCTAAAGAATAGGTTAATAAATATATCTTTTGTTTTTTATTCAATTATTTCCTTTAGATAAATTCTTGAAAGTTGAATTGCTATTACATAGGGGAAAAGGGAGGGTCACAACATTAAAGATACCCATTTCCTCATATCTTCACTAACAGAGTATTGTAATGTTTTAAAATGTCAGTCTGAAGAGGAAAACAATGTTATATATTTTTATTTACATTTTGTATTACAGAAATTCCATATTTACCTGAAAAATATTCATTTGCCATTTTTAGTTATTTTTTCTTTGCATTCTACATTTATATCCTTTGCATAATTTCCTACCAAACAAATTGATCATTTGCTTATCAATAAAATAATCTTAAAAACCATTTAATTTAATGTGCAAATAAGAATGTCCAAGAACATTTTGAAGAAAAAAAAAAGAACATTGGGAGGATTTGTTCTTTTATATTTTAAAAAACACAACGAATATTTTGATTGGGATTCAATAACTTATTTTATAGATCAATGTTTGGGATATTCACATCTTTATAATTTTGAAAATTCCAATTCAATAACATTTATTTAATAATCTCTGTGCATTCAAATTTTGTTTAACTAATATAATATAATTTGTTTTATTTTGTTATAAATACATAGTATTCATGTTTATTTCTAAATTGTATGATTGTTGCTGTTGTAAATGAAATATATTTTATTACATTTTCTAAATACTGATATTTTTCACTTTATAAGTCATCATCTGAATTTTATTTCTGTCACATTATTTTGTTTTACATATGTATGTGTTTTTATGGACTCAATTTTTCTTTTATCCTTAACATAAACTTTATGGAATAAACTCAATGGATTTTGTAGATCTGGTGGATATGACTGACAGTATTGGACTAAAGAAAGAGTAAAAAAAAGCAGAAGAAAGAAAGTGGAAGAATGAAAGAGGATGGGAAAGTTCATGAGCAGGCAGGATCATTTTTGTTAGTTGATGATTGTATTAAAAATCATAAATTTGCTTTATGTTGTCATGTAGAGGTAGATATACACCTAGAATCCTTCTGGACATTTTCTTTACTCTTACATGAAATCATAGCAAATATAGATCTTTGGCCATTTAACTCGACATACTTGTATTTGCAATATCACTATCAAAGATTGATAAACATCTTTCTAGAACACAGAACTTTTTTTGCTAAATGGAGCTCCAAGGCTAAACTTCAGGCCTACCTCACCCTGCTCCAGCTTCTGGTACTCCAGTATCTTCATAAGCTAGCTTTCCCTTTACTCCAGTGGGCATTTCATCAACATCCTATTCTTCACGTTGGTTAAAGTGAACCAATAAGGCTAGTTCTACTAGCATCTAACATGAGGTAGATAAACCTTTCTCTCATTAAGTCCATGGCAGTTAACTCTTTGGAACTAGTAAGAGTTTTGTTCATCTATAAAATTCAAAATATTCTCCTAGTTAAGTATAGTTTTCTGTTATTAACCTTTTTGTCAGTTTATATTTATATAAACTCATTGTGAATTTTTAACCTGAATTCAAGTCACTTTTCATATAGTACCTAGAATCCAACCTGTGTTTTAAAAATATTTATAACAATAAAAAATTGGAACAAATTATTTTGTTATTATAATAATTATTAATTTTTAAAATTAAATATATTGTTTAGTTTTAGTTTGGGGACTCACTAAAGAAAAAATAATCAGTAAACTAAATTTTATTAAGCTGCTAAACTCAACAATAATCTCTCAGCCACCAGATACTATTCCCTAAACCATGAACAAAGAAATATCCAGGATAACCTTTTTTATTTAGCCCCCAAATACTCAAAAGCTGGGCATTTGTGCCTGTATGTGTGGGCTGTGTGTCCAAATCCTTTGAAAGTTTTAAAAAGTAATTGTACATGCCTCCATCCCCAGAGATTCTGGTACACATTCTTCTATTCTCCTTCTAACTCATCCAACCAGCCTATCAACTCAGAAGAATTGCTGCCAGTTTCTTGTATCCATTAATATATATAAAAAAATGAGAATAGTAATTATAATCCACATAGGCAGCATTAAATATTGTAGCTAAATTTATACTGAGATACCTAAGGCCTTTATAATATTTTTCACAAATCATGAAAAAGTTGTCTTCATAGTTGCATTCTTGTTAGATTCATTTTGTCCCCTCTCAACTTTCTTGTCAACAGTAATCGTTTAAAAATACTTATAAGATAAATGAATGAAAGGAAGAAGTAATTAGTTTAAGTTGTCACTTTGGAGTGTAGCAAATTCCTCCCTCCCCCCCTCCATGAGCATATAAATATTTACTTCATGTCCAAAGACATTTTGTTATACATTCCATCTGCAGAAACTTGCCTATCAAGCTCTGCAGGCTTACAAAATACAATCAGCCTCAAATGGTTGTAGATTTTCTGGCCCCATATACCCAAGACACTTAATTCCCAATTATATAATAGGATATTAGAATTCAATAAGTTTACAAATATCTGGAGTGGCTTGGAAAGCAAGATTGTATTTTCCTTAAGTTTAGATAACAGAGTCATGCAATTTCAGAGTGTTAAAGACACTTAGATGGTAATTAGCTCATTTTATCATTTCATCTATTTTTTTTTTTTAAGTCCAGTTGTCTTACAAAATTCCAGATCAGAGAGCCTTTGAGATCTACTTAGTCCTCTGCTAGGTTTCTAGTTAGCAGTGAAGGTATATTTCTGCACCATGTTATTACACTCAGTACTAGAATAGTGGCTGAGAGCAAGGTCCAGGGAACTCCACGGATATTACAATTAGGGCAACAAAAGGAAATTATGAAAGCCAGAGGCCACATGTAGAGACATATAGGAGCCAAAGTATCAATTGGGCAATTAAAGAATGGGCAGAATGGGAAATAAATTGGAAAGAAAGTCTAGAGAAAGACAGAGTCGATATACATAGAAGATTAGTTTAGGATCAAAGAGAGTTATTCAAATATGAATAGATTGGGCAATTCATCATATGAAGTTTAATTTGCCAGCAAAGGACAAGGTTAGTAGGTAGGAAAAAGGAAAATCAGATTCAAAGGAAAATTGATTCATGGTCACAGAAGGGGATGAGCTTTGGAGCCAGTCAATTCTGTGAACTTGGCCAATTTGCCTATTTTCTCTAAGTTTTGCTTTCACTGTAACATTTTAGTAAGAGTACTGCCTACCTCATAGTGTTGCTGAAAGCATATCAGGCAAGTGCCTGCACATAGTAAACACTAATCACAGAAAGTAGTTGTTATTTTTGAGGCTTGACAGAGTCTTGGTGAGTGGGCAGGAAGCATGCTGTTATATTGGAACCAGTAGTGAGAAAGAATCATTTCTCAGCGAGTATCACACTTTTCTTTCTGACTTGTCCTTTACATGAACAGGAACTGACTTCGATCTTGGATGGAGCAAAACCTGCTAGTGGCAGATAAGCAGGCACTAGAATGGTTTAGCAATCACAGCTCTGTATATCTTGGACTCCACGGTGAACTTGCAAAGTATTTATTATTCATTCTTGCTCAGACACAGAGGTACCATAGATTGGAGTTGGAACTGTTCTAATATTTGAAATAGGGTAAAATGTTAAGTGCCCACCTCTGACTTTCTGCAGACCCCTCAAAAGGAGTTTGCTATTTTTCTTATATCCCCACATTTCAATGTCTGCTCCTAACATGATTTCCAGTGCTGATTACAAGCAATTATTTATCTATTTCCTTGTAACAATCGCTCTTTTGGGATGAATAATATCAAGCCATTTCAGCTCCCAGCTCTCTCCATTGCTGTCATACACAAACCTACTATACATATAGTCCTCATTCATTGGAGATTCTAATGTCTGTCTTTTTGCGCTAATATTTTTATCATCCTGCAAGATATGTGCTTCCACAAAGACAACTTACCCAATTGCTTAGTCTCTTAGTGTTTTGGTCTTAACTCCAATAACCTTCACCCTCACTGCACTTAGCTAATATTTCTTGGACATTTTCATCTAGTGTCTTCTCCCTGCTCCCACCCCTCATTTGCAATCTATCTGATGATGCTGATGGATAAATTTCATAAAACTGTACAAATTATAACTTTATAGTTATCATAGCCAAATGGGTCCTCAATAGGTAATACATCTATTATTTCTTAGTACTTAGATATTTCTCAAGATTTCCAATGAGTGGGAAAAGCAAGCCATTCCAACCTCCATCCCTCTTCACTGAAAAACCTTTTCAACTCTTTTAATCTTTTGAATTAAACATCTGTCTCCTTCTAAGCTATTGGTCTTATAGAAAAAATAGAAGTTTTATAGAAAACTTCTCTGAAAAAACTTAATCTCAATTAATGTCTCTCCAATGTGCTGTCAAAAGTCCTCTTTGTTATTCCTTATAACAGTGTATTTAAACTTTCTGTTTTCTTTTTTATTTTCCCCATTAGGCTATAAACTCCTAGAATGTAGAGAATATATTTACCATCACTTTACTAGTATAAAGTAGATGCTTGATGAATATTTGTCAAACAGAATGAATCAATGAATTATACCATAAATGTGTATTCTGGTGAATTTGATATTAAGCCCCAGAGAATTAAAAAATAAATTATTAAATACATCAGTTGTAAGCACTTTGAAAATCAAGTGGTGATGACTAGAAGGCATCATGGATTCACAAAGAACAAGTCATGCCATATTAATTGGATGTCCTCTGGCAGATGAGATGGACCTAGATGGAATGCCTAGACTTTTCTCTTTAGAAATGCTAATAACTTAGTATCTAATAACTTAGGTCTTACAATTTTCTATATCATTGTGGGCAAGATGGTGAGATGAGATAAAATACACACACACAAAAGGTAATGGTGATATTTCTAATAGGTTTCTGATACTACAGAGTTAGCACTTGATTTTGCTTTTTCAACAACTTTATAAATGCCTTGGATAAGTACATAGAAAAAGACTTCTTTTTTTTTTCTTCTTTTTTTTTTTTTAGTAGAAGCTATAGAATGGAATACTTGCAAAACATTCAGACTGGGTGATAATTTCTGTCAGGGATATCCTTGTTAGAGAAGGTATTTCTGTCTTGAGTGGGAGGCTAGCTTTATAATTCAAAAGTCTTTTCGAAATTTAAGATGTCATAATTCTGTGAAATATTATCATCTCAGGATGTGCTGGGATGCCTGTATAATTCTAGCACGTTCTACATAGAACAGATTATAGGGTGTATGGCTGACACATAAAGTTGTTAAGTGTATTACCTTGTATACCTGGGGCTTTTTAAAGAATGCAGGACAAAAAGAACAAAACTAAAGACTCTACCTATATCAAGTAATAATAGATCTTTAAGAGATATTTAGGGGAGAGATTTTTCCAAAGGTCATGCATTTTAGGTAATTATTCAACTATTACCTATAAATGAAATTTACTTAGAAAATATTTGATTATTTGAAAAATCCAGATGTGAAATTGTGTTTTTTTCTTCAAATTTTATGTTTTACATACTTTTGAGGTGTTGTTGTTGTTGTTGTTGTTGTTTTGCCACTTACAAAGCTAATCTCTTCTACACCACCTTTTAAAGCACCAACAAGCTAAATGGAGCTTTTATATGGTCAAATTCATAACCTCTGCATTTTCAAAATCCTTTTAAATGATAATGAACCCAAATTGCTTTAGAATTTAATGTTATTTCTATCTTCAGTACAGACAGAGAGTTCTCTCCCTGTCAGATATGATTTGGAAAGGACATCAGAGGCCAAGGGACATTGTTGACTTGGATAAGTTCCATAGATGAAAAGGTCTAATTGAGGGGACTAGCTAAATTTTGGTAGGCAGCATATAAGTGAAATGCCATTTCCAAATGTGTTTTAATAATTATATCCAAATAAGAAAGCTTTTCGAATTTGACTTGTGTGAACTCTTAAGTGGTAAATTGTCACACATTTCAACTAATGTTTCACCAAATCAACTCATTCAAGACTTCTGATCACAGTTAAATGATAGAAGTACAAAAGCAAATAAGAAGCAGTTGCCATACCTTCTCAGTTCTTTCATTAGAATAACTCATGTACCAGAAATTATTTTTTATTTCACTGCCATGATCCAAATTCAGACTCTTATTGCCTTTTGTCTGTTCTATTGTGATAATTTCCTAACTGATCTTTAGTGCTCCAATTTATCTTACCTCCAATTCATTTTATGTGAACTATCAAGTAAAATCTCTAAAACTATTTTGATCACAAATAACTTCCTTCTGTAAAAACCTTCAATAGGTTATCATTGTTTACAAAATAAAGCCCAAACTATTCAGCATATATTCAAGTACCTGAACCTATCTTTGCCAAATTTTCCCTCATATCCAATAAATTATTTAATAAAACTGTCTTAAGATTCTTCCTTTAAGCACTTCACAGTAGAATGCTTCTCCCATGGAATGTTACCTAATACTCGTACTCATTCACAGCACTATTCTCCTTCAGATTTCCTTAGCCCTTTATTTCGAAGGAATCTGTACCTCTTTGAGATACTAAGATACATTATTCTCTGAACAACTCATCATTATGCAATTAATTTTCTATAATCTCATGACATCTCTTCTAGTTTTATATTTGAATTTTATTTTGTTTATCATCACCTTATAAATTTGTCTGATGGAGGGGAGAGAATAGCTTAATCCCCTTAACATCTTTGATTATACATAGCACAGTGTCTGTGATGATCTTCTTGGCCCTTGGCCGTGTAAACTTCAAATAACTACAGCTGAAATTCATATGCCCTCCACTTGCAATATCATCATCCCTATTCTTTCTTTAAACTTCCATTTGAAGATAATAATATGATTCTTAATCTGGGAGAAGACAGAATCCCAGATCATTAGCTCAATATTATTAAGTCATTTGAAAATTTGTCTTCTTAATTGGGCAATAATTTTCTAGTAATCTTATTCTTCTCCTAATATAGGAGGCCAAGCTCATATCTTACTCAGAATCATTGTTCATTGCTCTCACTCCAGACATAGTTTTTCTACCTCTGTCTCCATCTACAGGCTACTTCTGGTCTATTTCAAATCTGACTGGTCTATCCCAAGAATCATGCTGATTTTTTGGGTCCTCCATATACTGGCTAGTCCTACTGTCTTTCTCTAAACTCTCATTCTAACAGGTGATTTTACTCAATAGTGAGTTTTGATATGCTCCTATCAAGCCTTCCAATATTCTAGAATGATAAAACAACATACACATGCATGATATATTTATGATCTGATTTCTGGTGGTGTTGTTCTGTGACTTAAAGTTGGAAGCTGAAAATTAAGCAAAGCATATGACCAATCTTCCAGAATAATGTACTAGGCAATAATTCTTTTTCCAGCTTAATCTCTTATTCTCCTTTTTTCATTGATCTGTCCTTGAGAATCTTGCCCTGGCTCTCCTTAACCATTTTCCACTTGTTTGCCTCATTTTTTCTCACCAATAACACAAAGCCTTGACTAGGAAAGACATGAGTTTAAAAGTCATATTGTCTTGTATGTGCTTTTTAATTTTGAAGTAAATTTGTAAAATACACTAATTTTGAGATCTAAAATCACTGTGTGTTCTAATCAGAAGTGAATTGCTCTTCTCTGGTCATATATGATATATTTTGCAAGTGACCTCAAGTCTTTCAGCTTGTGAGAGTGATTATGCACACTGACACTGCTCTGTTATTTGAAAATGTTAATGAAATAGATTGCATGATCTTGGGAAAAGGTGTGTTATAGAAGAGTCTCTAGGACCAATCTGTGGTTAAACTAGATTTCTGGCTTACCCTGAATGCACATCAGAATTACCTGAAAATATTTTTTAAATTTCTTGGCACTTTAAGTCCCACCTTAATCAATAATTTGTAGAGATTGTACATAAAAATATATATAATTCAGTTGATTTAAATATGCATTTGAAGTTGAAAACCAGTTAAGGTCTATTAGTTAATTAAACTTAAAATTTCAATTCCAGTGAAATTTTCTCATTTTCTTATTTTATAATTAAAACACTATGTCCAGTATTAATCTTTGCATACTAACATATCTGTAAATTCTATTAAAAGCTTATCATAAACACTTAGAATTACAGTGGTCATCAAAACAAAAATAACAATACAGTTTAGCCAGTCCCTTCAGAACAGTAGGAATCATTGTACTGAAAGTTTTTTTTTTTAATTTTAGTGGACTAGAAAAAGTCACTTTTTTTCAAAGTAAGCTTCTCTTGCTACTGAGAAGCTTACTCAGAATGTGGATTTGTCAGATATTATTGTTTCTTAACATTAAGGGTTCAGTCTCCTCTTTAGTCTTTGAAACCATTAGTTAAGAAAAACAATTCTATTGAATAAACCATTCACTGAGTGTTTTCTAGTTGTCTATGACTGCAAAGTCTGATATGAATATAGGAGAAGTGTTTAACCCATTTACATTCTCAATAAATTTGTTGGAAACAGAGAGACAAAGTTCACATATATAAAACAATTACAGAATGATGTGAAAACATTCTAATATTAAATAGAACCTAACACCAGAATCTGTGTGTGTGTGTGTGTGTGTGTGTGTGTGTGTGTGTGTGTGTAAGTAAAATGGCTGATGAGGAAGAGAAGGGACCAAAGTTCAAAGGCACTGTGAATAATCTAAGGTATAGCAGATGAAAATAAATGGGGTCATGGAAAGTAAGATGGCTAGAAAGAAACTAGGAAAAATGGGAAGAAGAAAAAAGAAGCAAAAGAAAGTGACGGTTAAGAATGTTATTAAAAACTGCTCCCATATTGTGAATAACCACAAATCTGCAAAACGTCTGGAAGAATATCATTCTCTGACATACTGAGTTAACTGGACATAATTATTTCAAGTCCCAGTCTTGATCTAAACTGTTGACCTCAAAATAGAGGTACAAGACATAGATGTCACATCTTTTCATTCATTCATTTTTATAATATTTCCCACTATATTTGTTATTATTCTGGTGTAGTAGAAATGATAAATCAGAAGTCTCATATTCCAATCCTTGATTCCTCCATTGAGTGATCTGGGAAAATTACTTTTCTGGGTCTTAGTTTCCTCATTTGCAAAGTGGTTATAATGATACTATAACTTGAAAGGAAATTGTACATCCAGTTGTGTTTAGGTGATATATGATTTATAATGAGGATTCATTGAAATTTATATTGTGTAATTAGCACTATGCTAGCACAATGTGAGCATCGACTAAGTGATAGCTCTTATTATTGTTCTTTTATTATTATTTGGTTAATATATATTGTTTCTGAATAAACAGAAACAGTCTTATAAAGTGGGCCTGTGGACTTACAGAACAATAGGAGAGTTCAAAATTAGCATGTCTTTTAAAACAGGGACCTCATAGTCGTCTTTATGTCACTGCTCAAGATTTTTATGTTATGTGAAATAGGCCCACCATACAACATGTTCTAAGTAAAAAGCTACCTTTATCTGTGAGGCTAAGAGAACTACATTGTCCACGCAGGTTTTTTCCATTCGTTTGTTCAAAGATAGGCAGCAAACTATTACTCTTTTTTAGGGCTGTCTTCAGAGACTATTTCTAGCCACCACTTGTGGGAATGCTTTATGAGATGTCAGCATGTGTGAGTAGAGATAGCACGGTTTGTCATGGGCAGATAGGCCATATTCTGTTATAAACTGATGGCTTTGTCTCTTATCACTGTCACAGGCTTATTTAGCAAGCTGTGACTCTGTGGTTCATCACAAAGAAAACTGTCATCCCCAGACACGTGGACTGAACATCCTTTCATCTTCCATGCTGGTAGGATCTGTCATGTGACATCAAGCAGACCAGCAACTCCAGATGCAGGCTGCAACTGTGTAATGAGAAAGTTTTGTACTGGCATAGATCCAGGGTTTACACCTTTGATTAGATTACATGGATGAGAAAAACATATGTAAGTTTTTAAGTTGTGTACACTGATAATATGTCATAAATATCACTTGTAAGGAAATGTTACAAACAGTAGTGTTTAGGTGATAATTATTTATCATGGTGTTATTCTGAGTAACTGATAAATGAATTAAGATTGATTTACTCCACCATCTTTCCACTTAACAAACTCTTCTCATTGCTAAGTATTAAACAATTAAATTTTTGAAGGAACTTCACAGATTTGATTATAAATGGCCCTTCAAAATTGTTAACAATTGGTTAATACCCCGTGTGAGTGTTTAGTAATTGTGTAGCAAGTCTGAAAATATTGACTCTTCCATGCATATTATCAATTAATAAATAAATTCAGAGATCTAAACAGAAAAATTCCTTACCATTTCTAAGGGAGTTCTCTGTGGCTGCGAGTTAAGGGAAATACTTAACTTATAGCCTTTTCACCGAAGCCTATAGGATACATATTTTTGGCTCTGGAAACTGCGCCTATCCTACTGAGTTCAGTATATCACTTAACCCTGGGACGTGGTATTCTGCTGTAGTTGCGAGTTGGCAGATCAGGTTAAACTACTTTGGAAACATTAAAGTATAAATATTTCATGAGTACCCTCATGGGATTGAATTTAAGCTAAAACATGAAAAAGTCTCAGTCGTTTGGTCTCACTGATGATTTCTGCCTATTTATTCTTTTTAAATTTCCACATTTTGCAGAATTATCTCTTAGAGTTTAGCTTTGGCTTTTTGCTGCTGTTTCCTTGAGAAATCGAAGGATGTTTAAAGTTGGAATCTTGGCTGCAAAGGATAAGGAATTTATTGGTTAACAGATGATGTCTCTTATGAAAGGACAAAATTATTACACTGGAGAGAGTTTTTTAAAGTGAGAATGTTGATAGTGATTGTAGAGGAGAGGGTGAACTCAGGACCATCATGAATACTAAACACTGCACACAAAGGCATCAGCTGGAGTTGTGAGTAAGGACTCAAATCTATCCAGTGCTCAGCTCCCAAAGCAATGTGCTCATGGGGGTGTATCTGCCAAAAGAGAGAGTTTTTCTAACCACCTTCCCAGATTGAGTATTTTTCTACCTGCACAAAGATACCGGATAGGCTAGAAGTGGCCTTGCATAATTAAAGGCAGGCATCTAACAAACAAAATATCTGCTTACATAAAAGAATTACTTTAAAGGTCTCCAGGACTTTGGAAGAAAGAACATTCAGAATTTGATAAAACGTCAACTGTAAATGTTACTTTAAGGATTTAAATACTAGAACTAGACTTTCTAATTTCTGAATTTCTTTTTAGAATTTTTTATTTTGTTGGTAAATATATATAGTGGTTAAGACTAGATTTGATCCTTCTTGGTCTTCCCCTACTTTGAATTTATGGGATATACACTATGTAAGCAGATAACAAATGTATGTTTTAATGGATAAATATATCTAGTAAATTATAATTTTCTTGATAAAAATAGATGTAATTAGCCTTTGTCATGATTACATTTCAGGTTTGGCAGTCCCTGTCTTTGTCAAGTTTGTCTTTCAATTTTTGGATAATCAAAAGTTTTTCAAATATGATGATGACATATTTTTACAACTTAACACAGAGTATATATAGACAAAAATTTGTGAGAATTTTCAGTTGTAAACTAGACTAGGTTAATGGCTGTTTGTTATCTTGGGCAAATAATTTAACTCTTCTTGTCCTCATTAGGTAACAGAAAAGGCATTGGGACAGTTTCTCCAGAGGGTGGAGTGTACTCACTGGCTGTGCATATATTATATTCACTGTTTTGTTTTTTTTTCCATTAAGTAATCACTATGTAAAGATCAAATATGCAACAATTATATATATGTATACACACATATAGATATATACACATATATATACATATATACACACACACACATATATATGTGTGTATACATATCTATATATATACATATACATATATACACACATATATATATATAAATGTATTTTAAGAGCAAACACAGAAACGGCACAGCAGACATTAAAAACATACCTGTACGTAGGACAACTCAGAAAAGTACATTGAATGTATGGAATCTACTATATGATAAAAATACTACAAATATCATTTAGTTGCCACCAATAAGAAATTTACTTGTATTAAAAATATCCAAACTCTGGCAGTGTTCAGAAAAATTTAATAAGTTCATTTATAATTGTTATAAAGTTGAACTGCTGAAACTTGTTCACTAAAACATTTTGATTTGCATTAATGCTTTATGTTCAGGCATTGACATTAAAAAATCACAAATAGAAATGGAAAAACTGCCAATGTCTGATTTTTGTCCCCTTTTTTCCACTTGTAGTCATCTATTTAAGTACCTTTTGACCCTTTGGGGGGTGGGGGGGAATCTAATGTTCAGAACTACCAACAACAGGAAGAAGACATATTTTTATTTCTTAAGAATGAAATCCTTTCTATCATAGTGGATTCTTAAGCACATTCTCTATATATGTGGTGTGCTAGCTGGATGTCTTTTGGCATAATTGTTAGCACACAAGTTGATGTCTTCAAAAAGGCCAACCAGATAGGCCTCACCTGCCTCCTGTAAAGCACCAATAGCTACACTTTCATAAGAGACATCTGTTTTGAAGTTCTGAGCAATTCCTCACAGCAAACGCTGAAAGGGAAGTTTGTGAATCAAAAGTTCAGTGGGTTTCTGATAATGTCTAATTTCACAGAGTATCAGGGTACCAGGCCTGTAACAGTGAGTTTTCTTCATCTCTCTAGGATATGGCCCACCCTTGCTAGCGGCTTTTGTAGCCAGTTGCTTCTTCTGTGCTTTACCATCGATCAGCTTTACCAACGATCGGCTTTACCAACGGTCAATTTGCCCGCAGTCAGCTTTCTAGGAGGCATGATATAAAGACCTCCTTACCCACCCTCTTTTTCTTTTGGCTGGAGCTCAGTGAGCTAGAGGTGGCACTGGCGTTAAAGAGAGACAGCGGCTGCAACAATTATATTTTTAAAAACAGGTAAAAGCTTCTATTTATTAAATACGAGATACCATCTGCAACAATTATATTTTTAAAAACAGGTAAAAGCTTCTATTTATTAAATACGAGATACCATATGAACTAGAAAAGGATAATTATATATGGTATCTTGATTCTGCTGCAGTCTTAAAGAAGAAATTAGATAAAATTAAAAGAGAAAGTTGAGGAGTCTATATATGTACACAGGACTTCAATAGTTAACATTTACATGTAATTAATCACATGGTCATTTGAAGATAGTTAATTCAGTGATTGGGAGGGGGAACCTCTTTGATTCTTTCATTTAATAAACTAAAATAAAATCTTTAGATTTAAACTCAGTAGCAAATGTCAAAGATTACACTTTCACATTTAGAATCCAAGTTCTTACATATTTTGGAACACCTAGCAAAGCGTAAACTAAAGTAAACCACAAAGATCAATTTCACTCAGAATATCTGTTAAAATGAGGATTCAGACCTGGTGTAAATTGCTTCCACTTTGTTTTACTAACAGGCTATAAACAAATAATGCAACTATGAGATAAAGCTGAAATGGGGAAGCAGATGTAAATCCCTAATGGGAACTAGAATTCTCTAGTTCCTCACAAGGATGCTCCCCAATTTTTGTGGTCAGTGTAGCTTATGCAGAATGAGGTTCCTGGCAGATCAGAAAAGCTAATAGGTTACTGACTCTTGTGATATTAGCCTGAGTAAGAGCCACGACTACACTCAAAAGTCTACAAACTACATATAAGCCAATTCCTTCCTGTGCTTCATATTTTACTTCTTACAGTGTCATCAAGTCAACAACAGCTCTGGCAGTGAGCTCCCACATTGGGCATAAATTAGATATCTCCCAAATTTTTGTTGCATTTACTCATCAGAGATTAGGCTTTTCACAAGGGGCATCTCTGTGGGATCAGGCTAGACTCCTAAGGCTATAGTAAATCTTGGTGCTAAAGCTACTCTGACAGGAAGTGAGAACCTTGAAAACAACAAAGGAAGTGCTTTATTGCAATACAATATAATTTCCTTACTTCTCTTTTGCTTTTCACAGATCACCTCAAGGCTCTAGCTAAAAAATCATTGCTTTGTTTATGCTTTTAAGACTTAGAAATACCCAGGCTCAGAAATAGAAGTACTATGTATTCCTTGAAACTAGATGACACATTGGTTTTATTTCTAGAGAGTGAATTGTGACACTTTTGATGACCAGTTTTTCATTTACCTCGTTGAATTCAAGTCATTAAAAGTGAATCAGATAAGAGCAAAAAAAAAAAAAAAAGATTGCTAGAAATCCTTGGAAAGCCTTTATAAATACCAGATATTCCCAGCTGAGGGCTTCCCACAGCATTGCTCATAGGGTATGTACTTGTGTTGTACTGAGAAATTAGGCAATATTTAGCAGATCATCAGCGTAAATCCATCATACTGATGGCATTAAGAACAAAAAAATTAATATATTTTCTTTCATATAGCCGGCAAGTTCTCTAGACATTTCACAAAACATTATTTTTTATTAAAATGTCAACCTATTACTAAAATTAAATCTTACTTATGATTATTGGTTTAAACTGAAAACCCTGGCACATTTATATCAGAGTAAACACATACTTCTCTGAAATAATATGACTCAATGAAATCTGGATGCCAGCCACACTTCTCTGAACTCTAGTGCATGGCTCCTATGACTGAAGTACCCTTAGGGACAGCCACTGCCATCACTTCAAGAGCAGCTCAGTCACACAAATGGTGCAGCTTTGTTTTCAAATGTTACACAAATTAGAGAGGCTAAGTGATATTTTCCATTGAATATAGAGTTTGTTTGGTAAGTTATAAAAATTGTATAATTTGGTCTCACCAAGTGAAGTAAAAGGAAAAAACGTTTTAACCTTAGTTTTAGGTTGTTTTTTTTTTTTTCCTCCATTTTTAAGATCAAGTGAAAGCTGGCTCCCACTTCAAATTACCCAAGCTTATGTCTAGTACAAAGGAACAATAGCAGATTTATATATGAAGCAGCTTTTTAAAAGTTGATATGCATGACCATATTAGTTCTGCTTTCCCAGCACAATAGCTTTTTGAATATTTCATAGCTATTCTTGAATTGAGTCGATTCGCTGACATCGGTCTCAGAATAGTGAGCATTTTGTATTCACCTTGTCTGTGTTTTCTAAACTAACACGTTTTTTATTTTTCCTTGAGGAAAATTAGAAATGCAAAAATGAATAATTAGTCTCCCTGTCTGCCTGTTTTGTGGCAAGTAGGGTGGTTGAATACTGTGTTCTATTTGTAAAGAGCTTTAATGAGAACATTAACAACAACAATTTATAAAGAACTCTACTCAAAAACAGAATCTGGGCAGTACATTATGATAAACAAAAAAGAACATGTGCACATGCAAAGTTCACACACACACATACACACACACTCTAAACTGGGAAAACTGCCCCCCAAAAGATAAGCAATAGTGAGAAGAAGGGGTATGAGCACGAGGGATGAAGCGAATAGAGAGGCAAAAAAAAATTTAAAATCCAAAAATTGTATTTATATAAGTGAAAGGAAATTTGCCTATGTTGCTTGGAAAGATATGCACAAAATAAAATTTAAGTTAATAGTGTTCTATGTCAGGGTTATACTAATATTCATTGACTACTTCTAGTGTACCAAACTGGGCTCATACAAGTCACTTTCATGAGTTCTGCTCTCATGAACATAACACCCCCAATGAGTAAAAACATACAGTGGAAAGGTTGCTAAGTTAGAAGGCGGAAGCCTCAGATTCCTCTCAGAGTGGACAGTGCATGATTATGTGACCTTAAATAAGCTATTCAACCAAAGGATGGTTTGTTTCCTCCTTTATCAAACAGGGAGAAAGTATTTTGAGATTTAAATCATGTGAAAAATACCGAAAAATATAAAATGTAGTAAAAAGCTCAAATTGCAAATATATACTCAAATACACATATAATTACAAAAATATAATTAAATATTTATATGTATTACATAAATATACATTTAGCCAGAATATATAGAAATATAAATACTTAAGTTAGGATTTTCATTATTTTTGCATAATATGTTTAGCTGTGTGTGTGTGTGTGTGTTTGTGTGTGTGTGAAATAATTGAATTAGGCTTTGGAAATATTTACGATAATCCTAACTGAATAAGAGGAAATTGAATATGGAACAGGGTAAGGTCATTCCTATTTTTTTTTTATTAAGTCTATCATGTACAGTCTGAGAAAATTTTCTTATTAATTTCAGAAAAATACAGATAAAATAGGAAAGTCAAGCAAAATACTTTACCTTTTGTATCTCATATGAAAGGTCAAAGAAATTCTAGTCCCAGAGTAATATTAGAGAAACAATGATAAGTTTACTGTTAAATAAATTAATGAGTAGTTGGAATCATAGAGAATATTAATTACAAGTAATTAAATCATAGGATGGAAACTCTTTCTGAGTCACAAACAACCTGTTCTTTCTCTAAAGTTTTCCATCTGAGCATTTTAACAAATCCTTATATAACAAACCAGTCTATGAGGGAAGTGGAAGATTATGTGCATTTTTTTGTATGTGTCTGTCTATATATGGGTGTGTATGTGTAAGGACAGTGTGACAGTGGCAATTTTAGCAGCATTTATGAGCAACAATGAGATTATTTTCTTTCTTAATCCTTTTGAAGTCAGGAAAGGCAGCTGTGGGGAAAATTGAACAAAATGAAATCATTTTGAATTATTTTGTATGGCAGTTTATGACTGAGTTCTAATTCTAAAGTAAATGATAATAACGGCTAGATATCTAGTAACTATAAAATACACATTTAGTGTCTATAACAATGTGTCTATATCACATTTAGTGTCAAAGACACTATTTTTAGTGTTGAGATAAATTACTTACTAGAGGTAGACAGGCCTGTAGATAACCACTACTTATCAATAGCGATCAAATTTAACATCTGAAACAGATTTACATAATCAATAGATATTTGTTGACTCTATAAAGGATTAAAGGAAAGGAGAAAGGAAAGAAAAAAGATCAAGGGAAAAAGAGGTTAAGGGTGGGATGGAGGGAGGGAGAGAGGGAGGAATGAAGAAGGAAAGAAGGAAGGAAGGAAAGAAGAGTATATAGTGTATTTTAACTAGAACCTCATTGAAATTTAAGGCTAATTGTAGTAAGTAGACAAATATTTTAATATCAGCTCAGAGATATGTAACCTCAATAAGAACCTCAGTGATCTTATATTATACTTTCTGATAAAATCAATTTACTACAATAAACTCTAAGTTTATCAAGGTATTTTCATACTTGGCTTCTACCAAACAGGGATGAATATAAAAAAAAATATTGGGTCTTTGGAACCTAATGTTAAAATTTTTTTCTGGATATTTCAATGCAATGATTTTTATCACTTAGTAACTCATTCTTCATAAGAATAAAGACCACCAAAGTATTTCAAGAACAGGTATTGCTAAGGAAAAACTCAGGTTGTTTTGCTTCTTAAGAAAGGAAAATGTACCAAGATATTTTTACAACAATTAAAAATTTTTTTAAAACTCCATGCAAAGAAAAACATTTAAGTGAAACAGAATAGTTTAATTTTGCAGCAATATCGTTGGTCTTTTAAGTTTTTTTGTTACATCTAAGAGCTATCTTATTTTTTGTTAAAAAACCTCTATGTGCGTATTTGATATTTAATTTTGATTTTACATTCTAAGACATTCATGATTATTTCAGTAATTATAATATTTTATTTATAGTTTCAGTACCCTAAGAAGATATAATTGGTTTGCTCAAACACTTTCTTAAGAATAATTTCATTCTACATGGATAGTGATTTCATTAATCCACTAAACTATAAAGGGAATATTTAATATCTATACTAATGATTGTTTTACCCATTTAAATAATATTATTTTTCAAATATCAAGAATACTATCCCTCAAGTTTGGTCTAGATTTTTGAACCACGTGAAGCCACAGACAGAGGACTCGCTCTCTCCAAGTACAGGATTCTATACACTCCTGGATGCTGGGTGTTTCGGTTGTTGCATTTCGTTTTTCCCCTTTCACTTCTGACTTTTCTCTCTTTAAGTTTGGGCTGCCAGAAGAGACAGATGGTGCATGAAGGTTACTTAAAACAATGCCAGTTTTAGCTCTGCAGCAAGACGGGTCAAATCCAGTGGAAAATGATGCCAGAGCAAGAGAGAAGAAAGAGAGTTAGAAATGGGCACGATCCTTTTCCATTCTTTGGGTGCATTTTACCATTTTACCTTGTTCTGCCTGGATAAATTCAGAGTGACAAATTGTATTATTAATATTCTGTGTGAGTCCCTGCAATGCAGCATCTCCTTTCATCTCTATAACACTCCTATGCAGCAGCTATTATTATATACATTTTATAGATGATATATCATCTGATGCCTAAACTAGTGGAGTGACCTACCCAAGGTTGCATTATAGCTAAAAAGTGACATATTTCATATATCTATAGATCAGTGGTAGATCAGTGGCTCTCAACTAGGGGCAATTTTGCCTTCCAGGAGCATTTGGTAATGTCTGAAGACATTTTTTTTTCCACCACTGGGATGGGACACTACTGGAATCTGGTGCGTAGCTGTCTGGGATACTGCTAAACATCTCACAATGCACAGCACAACCTCCCTAACAGTCAACCAGCTCAAAATGCCAATAATGCTAAACTTGAAAAACCCGGAAATAGAAGTGCTCTAACGTTAGGCTCAGTGTTCTAATTATAGCACCATGTTCTCCTCTGAGGTTAATAATAACACCATCAAAGCAATAACACAAAGCACAATTTTTGAGATACTAAGGATACATTGAGAGGGATGGTCTGGCCTAAGATTCAAAACAGAAAGCATAATATGAAGAACTATTACATCATTGTTTATTTAACACATTTATTGAGTACTCAGACAGCTAAAAATATAGTTAAATACATGTGTCAAAATCAAGCATTTTCTTTTTTCCATGAGTGGAGAACTTAATAAATTTTGAGGATAGATGGAGTTGAGTAATCAAGACTTAGCCGTTACTTTCAAGTGAAAAGAGAACTCATATGTGTTCATGTATATACATGATATATGTGTGTATGTGTACATGTGTACATATATACATTTACATGTATATATATATACACACATATATAGATTTAGATACATAGAAAGTAACTATGTAGGTAGCATATGCTGAGGGCAAGCATGGAGTAGGTAATAAAATGCTAACATTTAAAGAGTGCTTATGATATGCCAAATATACCTCGGTAGATACTATGTTATCTCCAATTTACAATAAAGAAGATGGAGTTCAGAAAATTTAAGTAACTTCTCCAAAATTCACATGTTAAGTTGTAGAGCTGATATAAACCCAGTCACCTGGCTCCAGAGCCTGTGCTATAGTACACCTATACTACTACAGGCTGCGATAGGAATTCATAGAAAATGCACTTCTATGAGAAAGTTACACTGGCTCAAAGTGGATTGTAGGAAGGGGAGACCTTAAAAAATTTAGAAGAGCAGGAAGGCACTTCAGATATCACTCCCATCCTTCACTAAATCAAGCTAAAGTCAATTGCTATTGCTAGAAAATGAGTTGTAGAAATGTATGGTTTTTAGAACTTTTGGATTTTGCAATAAGAGTCTATGGACCTGCAGAGCAGAGTGGATTCATCATTTAGTAATTGTGTATATTGGACAAGTTTCTTAACCTCTTGTCCTTTAATTTCCTTATCCACAAAATGAGGATAATACTAATACATAACTTATAGGATTTTTATAAGGAAAAACAGTGTTATATATGACAGTACTTGACACAGAATAAGTGTCCAGTATAGAATACATGCTATTTAAGAGTAAGCTACTAAACTATTTTGCTTAGTTTCTGATATTGGCCCTCAGTTTGACAAAGTATGCTTTGTTTCTAAAGTATTTATAAGGTTTGCCCTTTCAAAATAAAAATTTTATGAAGTACTTTCTCTATGATAGTCATATTCTCATTTATCATTTCTTTGACACTTATAGACATTAGTAAATTTGGTATCATTATCCCCATTTTTTTCATATGAGGAACCGAGGCTTAGAGATTAAATAAAATAACTAGTAATTGGTGGGGCTAAGATTTAAACGCAGGGCTAGCTGTTCCACATATAGATATTTGACTATGTCATGTGGTAAAGAAAAAAATTATTCCAGGAGTTATACAAGACTTACATGATAGGAATCATAATTTTACATTTATATTTCTTTCTTGTAAAACTTCTCAAAGAATAAGTTTTACACATATGGACTTTATTTCTTGCCTTTGTTTAGTTATCAGTTTATTCTATTCTCACTTCTACCCACAGAATACCTCTGAACTGTTCTCAATAATGTAAAATAAATCTTCTACATGTCGATCTCCAACGGATACTACTATTCTTACATCTTATTTAACCTTTAGACAGCAATCAACCTCATTTATTATTTTCTATTTCAGAAAACATTTTCTTCCATTGTGGTTTGTGATGTCATTGTGTTCCTCTTACCTTTCTAATTATGACTTCTCATTTTCACTTCCTGTTT
The DNA here is from genome assembly GCF_000151845.1 of Pteropus vampyrus. Lineage (NCBI taxonomy): Eukaryota > Metazoa > Chordata > Mammalia > Chiroptera > Pteropodidae > Pteropus > Pteropus vampyrus. The sequence continues at coordinate 24,662,123 of NW_011888783.1, read as the reverse complement.
TATCTCTAGCCAAGATTTAAATGTGCGAACTCCTTAAGGCAATGTTGTAGGATATCTTTCATTCTCGCTCTTTACTTACTCCCCAGAGTCAGTGCTATCCACTCCCATATCTACAATTACTAACTATTAACAATGAACAAATTTCTTTCTTTGGGCTCCATTTCCAATGGCCTGCTAGATATCTCTATTCAGATGTGCTACAAACCCCTTAAACTCCACATGTCCAAGATGGAATTGGCCGTCTTCCTCTCAAATCTCTGATTTCTGTTTTGCCAGTCTACTCCAAGTCATCATCTTATCTGAACTGTTCCAAAAATGTTCTAACTGATCTCATTGTTTTTGTAATGTTGTTCCACCATTGCTTAGAAAATAAAATTTTTCTAACTGCAATAGATTTTCTGAATCAAAAATACAACACAATTAAATAAAACAAAAAGAAAAACAACACTTTACTAACTATTCTCAATAAGCATCTTCCTGGCATCCCCCTTTCAACCACAACAAAAAAATGTCTAGGGCATTAAGAGCTACGTATAATGCTTTTGAGTCTACTACTTTTCTATAATTTTCAAATAAAAAACATAATCTAATCTCATTTTTTATATTCTTCATTTAACAAATATTTATTGATTAAACATTATATGGAAGACCTTGCTGAGACACAATACTGAACACATCGAACATATTCTTTGCTTTCATAAAGCTTGAATTCTAGAGGGAGAAACATCCAATAAACAAATAAAATAATGTACAGGATATTATACATTGCTATAAGGAAACGATAGGGTAGTGTGAAAAAGTGAGAAGAGACTGCCTTTGTTCTATAATAGTCAGGAAAGATAATTCTGAGGAAATGACTTTGCATAAGGGACAGATAAGCAAATATCAGAAGGAAGAATATTCTAGAAAGTGAGAACATTATATGCAAAGATCCTGATATGAGAAAAAACATAACCTATTTGTGGAACTGAAGATGACCAATATGATAGTGAGGTCAGTGTGATAGATCGAGTTATTGGCTTCAGTTCTTTACTTATAACCATATTCTTTGCCATGTAATAATGCATTTCCTTGAATTAAGGTAGAGAGTATCTCAATGCTTTTTTACTTTGGACTCAATTATGTGACTTTCTCTGACCAATGGAATATGCATGGAATTGGTAGTGTGCCAATTGTGAATCTAGTCCTTACAATTATTGCATGCTTTGACTTTTGCACATTGCACCTCTGTCATCTCCGTGAGAATAGCATGGTCTGTCTATTCCATTAGTCTAGAAGAATGAGAGACACATAAAACAGAGCCACCTGGCTAATTGGAAGATCTTCAGTTTGAACCAGAGTTGCCCAGATTCTACCTAGTCCATCCAACCTCCATCTATGGATGCATGAACAAGGTGAGCCAAGATCAGCAGAACCACTACAAGCAACCCACAGACATGTGAGAAACAAATTATTAATATTTTTGGCTACTGAGATTTTGTACTTGTTTGTTATCCAGCAATAGCTGGCCAATATAGTTGGCAAGGTAGGTAAGACAAAATCAGATCTCATAGGACATTGCAACATATTTCAATGAGCCAAAAATGTAGATCAAGTTATAGTAACCATGGAGAAAAGAAAGGAGGAAAAAAAAACAAAATAAACAGTCAAATATGGAATTATGAAAGCTAAGATGGAAAATTGATTTACAAAGGAATGTTCAGTTATGGCAACCTAAGTCCATTGAGTAAAATTAGAACTAAAAAATGTCAATTGGATTTTGGGAAATCCATTTTTCCAAGAGATATATTTTTTCTCACTTTTAAATAAGAAAAATCTTCATACAGATAATACAAGAATTAGCTTGTACATGTTACTCAAACTTAAATTCAATAGTACTTTGAGATTTCTTAAGGAGTCAAAGTCGTTTCTTAAGAGAGTATATTGTATTTTCCCCTGCCAAACTAAAAGTTTTAAATTAATAAACAGATATTCAGAGCAAGCTACATTAAAAATTCTATATTATATATAAATAAATAACAATAAATAATAACTATTATATATATGGATGATTATGAATTCAATTTTTATAACAATGAATAAAGCTTGATATATATTCTCCTAAATATTTTAAATAAAATATCTATTTTGATAATTTTTACTCTAATGGAAAGAGAAAATTTATCTCAAGAAAAAAATGGCAAAAGAAAAACTGATTTTCACAAATGGATTTAACCATATATGGAGAAATAGTAAACAATGAAGAACCCTATGCTGAGATTTGTTTAGAGCCAATAGATGTAAGAAGTAGTTTAAACATAGTGACAAAGAATTCTTAATCAAGAAAAAAAACTATACAGATTCTGTTCCATCAAGGTGCACAACCACAAGTTTAAGAAGGATTTGCATTCTGTACCTAACAAGATATTTGAATATAGTGTACTCACATTGAAAAACTAACAGAACAAATATATCTTGTTTTTTACTAGGCAATATTTTTCATAAAACTTGCAAGAATAGGATTGAAAATGCTTACACATATTTTTGATTTGGGAAAACATACATTAAGGTGCCAAAGCACAACCAATCCATTAGTAATATCTTTGCTTTGAAGCACAAAACCTTTATATTTCTGCCAAAGATATACATCTTTTTAGCATGGCATCTCTCCAGTGTGATAGTTATTTTGTCAGCCTGCATGCTAAAAAAGCAGATTTAAAAAAAAACATTAGAATTCAGATACAAGATCATAACTGATATCTGATGGTTGGAAGATGTGTTAATAATAGAAAAAACATGATCAGATTTCAGCATTCAGTTACCTAAAATATCATCTACTCTAACAGCTAGGATGCATGAATACAAAAACAGGCATGGGATGGGGAGAGAGATACTCAAGAGGGAGTGATAGATAAATATACATGGAGTTAGACTGAAAACATCCTGGACAGAATAATAATTTTATATCCCTTCAAATTGATATTCTTTATATATTTGTTCGACATTTACTTGGTGAGATAAAGATGAATACTTATGAGAAGTAGTTTGTCTATTTTCCATTTGAGGGGCCTGTCTTATATTGTAAAAACGAAACCAATTTAAAATTCAAGATCTTACTGAGAGAGCAGAGATAAATGACACAATTGTTTTTTAGAGAGCATAGTTAACTGAGTTTCTAGAGCACCTTTGTTCCCCCATATCAGCCACACCAGGGCCATGCTTCCCCTACGCTGCTGCCAGCAATGTCTGACAATGGGAGTACTAGAGCCAGGCCATTTCTGTCTGACATTGAACTTTTCTAGGGAAAACTTTTAAAAGGTTCCCTCATCACCATCCTAGCCTAAATTTTCAATTGCACTTCAGTCTGAAGCTCTCCCTATCCGATCCTTTTTCTTTCCTTCATCTTTCATAGGTGTCAGCCTGATGTTAGAAAATAGAATCAGAAATAATTTGAATTCACATGGAATGGAAAAGATATATACAGTTTTGCCCTAGCATTATATAAACGATTCTGTTCTCTTTCATAATATAGTCTTAAGAGATTTGTACCTTCTGAATGTTCTGCAGAGCATGACATTGATCATTTCTTTGATGACATCATAGTGATCAGCCAGAATGAGCATGAAGGGGTTAGTACACTGAAAAAATTGGTAAAACACTAAAAATTAGTAAATGCACTGAACGGATAGGAATTAAGTGCTATGAAAATTGAGAGATCTAGAGACCTATTCTTTTATTTAAAATGTTAGGAGCTCCATGACAAAGGGCATTCTAGGTTATTTCTTCAAAATTAAAAGACATTGTCGCACTGTCTCCCTTACTATAGAGAAAGAAACATAGCACCTGCTAGAACTCTTCAGGTTCTAGAGTCAACACATTTCAATCCTAGGAAAACTCTTCCAGCCTACAAACTGTGTGACATGAAAGTCTCTAGTACTGAGTAAAGTCCAGAGTAGAAAAGAGCAACACAAAAGATCCAAACTGTTTCTTGGATCATAATATATCTGTTTATAGAGGTGTTAGCTATGGGCGAAGCTTCAGTGTGGAATGGGAGTGCCAGAATGGTTGAGTTCTGGTGACGTGTCTTTTCCTGGCTTGTAGATGACTGTCTTCCTAGTGTGTGTTCACATGGTTTTTCCCTAATGCATGCATGTAGAGAAAAATCTCTCTCCTTCTATGTTTATAAGGCTATCAATACTACCAGATTAGGACCCCACTCTTATGACATTACTTAACCTTAATTACCTTCTTAAAGCCCTATCTACAAACACAGTCACATTGGGGGTTAGAGCTTCAACATATAAATTTGGGAGGAGACAAGCCATAGTAGGTGATGAAGATAAATACATGTGCAGTACAGTTGATCCACTTGTGTTCACCTTGGCACCTAATTATTACTGAAAAGGACACTTGCAGGGAATTCTGGCTTGAGAAGTGAGAGATGTCTCGCTTTTCAAATAAACAATTGATTCTAATATATAGAAAATACAAAAATATTAATGTTTGATGAAATTTTTTTTTCGGTGGTAATACAAATGGAAATATATCTGTATTCCTGTATCTATCTAGTTATAATGTATTTTCATAAGAATTTTGAGTTAGGTTTGCAGAAAATTTCTCATTTAGTTTTTTTTTTTAATTTAATTGAATTCAATAGAAGTCAGTGGAGAGCCATCATCTGGTATGCTACTGGGAAATTAGAAATCAATTATTTCTGATGTTCCCTCTTTTTTTCAGTGTTAAGTAAAACACCATACTTCTCTCTATGGCAATGGCCCTGTTTAATTAAAAAAAAAATTATCACTCTACAAATCACCTTTAACATTTTGTCCTTATAATCGCTTCTTCGTATCCCTAAGCAGATGACCTCAGATGTTACCTGGGTGTCATACACTAACCATATACAATTGAAAATGGGCTTTGACCTTGAATGCATAGGTTTACTACAAAGTGGAACACTGGTAACATAGCATGGCAAATCAAGATGTATCTCAAAGCAAAAACTAAAATCAATTGAATTATGGGTCTCCCCACAGATCTTCAGCACTTACCTCAAGCACAAAGACATATTCTATTCATTGGAGTTTGTACAATATTGATTGTTTTTTCTTCTATAATGTTTATTGATTTAGGTATTTTGTACAGCATGAAGAATTAATGTGTGGGTTGAGTATGTCTTGTTTCTAAAATACTCAAATTCTTAAAAGCCATAACTATTAAAAATGTAGATATAGAAAATATGATATGCTTGTCATACCAGATGATGATGGGAAAACTCAAAGATATTTGAGTATAATAAATTGCAAATTTTGATGTCCTTTAGAGGAATAAATAACTATTATAGCCTATGCAAAGCATGCAAGATTTAAATCTATTAAAATTGTACTTCGAAGAGGAAGAAATCTATTTTAAAACTATCAATTTCTAAACTCATATTATTGGTCCTGTGAATGTAAAGAAAATCATCAGAAATTCTGAACTTATAGCAGAGAGGAACAATGTTATATAGCACATGCGAGTTGTCTACAAGTTAAGGTTTGCAAGAGATGTATTATTTCTTTATTTTCTTTTAATTAAAAAAAAAAATTGGCCTGCTGGGAAATTAGAGTTCAATTATTTTCGGTGTTTCCTCTACTTATGTAAAATACCAAGAGTTTTATAAAATGCATTTGAGAGTTATCCCTCTGGTTTTCTATAATGCTGATTATCATGGAGATGACTGTTTTCTTTTTTTTTCTAGTTAGAAGAGCCTCTTAAAGTCCCTAGGATCCACTGTCCTAGTAGAAAGTGAAACATGTAATAAGATGTTAGGTGGTTTCTGCCTTGAAGTGGATGGTAAATAATAAAGAAATTTCACCCATTATGGCCCCAGTGTATGGTATCAAAGACCAGACAGACATGTGGAAAAGGTAAAAAAGATTAGACAAGTCTCTTTGTTTTCCACCTTCTAAGGTGGGAATGAAGGATGTGAAAAATAGAATGGATGAAACATCCTGAAATAAATGAGGAACTGGAGTGCATTGGCACTGGATAGTGTGATATTTTCTTGGGAAGGCCACAAACCTCTATGTGTAGCTCAACACAGTCACAGCTATCATGATGTGGGAATACTGTATAGCAGTAGCAGAAGAAAGTGCCTAGAAAACTCATTTGAAATGCTTCTGGTTCTCAAGCCTTGTATGAAGCAAGAGGGGTTTCAGGTGTTCTGTGCGCTTTGATCGAAGAGCCACAGAGAAATTGAGAAGTTTGATAAATCTGCAGAGGCCTAGGTATCAGGACAAAGCAGCTACTACATGTGAGGACTTTCTGACCAAGAATCGGTGGCCCTTATAAGATGGTTTTAATGACTGAATGGAACCAATCTTACCTCAGCAATTACTAATTTAAAAAAATATCCCAGACTAGCCATACCACAGCATTAGCCAAGGAGCATTCGAAGTTATCATGTAGATAAAAGGCCCAGTCTTTATTCCCTATTTTCCTTAGATACAATGTCATTTAAGCCTTAGTTTTCATTTTATCAAAAATCTATCCAAGTGGGGGCGGTGGGGGGAGGGGAGGTACCTTCAATATTTGTTTTGACTTAAAGAGACAGAGACTAAAATATCAGATAGGATTGAGTTTACCAGACTGAGCTACATTTACTCAGTTTTTTTCTGGAATGGATACATGTAGAAAAGGGGAGTATACTTATATATTTTAAGGAAGTTTTGATAAGTTATAGGAAATAAGCAAAGTGTGTTTTCTGTACACATCTGAGTATAAAATATACTTTTGTTATCCTGTTAATAATAACATGAAACTCCAGGATGTAGCTATGATCTCGAGTGACCAATATAAGGCCAAATTATAAGTAGATTGGTGCCTTCTCCTTTCCTGGCCACACATTACTGCAAAGAATACTTTGGCTCCTCTGTGGTTATAATTTATACTAATCTGGAGCTTTTCCAATAATAGGTTCAAATGTCACCCATTCCAAGAGGATTTGCATATATTAGTGAACACCTAGGATGTGGAAGACCTTCTAAGCCAGAGAAATGAAAGTTTAATTCACTAGAAGTGTTGAGTACTTGGTTAAAAATAATAATAAAAAGTAAAAAGTGCTAATAGTTAACATTTACTATGTGTCATGCACTGAACTAAAACCTTTACATATTTTCTTTGATAGGTTTCTGAGTGTATACCTGTAAGACAGGGATAATATACTTCAGAATAGAAGATCATCCCTTTGATACTCATATCACTTGATGGTGATTAAGTATAACCCAATCTCCTCTGCTTTAGGTAGCCATATTTGTGCCAGGTGTTTGTAAATAGAACCAGTTAGTTGCTATGCGCTAAGTTGTTCTTTAGCCATCTGGCCACTTAAAGGACAGAAAAAGAAATGGGTATGATGAAATCCTTTGACAAGTATAAATTCAAGTATCTCTTCCAAGTCACTTAAACTTCTGTGAAAGACATAATGCATGGGACAATTGAAAAGATGATTCTATTAAGGCTATTGCAACAGCAAGAATATTCATTAATGAAGAACAGGTTTATGAACAGGTGGGCAAACAAGAAAATTATCAGAGAGTCTTCTTGGAGTCATGACAAAGGACAGAGGAGGGTCTAATCTGAATCATTGAGGATAGGTAGAAGTGGAAGTGAGTCTTTTTTTGAATTATGGAATAAAGGGAAGGTCTGTTGTGATTAGGTTAGCTGTTTCTTGAGGTATAAAATAAAGAGAAGATTTCAGAAAACACAACGGTGAGATTTCTTAACTGTCATTGTTTTCTAGAAGCATATGGCTCAGATAAAGATTAGAAGCATTATTTCCTTCATACTGATGAAAAACGGTATGGAAAAAAATAATATAGTATAGTGTATGTTTGTAGCAATTTCCTCAAAGTTCTCAAAATCTTGATTAACTTATTCAACCAACAGGATATCCTATCAGTAATAGGACTTTGTCTTTCAAGTAGAACATAAATATTTTTCAACAGCATTTATGTACAGAGAAGTCCTATTGTAACAGAAAATGTGTTAACTTTAAGACTAAACAAAAAGTATAGTATAGTATAGTATAAAGTAAATAAAAGAATTTTAAAAGAGAATAGAGATAAATTTAAGATACATTTATGAAGGTAAATTTATGAAGTTAAATTTAAAATTTATGGAGATAAATTTAAGAAAGTTGAGAGGAAAGAAAATAAGAGGTGGAGAATGGGATTTACTTTAGTTTCATACTCTTTCACAGTAAGTGATCCCCATTATCCATCAGTGTACTCTCCCTAAAAGAATAGAAAAAGCTAAAAACATTGCAACTTAATATTATTTTAAAACAACAAAAAAATTCAAACCTCCTGCTTTATGTATGGAACTTGGTCAACTGAATGTTCTCTCTTCTCAAACTTTAGTGTAGGATTTCTTACAAATGACGTTCTGGCCCTCTTCCTAATTACACAAATGCAAACACCTGCTATTATACTGAGGTTAATTACCAATTAGCAAAACAATTAAATCAGTTTGGCTTCCCTACTGCGTTCCCAAAATTCTTTAAAATCAGCACAAATGTTTAATTACTGACAGTAAGCCCAATACTGTGTGTCTTAGTAGAGGTGATAATCCACAAGAATGAATCTGCTGTTAAAGACAGTACAATAAGAGCGAGGAAACCTCACATTCCACTTCAGCCTTTCTGGTCAACTTTCCTTTCCAACTTTCTCTAAATGAAGTCTTAAACTCAAAGCTGACATTCATTTTTTTCAGCCACATTTGTTCTTTTCTTTAAAATTATCCATACCTATTTGGCCTACATTAGTAACTTATTTTTTTCTCTGTTAGCATGAAGCCAAATACACTTCAATTTGAATGAACTATGTGAACTCGGGCAAATTAAAGAACCTTTCTAAGATTGTTCCCTTGTGTATAAAAGTTGAATAAATGACCAACTATCCCATATGGTTATTGTAAAGATGAGTAAGATAACATAAATGTGCTAAAGAATAATGACATGTGGACATATAGCAATGTCATTTATTTTGACCCATCCTTTATTCCCTCTGTTGCTATCTTTTTGATAAGATATATTAAGTTTTAGGAGCCAGTCCTGAAAAAAATGTTCAAATTGTATGTCTCCTATAAAATGGCAAGAAGCCTAATGGTTGAGATTGTATTATATTTTTTCTGCATTGAGGATTGATAATCATTAAGTATAATGATTACTGCAACTTTCTGTCATAACTGCCAATGTCAATATCAAAGCCATCACCGCCACTATTCCTTGAGAGCCTGCTACTAGGGATTTAAGGATTCCCAGGGATTTTAGATACTTTATTTGTATCATATATTGTATTTTTATGCCATGCTTGTTGGTCTTCTACCCTACTTGTTGGTTCTTATCTTTTGCTGAAAACTCTACTGACATAGAAGTAAAAGGCAGGGAGAGAAATTGAGGCAGTAAGTTGCTACAGTTTCCAACCACCTATGTTGGCTCATATGCTGAGACTTTAGGCTGCGACTTCTTCTATACAGTGAATATAATATGGCTTTATTAAGATGTTGTGTACTTATACTGGTTATTGTCATACCAGTAGGAGAAATGTTGAGCATTGCAGGGCCCACCATATCCTCAGGTATTGGTGAAACATCCTTATGGTTCTTTTCCTTCTAATGGCTTGCCTCTAGTGTTTCTCATTATAACCTCATTATCATTTTTTTACCCTAGTTGGTCCACTTTAATCTTTAATGTCTCAGTTCATATGTCATCTTTTTAGAAAGGCCTTCCCTGAATTCTCTCTAAAGTACCCTCTTCTGATTTATTTTTTCTCTCATCACCCTGGTTATTTCTTACATAAAACTTACCACAATGTATATTTATCTTTCTTGCCTATTGTTTGTTCATTCGTTAACTTGATTATAGCTTCTGTTTCAAATGGGAAAATGTGCTCCATGAGGGAAGGAACCTGCTATATTAATTTGTTCCTCCCAAAATTAGAGCCTGAGACAAGGACTTGGGTGCAAATGTTTTATGTGAAAGGTGATCCAAGGAAACACCTTAAAGAAGAAAGTGAGATAAATAACACGGGGAAGAGAGAAATGCCAGTTAAGCAGCCTGTTAATGTGAAAGTAACCAATAAGCCAATCAGAACTCATTTTTCCTGGGAACTTCTGAGGAACATAGTATAGAAAGTACAGTCAGTTCTGATATTATGTGGCACATGTGCTCCCCAAAATATCACTGTGCTATACAAAATCACGCAATAAAAACCACAGAGCTCATGGGAAAAAAATGGCGACCACAATACTCAAAAACTTCATCAGTCACACATAAAAAATAGTATTCTTAAAAAGGGTAGCACATTGTCACACATGTTAAGAAAGATATAAAATTTACAATAAATATGGCACTTTACAGAAGGCCCGATACTTGCTTTTAGAAGGACATGCTGGAAGGGTTGCAGTTTGTGAGTTATTGCAAAGTAGTGAAATAATTATGTGAAATCTGATGGATAACTGTAACACTAGGTGTGGCTGGGTATGGCTCATAAGATATGTACAGCCCTGAGGTCACCAGTAGACATTCAAGGTTTGTGCATGTGTGAATTCTTTTGTATTTTATGTAGCTTTTTTTAGCTACATGCTGTTTTCTATATTCACTTACATTAGGGTTATCACACTTTTTTCTTAAAGCATCAGATAGTAAATGTTTTGAAGGACATACAGACCCTGCCACAGTCATAGAAAGGAAATTAAAAGAAAAAAAAAAGGTCTGTGGTGCACCAATAAAACATTATTTACAAAAATAGGCAATGGGCCAGACTTTGCCAATCCCTAATTTAATGTTTCTTGTAGAAGAAATCATACATGAGTAAACACAAATCATTTCTTACTATATACATTGTGTTAAACAAATTCACATTTTCAAAACAAGCATTATAGCAAAATTGATTTTACCTCTGAATTTTCCCTTTGAGGGAATCTCTCCTGATAATGTTTAATTCTCAGTTCCTCCGGGCTGTCCATTGTGTGAGATGAACAATTTCCTGAGTTCTGGAGAAAGCTGAACATTTAGACTGAGAAGAAAATGTACTTGAGTGGAAAAACTGTTAGTCTTCATAGGAAATGCCTCCTACTATTAGGCGCTAGAGTGGTATGGGACATGGCATCACCTCCATTTACTCTACTTGTTTGTCTAATTCACTGCTCTATCCTCAGTGCCTAGAATGCTTTAGGTACTTGTAATAAATGGCTTACCTTCTTGACAAAGGGATCCACTAATCAAGGAAACCAGGAATGAAGCCAGCACAGTCCATTCTTCATTACACCATGAGAATACAGAATCCTCATCATTTCTTTTTACTTTCTCTTGTGTCTTCCTGTACTTTACTAAGAACTTTTTTACTTGGTCTATCAATTTGGCATATTCTACTTCTAACAACTCAACATATATTTCCAAACACAATAATTACATGATTATACCTTTCTGGCCTGCTCACTAAATACATTCTACATTATTTTTTCTTGATTTAATAAAGTTCCCTGCTTCAACATGAAAGATTTTTCCAACTAATCAATAGTAGTGAGCAACACCTCTGATCTCTAAGTAGTAATGTGCTTTTCACAGTGAGAGCAACAGATATGCCAAGAGAAACTTAGTTATTACCATACTTTTACCTTCAAAAATGAGGCTGTTATGGATGGAATTATATCCCTCCAAAATTCATATGTTGAAGCCCTAATCCCCAATATGAACGTATTTGGAGATAAGGCCTTTAGAAAGTAATTAGGTTAAATGTGGTTATAAGATTTAACCACATTTAATTAGGTTAAATGTGGTTCTAATCTGATAGAACTGGTGTCCTTAGAAGAAGAAGAAGGGGTACCAGAGAGCACTCTCTCTCCCTACGCATGCACAAAGAAAATGCTATGTGAGGATACAGAGAGAAAGCGGTTTCTGTAAGTCAAGAAGAGAGGTCTTATCAGAAACCACCCCTACTGGCACCTTGATCTTGGACTTCTAGCCTCCAGAACTGCGAGAAGATAAATTTGTGTTTTTTAAGCCATTCAGTTGATGATGTTTTGTATGGAAGCCTGATCATACTAATACAGGGGTGTTTAGCCTTAGAGAGGAAAAAAAAAAAACAGGTAAAAAAGATTTCTAAAATTACAGGACATTCTTAATATTAAGAGATGTCAGAAGCAACCATGAACTCAAGCAAAATAATTCAACAAACATTTGAGCCCTGAAAATAGCAGACTTCGCTGTTTTAATCAATAGTTATTGTCTATATCCATACCACCCCTCCACCATTTTTGCTTTATTTCCAGCATAACAGATCACCTACTAGAGAGACATGGAATTAAGAATAAATAATATAAAAAATTCAAAATGTTTATATGTGGCTTTCAGCAAGGGACTATACAAAGGAGAAATTTAGCCTAAGGAAGGTTGAGCTGAAAGGAGAAAGGGAAGAAAATGCAGCCTTGAGAATGAAAATGCTTTCTGTCTGTATTAGGCTTTCTAAGTAGACTGAGTCCCTTTAAATAGTGCTTTTCAAGATGTATAAGACCAATATATCTACCCTTGAACTGAAACTAGTGCCTTCAAAGAATCAGGAAGTAATTACATTTGCGGACTATAATTGTTGAGAGTGAGACCCATGTTGATTCTAGGGTTCTCTCATTCTCTCATTTAGGCATTATTCACAAGACAGAATGAACAAACTTGGTTAAAAAGAAAATCTTATGAGTGGTTATTATTTCTTGGACTCAAAGCAGTGTCCATTAAACTAAAGATTAAATGTGTAAATACTATCCAAATATATGAAATAACTATCCAAACTATCCAATATATGAAATAAAACAGATTCTGTATGACATCTTTTTTTTTTCTTGGTCCAGTCAATATGGAGTTCAGTGTAGTCAAAATCCTGGTTGTAGTTATTAGCCCAACAAAAAAGTATGATAGAAGACTGTTAAGTTTTTGAAGGGACTTCATTGAGAGAAAGGCACTTAATGACCAGGCAACAATATATGAATGTTTAATCTTAAGACCACAGACTTAATACCAATAGGAAGTGAACTACTAAACCAGTGTAGATGTAGAAAGGGTCCATCTCTATTGTGGTCATGGAGACCAATGGAGAAGAAACCTCTTTCTTGAGAGCAGAAGTATTTTTCAGCCTGGCCCACACAGAAGCCTATTTCACTGGCAGGCAAGGACTTAACTATTTCTATTTAGCAGGAAATATATATGCTATGGAGAAGAGACTTCTACATTTCCTATTCTGCTATTTTTCAAAGAGATGCCTTTCTTTTAGGTATTGTGTTTCTGTTCCACCATTTTGTACCATAGTTTTGGAGTAGATAGCTCCAGACTACAAGGTACCTTACCCAAATGAGAACAACATGGTGGCCATACCTGCCTCACCTTGAAACAGCCTTTTACTGTGTTTCTCTCTTGTTCTTGTCTATCAGAGAAAGAAATATCCTATTTTACAATATAATAAAGGCTGTTACTTGAGAGAAAGAAATTGCATTTTTTGTAGGTAGGTTCTTTATTTTTTTATTGTGGTAAAACACGCATTGCCTAAAAGCTAACTATTTCAAAGTGTACAATTTTGTGACTTTTGGTACATGCAAAGTGCTATTCCAAATGTTTTGAGTCCCTAAACATTTTCATAACCCCAAAAGAAAACTTCATACTATTAAGCACTTACTCCCCAGTCCTCTCTCCCCCATCCCATGGCCCCCACTAATCTACTTTCTGTCTCTATAAATTTGCCTATTTTGAATATTTCAGAATTGCCTTTTATTGCATTATTTTCCCCTAAAACCTATTCTGAGGAGGAAAATAAAAATTTATTGAAATATTAATAGTCAAGACAATTTTAGAGCTAGAATTCATTGACCAATGCAAAATAATCAGATTCATTATACGTTTTACACCAAACTATCCAATATATGAAATAAAACAGATTCTGTATGACATCTTTTTTTTTCTTGGTCCAGTCAATATCATTATTAAAGTAATTTTTAGGAAATTATCCATACTCAAATTACCACTTAATTTTACTTTTCTTTGTATAATCATAAACAGAACTTGAAAATTTTTTCTTTACATACACACAGGGATCCTCACTGACTTTTGTCTAATTCTGTCTGAAAACCAGACAATACTGAACAATTAGAAAGCTTCTACTGACAGAAAAACTATCAGGTATTTCAAAAGATTTTTTAGTTCAAAAGAAGGTGACTTCTTAAAAGATATATAACTTTATTTTTATTAAAACAGTTAGTTAAATAAACTGAAAAAGAAAACACTTTAGAAACACATTAATTTGTGTTTTTAATAAAGTTAAAAAATGCTTTGCCTATTTGAATTATAAACAAGTAGTAAAAGTATTAAAATGGGGCTATTTGACTTCATGAGGATTTTAAGAGAATTTAAAACATAATTATCATATTAAAAAATAATGAAGACAGTGACTACTGTAGAAAATTAAATTTCTAAAGAAGTCAATCTCAAGAAATTGTCCCCAAATTTAAAGAGAAATAAGGAAAATTATTAAAAATAAAGAAAAAAATTAAATCAAAACATTAAAGGAAAACAAACTGTCACAAATAACTGTTTCTAAAAGAAATGTAATGAAGGGACACTCATTGGCTGAATTAAAACACATAAAAAAGCTATTATAATCAGAAGTATGTTACTAAGAATTAAAAAGCTTATAAGCAAAGAAATATATTCACACACACACACACACACACACACACACACACACACACACACAGCCACATATCAAATGAGAAAATAATGTTTAGTAAATTAGACATTTGGAAAAAGAAATTCAATCAAGGAAATAAACTGTATTGGGCCAGAGCTGATTTGTAATTGAGGCTATGTCACAAGATGGTACAGCAGAAAGGTTTAAAAAAAAATTTTACCTTTAGGAACCAAAGACACAGCCCAAATTAATAGTCAGGTATGATTGAGATAAATTAAGAAATGGAAACTTGGTCTGAAGCCAACTGGATGTTACTGGTGTTAACAAGTAAGAGAAATGAGATAAATCTAGGTCACCTTTCAAAAGACTCTAACTCACCTGTGAATAGAGAGTTACTGAGGAATCTGCACAGATTGGACACATAAATATATCAAAATAAAATCTGCATGTGGTAAAGATAAATATAAAACAAATTTAGGAGGAAAATAAAATATTGGTGAATATTTAACTGATCTCTGCTGGTAGAAAGACTTTCTAAGCCTCTAAGCAATGAAAGAAATCACCAAAGACTAATAAATTCTACTCTTTAAGTAAAATTCATATAGATCTCTATAATGTATGTCATAAGCAAAATGAAAGAAAAACTGAGATAAACATTTGCAATCAATATGCCTAAGGTTCATTTCATGTAATATTCAAAGAGGTCGTATAGATTGATTACAACAAATACAGAGTTACAAATTATGACAGGGAAAAGGCAATATTTAAAAGCAAAATGATTCACAGAAAAAAAATGTGAATGGCCAGTAGATGTTGGAGAAATTTCAACTTAAAAAGTAATAAAAATGTAACTTTTATCCTTTCAATAAAACTTACTACTCAGAGTTGATGAGAAATCCAGAATACATATTCACTCTCATATACTGGTGGGGAGAATATATATATATATTCTTAATCTCCAAACTGTTTTGGAACATCAATAAAGAATATTTACAATGTTCTCATCCTTCTAATCATTCAAATGCCTAAGAATCTATTCCTGAGGTATTTTTAAATGTAGACAAAGGTTTATGTAAAATAAGCTCCGTGTAATCTTACACTGAGTAGTTAAAATTAGAAAAATATAAGCTTTAAGTGAAGTCGTTTCAATACATTATGCTACAAATATATGACAAGTTTTAATTTGTTTATAAATATTTTAATGACATGATGTAATAAAAAAATAAGATATAAAATATATTTTAAAATAAAAAGACAGATCATAACAAGTGTTGGCAAGGATGAGGAGAAATTAGAACTGTATATTTTGCTTGTGGAGATATAAAATGGTGCAAGTGATTCATAAAAATGTTTAGTAGTTCCTCAAAATTTAGACATAGATTTATCATATGACCCAGCAATTCCACTTCGAGGTGTACAACCAAGAGAATTGAAAACACATCCACACAAAAAAGTGTGTATAAATGTTCACAGCATTACTTATAATACTTACAAGGCAGAAATAACCCTACTGTCCAGCAGCTGATGAATGGATAAGCAAATGTGGTCTACCCATTCAACAGAATATTATTCACCATAAGAAGTACCTATACACGTTACCACGCAGAGGTCCCTTAAAAACATGATGCTAAGTGAAAGAAGCTAGATACAAAATGCTATGTATTGTGTAACTCCATTTACATAAATGAATTGATATACCCATAGAGAAAGTAGATTAGTGGTTGCAGGGATTGGTGCAAGAAGGGAATGAGGAATGGCTATTAACGCATATGGGGTTTCTTTTTGGGTAATCAATAATGTGTAGACTTAGGCAGTGGTGATGATTAAACAACTTTGTGAATATGTTAAAATTCACTAAATTGTATAATTTGTTTATTTTTAGGTGAAGTAACCCTTGGTTGACCTCACAGATTGCAAGGACCTTGTCAGCTTCCAATCCCTTATTATTATTATTTTTTTAATTTTTTACACTTACAGCACCTGGTCTTCCTAGGCGGTCTCCCATCCAAGTACTAACCAGGTCCAACCCTGCTTAGCTTCTGAGATCAGACGGGATCGGGCTTGTTCAGGGCGGCATGGCTGTAGACTAAATTGTATAATTTAAAAGTAAATTTTACCTCATTAAAAAGTGAAAAATATATACTAAAACCCTAATTTCAATTATATAAAACATGTCAATATGTAAATTAGAAAAATTATTGTAAAAACATATCGAATTGTTGATGACGGATATTTTTAGTTCTTGAAATTTTGTGTTATTTTATGGTCTTTTTTATATAGTTTTATATTTTCCAAGTTTACTATAAAGAGATCAGGTCTCTGGAGTCGGACAGATAAGATCAAGTCAGAAATATGCAAATTATTAGGCTTCTGTTTTTGAATAAGTTTTATAACTCTGATTCTCAGTTCCTTAACTATAAAATTAGGACAATGATAATACATATAGAGTTGCAAATATTAATTGAAATATACATATGTAAAATAAATTTATTCTGAAGTCTATATCTTCTAGTCACTTAATGCATTTTATAGTCAGGAAATGGTTGTTTTCTTTTAAAAAGTATTTTATTGCTTTAATTTTATGACCTCATATAAATCTATCTCTCTTGACTTCAATTTCTTTATGATAACTTCAGCTTCTTTATGTTTAATGTGAGCATAGGATTAGGTGTTTACTAAGAAACTCTGTTGCTCTAAAAAGTCATGATGTAAATACCTCCTTTTAAATAGATATTTTTTAATGCACGCTGAATTGAAATAATGAAGGAAGTAATTAACTGTTAATAAATGGCTGCAGATGCATAAATGTTGGAAAACAGTGATAATATCAGGCACTTACTGAGGGATTTTGGGTGCTTGTGACTTCTCCTAAAAGAAAAATTTACTAACTGGAGAGGAAACTAGTTAAAATGAGTAAAATATAGGGTCAACCAATATTTTTTAACCTTATCTTATATCCCCTTTGAAACGGTAACCTTTTGGAAGGAAATAGTGTTCTGAAGCTTCTGTGATCAGTAGAGAAACATTCTCCCCATTTCTTTTCATGGAACATATTAATTGAGAAAACTTTTTCCCTCTACTCCTGGTTTCCCTGAGAAGGAATTTTTTCTCAACATACTAATCACCTCTCTTTGTCTTTAGGAAGTGAGATGGTGTGTCGTGATGGCTAAATTTGAGACAATTAACCAGGCATGTTTGGCTTACCTCTGCCTTCCTTCTTGAGAGCAAGCTGTCTGCTGCAGACATCCATATCACTACTCCTCCAAGAGTGTTGCCTCTTTGGGATGGTGGCCTAGTCCAATTGTCCTGGGTTGCTAGCAAACCTGCAGGGCAGGGGTGTTGGGGATATCAGTCTGCCAA
>NW_011888783.1:24636696-24643423 GCF_000151845.1 Pteropus vampyrus | reverse complement strand
TTATTATATACATATGATAAGGCATACTATTTTAGCTTGTCCTTTGCTTTTAATTCTCATAAACAAGTATTGATTAAATTTTTTTAATGACAATTAAGTTTGTCTAAGGATGGTACAGATTTGCTCATGAGATAATGATTTTCCCATCATTCTGAGTCCAAACAGAAGCTGAATGATTGATCATCTACTAGGGATGATGATAATTTCCAACTCAATGTTCAATAGACAATCTCCTCCTCTCTTTTCTATTTTAAAAATTTGAATTTATAGATGTTTTATTATTTCTTTCTTAATTATGTTTAGGAATCTAAGTAACAATAAAACATTGTTATTTTTTTATAATCCCCAACTATGGAAAACCCTTGGTATACATGCTAACCCTTCTTTGGTCTCAAAGGCCATGAATTTTTACTTTATTTAAGACTCTTATATTTTCTTCATGGTTGTTTTCGTCTCTCTTAGTAAGATAATTATACCACCTAGAAATAATTAAGGTGTAACTACAGTTATGGGCTCATAGCCTCATAATGTTAGAAAAATGAACAAATTGTGTAAACCAATAGTTCTTCAGTCTACATCAATGTTGGAAAATGTACAGCAAAAGGGCTGCCATGCCTAGTCTCTTAATTATTAATTTATTACTCTGTTGTCTTAAAACAGAATAGGCCCTTAACATCCTACTCAGCATGGGACAGAGAAGCAATATTGATAGAGTCGATTTGGCCAGTAATCAAGAGATGTAATCTGTTTGCAATCTAGATGCCAAACATCTAGTAGTATAATTTTTAAAAATTGAACTATTGTTAATATTTCCTCTTAAACATATAGCCTCTTAAATGTTTCAACAAATTTAGAGGAGTTGCATGAGATGAATGTGGCTCTAACTCTGGCAAAGATCACTTTGGAAAGTATGTTACAATAAGTGGCATGCACCTGTGAGAGTTCAGTAACTATGAATTGAATAAACTTTACTCCCTAAATTCAGGGAAGCTACAGATAACACAATGCCATATTGTATGCATCATTTGTATGAAAATATTCAATCATGTTATATAAATGCAACTCAAAATTGAACAAATATTATGGGACAAGCAGGTGACAGAAATAGGTGATATAACAAACATATATTCAATCAGAATTTGCTGCTGCTTAATTTTATTCATGCAATTGGTATTATATAAATAGCACAATCATTTTTAGGTGTCTTTGATAAAATGTGTTAAACTATTGCAAAATACAGAACAGAACAGTCACTCACATACATAGCAGGAGATAAGAGACAAAACATAACCATAATCCTCTGTGTCCAATCTACTGCATTAAGAATTCACCAGATACAAATTACTAAAAACTGTAAATATATTTTAGCAGAAGCATCAACAAGCACAATACATATTAAGGAAGATGAAGACCTGACATAAGAATTTCCCGAAAAGAGCCCAGAGCTGGATAAGTACATTTTTCTTTGCCTAATGCATGCCTTCTCTGTTTCTCCAACCAGTAGATGCCAAAGAATACCAAGAATTTTACTACACTCTACCTGATTAACAACCAGGGAGAAATTTGACAGTAAACAGTTTTTGAAAAGAAGACTTGTACTTAGCAACAGAGGCAAATGATGAACACCTACCCAGAGAGTATGATGAATTAGAAAGAAGGCCATTAGCATAATAAATACTTATGAAATGATAGACTGAGCGGTGAGGGTTGGGGAGAAAGGAAGAACAAGAGGCATATTATCAAGAGATAAGAGAAATACAAACATATGTAAACACATTACATGTAAAATAAAATTAGTAAACTCTCAGTCCCATCTTCACAGAGAGAAATGCCATATGGAGCCAATTAGAGAGTTAATGTCCAAATATCTGATCAAATGGGCCAATACTGAAAAGTTCTTAGCCAGTACCATTTTGAATTAGTGTTACTATTTTAACTGTATTGCAGGGGAGAAAAAAGAAAAAAAGAGAAAACTGTTAGGAATAAAAATATGCATATAAATCAAAAAGAAAAAATACAAACAAAATTTTGTGTTTAATTAATTTAATAACACTGATTTTTTTTCTTATAGACAACATGTGTTTCAAATTTGAATTGTATATTATTTCTGGTCTATTTGGTAAATAATGTTGAGCTGAAAAAGAAAATATAAATACAAATTTTCCCAATGATGTATGGCAATTTAGCTTAAAGAACTATAATTGTGCATATAATGCTCAAATGTTTATCTTTAAAAGAAGGGATTGTTTGTGTAAAAGTGTTTACCCAGAAAATTACTTTTTAAACTCCTTCCTAGAAGAAGCCTTCCCATTCATTTACAAGCCCAATAAGAAAAGGAGGCTTTAAGAACAAAGGGCCAAGTTTAAATAATAGAAAAGGTAGCCACAATGTGGGCATTGTTGGGAAGTTTAATGTTTAGGCTGAGATTTTTATTATTTCAATCTTTGAAAATAATTGTATTTCTATTTAATTTATTTTGCTTGAAGAAATTTTATAAGAATAGCTATTCCTAAAATTATGTATGGAAGCAAAAGAAATCTGTCCTGAAATTACAAGACTACCAACTTAGCTTCATAAAACTGAGCCTCCCCATTCAAGGTGAACTAGCTGCTTGGTCTATTCACTCTCTGCAAACTACTTATAAAGCTGTTTGCAAGTATTTTGCAGAACTGAAGGAGAATTTTGACAATGAACAAAAACGACATCTGCGGACACCAATTATTTCTCGTGAATATCTCTTAAACACATTTTTGTTATATACTTAGCAAATGCAGCCACACACAATAATCACTGGTTGGCATTTTATTGTTGATAAATTAATTCTGTTAGTCATAAAAAGAGAAATCTTTTTTTCCTCCACAAAATGTGAAAAAAAATTATTTATTTCTCCTTTAAAGTCTTAGATATTGTTACTGAAATCATTCCAAGTAGCCCTAGAATTAAAACTTGATGTGAAAGTCAGTCTAAAAATCAGATTTTAGTGTGGGGCTATAGAGCCAAATTCTATATTTCTTTGACTTTTTCTGTTTTTATCAACTTATTTCATAGCTGATTTGAACTAAATGATATTTCTATCACTTCTTCAAATAAAAACAAAACCAGATTGCTAAAACTCAAAAAAACTACTGGAAGGCATATTACATATACAATTCTAATAAACCAGTAAATTACTATCATTTATGTTTCCTTCTATCTTCTTATCATTCTTTAATTGGTCATTTTTTCTTTATTTATAGATATAAATTTAAAGAGTTTTGGTTTGGGTATGGTAAAGTAGCTTTTATTGCTATAACCTAACCCTCTCCCAGATAACAATTATAAACTCTAAACAAAATATTTTTTGAAAAATAACTATTTGAAAGCATAGGAGATTAAATAAATAGAAGCATACAATTAAAGGGAATTATCTCTTAAAAGTGAGTTCTACTTTTCTACTAAAA
Source organism: Pteropus vampyrus (assembly GCF_000151845.1). Lineage (NCBI taxonomy): Eukaryota > Metazoa > Chordata > Mammalia > Chiroptera > Pteropodidae > Pteropus > Pteropus vampyrus. Next base: position 24,639,983 of record NW_011888783.1, on the reverse strand, counting down.
TGCATTCTAGTTCACATGGCATGAGGTGACTATAACTCAAGCAGAAAACTGCTGCCTCAGTGGCGTGATCTCAAGGACAGAGTTTGGGGCTGCCAGAGTTGCTGGAAATTGAGTGTGAAAATCCTAGAAAGGAAGAGGGCACTGAAGGGATAGACTCTAAACCTGTGTATAACCATCCTCAGATTACTAGCTATTCCCGAAACTGTGCATGCATAAAGAATCTAATGATAATAGTGGAAAACAGCAAGTGAGAAGCTGGATCGACGGTTAAGCAGATATCTCAGTTTCTTTGCGTAAATGGAAAAATAAAATTTTGAATTTGGGTTCTTCTCAGTGAAATATCACAAGATCATGCCTTAAGACTATAGATGATGTACCAGGATTAAAATAATTATCTTGAACAAAAATAAAAACGAAACAAATCTCTTCTAATAAAGTGTAAAACCAAGCCTCTGCAGTTCAAGGTTAACAGCCAATAATTTACTGTCTGAAAACAATCAACTTTCTTCAGAGGAAGTTAATGGAATCCAGAAATTCTACTAAGTATTATACAATATTAATATACAATGAAAATTACTAGATATATAAAAATGTGAAAAAAGTGACCCATATTTAAGAGAAAAAATAATCAAGAAAAAGATTCTAAGCCAGAAATTGGAATTTCCAGAAAAGTACTTTGTAGCAGCTATTAAAAACATATTCAAAGATCAAAAGGAAACTATTATCAAAATGAATAAATATAGGGAGGCTCTCAATAGAGAAATGGGAAATATGTAAAAAAAATCCAAATGAATATTATAGAATTTAGAAGCAAAATTTTTTAATAAAATATCACTGTATGATTATCAGATAATTGGAGATTGTGAAAGAAAGTGTCAATGTATCTAGAAAATATTCAACAAAAATTGTCTAATCTGAAAAATACAGATAAAAAATGGCAAGAAAAAAGAAGAGACTCAATGATCTGTGACACAGTATCAAGTGATCTATCATGTGCAATTTAATTTCCAAAAAGAATAGAGAAAGAAATTGGGACATAAAAAATATTTGAGGATATGGGAGCTGAAATTTTTCAAAATTTGGTGAAGAATAAAAACTACAAAGAGCTTAGCAAAGTAAGATAACACAAAATAGACCATATTTAAACACATGTAGTCAAATGTATATTATAAAGAGAGATACAACTCTACAAATGATGGCTGACGTTTCACTAGATATATTGGAGGCTAGAATGTAATGACATCTTTACAGTGATAACATTAAAACCAATAACAAGGAGAACTTCCACCTCTGGAAGGATGGAGTACATGCACTTCTTCCTATTTCTCCCTCTAAGTACAACTAAATTCCTGGACATTTTATATATATGCATATGGGGATATGGAGAGAGAGAGAGAGAGAGAGAGACAGAGACAGAGACAGAGACAGAGACAGAGAGACAAAGAGACAGAGAGACAGAGAGACAGAGAGACAGACAGAGAATGAATTATGGTAGGAATTGTGTTCTCCCTAAATTCATATGTTGAAGCCCTAACCTCCTAATACCTCAGAATGTGACTGTATTTGGAGGTAAAGCCTTTACAGATGTTATTAAGTTAAAATTAGGCCATTAGGGTGGGTCTTAATCTAATCTGACTGGCACCCTTTTAAGATGAGAAAATTTGGACACACTAACACCAGATATGTACAGAGGAAAGACCTTATAAGGTCACAGCGGGAAGGCAGCCATCTACAAGCCAAGGAGAAAGGCCTCAAAAGAAACTAAATCTGCTGCCACTTTTACCGTGGACTTCTAGTCTCTATAATCATGAAAAATTAATTTCTGTTAAGCTGCCCAGTGTGTGGTACTTAATTACGACAGTCCTAGAAAACTAAGGTAGATAAATTTATGATCAATTGATTGCTTGATAAAGATAAAATATGCTTGTGTGTGTGCGTGCATGTGTGTGTGTGTGTGTGTGTGTAAAACTCTAAGAAGACTTTGAAAGGTAGCAAAATAAAGGTATACTAACGGAGACCTCGGGATCTAAAGGACAACGTGCTGGTGAGTTCTGTGGGATTTCTTTTTGCTTCCTATCCCAGACTTGGAGCCAAAGAAGCAGGCAGCCTAGAAATGCCAAAGAGTAAAGTCAAAAAGCCCCCATAAAAGTCTATTCTCTCTAGCCAAGGGATTGGGAAAGGGCAACCTAACAAAACAGAAAACTTTGAGACAATAATCAATTTATTCCAATCAAAACCACAGAAAAACTATGGTCATACTCCATCCATACCAGCAAAAACTGAGTGAGAAACCTAGATTTTCCTTATTGTAAGGTTATAATGAAGTGCTCCTATAATCCCCTGCAGTGGTGTCAGCGGAAGTCTAGTAAGGAGTTAGAATTTTCTTCTCCACCAGCTGGTAAAGAGCCTGTCACCACAGAGTTAATGGAGACCACAGCCTACACTTTCACACCCACCCAGGAGTAACAAGTCACCCCTTGCCACTGGTATCATAACAGGCCTAGTGGAGAGTCAGGACTCTTACTATTACTCAGCAGTTATGAGGCCATTTCTACCACAATGTCAGTGGATTCCACATGAGGAACTCAATCACAGATATCCACCAAAGAGCAAAATGGAGCTTCCGCTTCCTTGGTTGTCAACAATGGTCAAATGGGAAATACGAATTTCCACCTCTCTCTGAAAGTAATGAGGCAGCACTCCTCCACTCCCTTTACCTGGTGGAGTGATGTCAGAGAAAGCCAACTGAACAGAAAATTTAAATAAGTTCCAATGCCTCAGAATATAAAATGAAAATGTACAGATTTCAGTCAAAAATTACTCCTTGTATCAAGCACCAGGAAAATCTGACTGAATAAAAAATAAAATTAAATTAATAGAAGCCAATACCAAATAACAGCAATATTAGAATTATCTGCCAAAGATTTTACAGGAACCATCATTAAAACACTTCACCAAGCAATTACAGACATACTTGAAACAAATGAACAGATAGAAAGCTTCAGCAAAGAAATATAAAATATAAAAAAATTCAACTGAAATTTTGATCTGAAAAATACAATAGCTGAAGAAAGATGAGTGATTGGACAAACATCAAAATAGAGGGAACTGAGGAAAGTATTAGTAAACTGGAAGGTAGAGTATTAGAAATTACCCATTACGTTATGTGAAATAAGCCAGACACAAATAGAAAATAAAAGACTGCATGATATCACTCATATATGGAGTCTAAAAAAGTCAAATGTGTAGAAACAGAGCGTAGAATGGTGGTTATTGGGGGCTAGAAG
>NW_011888783.1:24634020-24636646 GCF_000151845.1 Pteropus vampyrus | reverse complement strand
TGTGTGTGTGTGTGTGTGTAAAACTCTAAGAAGACTTTGAAAGGTAGCAAAATAAAGGTATACTAACGGAGACCTCGGGATCTAAAGGACAACGTGCTGGTGAGTTCTGTGGGATTTCTTTTTGCTTCCTATCCCAGACTTGGAGCCAAAGAAGCAGGCAGCCTAGAAATGCCAAAGAGTAAAGTCAAAAAGCCCCCATAAAAGTCTATTCTCTCTAGCCAAGGGATTGGGAAAGGGCAACCTAACAAAACAGAAAACTTTGAGACAATAATCAATTTATTCCAATCAAAACCACAGAAAAACTATGGTCATACTCCATCCATACCAGCAAAAACTGAGTGAGAAACCTAGATTTTCCTTATTGTAAGGTTATAATGAAGTGCTCCTATAATCCCCTGCAGTGGTGTCAGCGGAAGTCTAGTAAGGAGTTAGAATTTTCTTCTCCACCAGCTGGTAAAGAGCCTGTCACCACAGAGTTAATGGAGACCACAGCCTACACTTTCACACCCACCCAGGAGTAACAAGTCACCCCTTGCCACTGGTATCATAACAGGCCTAGTGGAGAGTCAGGACTCTTACTATTACTCAGCAGTTATGAGGCCATTTCTACCACAATGTCAGTGGATTCCACATGAGGAACTCAATCACAGATATCCACCAAAGAGCAAAATGGAGCTTCCGCTTCCTTGGTTGTCAACAATGGTCAAATGGGAAATACGAATTTCCACCTCTCTCTGAAAGTAATGAGGCAGCACTCCTCCACTCCCTTTACCTGGTGGAGTGATGTCAGAGAAAGCCAACTGAACAGAAAATTTAAATAAGTTCCAATGCCTCAGAATATAAAATGAAAATGTACAGATTTCAGTCAAAAATTACTCCTTGTATCAAGCACCAGGAAAATCTGACTGAATAAAAAATAAAATTAAATTAATAGAAGCCAATACCAAATAACAGCAATATTAGAATTATCTGACAAAGATTTTACAGGAACCATCATTAAAACACTTCACCAAGCAATTACAGACATACTTGAAACAAATGAACAGATAGAAAGCTTCAGCAAAGAAATATAAAATATAAAAAAATTCAACCGAAATTTTGATCTGAAAAATACAATAGCTGAAGAAAGATGAGTGATTGGACAAACATCAAAATAGAGGGAACTGAGGAAAGTATTAGTAAACTGGAAGGTAGAGTATTAGAAATTACCCATTACGTTATGTGAAATAAGCCAGACACAAATAGAAAATAAAAGACTGCATGATATCACTCATATATGGAGTCTAAAAAAGTCAAATGTGTAGAAACAGAGCGTAGAATGGTGGTTATTGGGGGCTAGAAGGTAGGGAAATGTTGATCAAAGCGTACAAAGTCGTATTATGCAGGATGAATCAGTTTAGAAATATAATGTACAGCATGATAATTATAGTTCATAATATTATATTGAATACTGAAAATTTGCATTTACATTTTAGGTACTCTCATTACAAACAAATGGCAACTATGTAAGAAGATGTATGTTAATAAGCTTGATTAGTAATCATTTTACTGTGTATGTGTATATTAAATCATCATGTTGTACCCCTTAAGTATATATAATTTGTATTAAAAAATAAAATAAATTTAAAAAATTACCCATTCTTCACAGCAGAGAGAACACAGATTGAAAAAAATGTACAGAGCCACAAAGTCCTATATGAATGACTTCAATGAAAGATCTAACATTTGTTTGATTGGAGTCCCAGGAGGACAAAATGTGTGGCAGAAAAAGTACTCAGAGTAATAATGGCGAAAAAATTCCCAAATTTGCCGAGAAACGTAAATCTACAAGTTCAGGAAGATGGAAAGCATCAAACAAATAAATTCAAAGAAATTCACACCAAGACACAGTATAATCATGCATCTGGATACTAGAGACAAAGACAAATTCTTAAAGCAACCAGATAAAAATGACACCTTACCCATAGGGGATTTGAATGATGGTTGAATTCATATCAGAAACCATGGAGGCCAGAAAGAAGTGGCTCAATATTTTTCAAGTACTGAAAGAAAAGAACTGCTAACCCAGAAGCCTAATGAAAACATCTTTCAAGAACAGACAAAATCAAAACTTTTTCAGATGAATGAAAATTAAGATAATATGTCACCAGCAGAATTACCCTAAAGAATGGCTATAGGAAGTGCTATAAACACACGCACACGAATATGTGTAACTGATTTTGAAAAATGTACAAAAGAAATTTAATGGAGAAAAGAGCCTTTTCAACAAATTGTACTGGAGCAATTGGAGATCATAGGTAAACAATGAAATTTGATATTTCTTAAGCTTTATACAAAAAAATAACTCAAAGTGGATCATAAACTTAAAGATCAAATATGGAGCTATAAAACATAGCAAAAAATATAGGGGAAAAATCTTCAAATATGGATAGGCAAAAAGTTCTTAGACTTGACACTAAAATTACATTATAATATAAAAAATAAGTTGGAGTTCATCAAAATTAACATTTGTGAAAGAATCTATAAAAAGTATAAAAAGACAAATTACATTGTAAGAGAAAAATATCTGTAAACCAAAAGTATGACAAAGAACTCACATCTAGAATATATAATGAAGACGCAGAAC
>NW_011888783.1:24630640-24632870 GCF_000151845.1 Pteropus vampyrus | reverse complement strand
CCCACCCACTAATGACATAGTAGCCATCTAGGTTATCAGATCGGCTGCCACCGTATCGCAGTGCTTGTGTTCAAGTAAATTTTACTTAATGATGGCCCCACAACTCAACAGTAGAGATGCTGACAATTCAGATATGATAAAGAGAAGCCATAAAGTGCTTTCTTTAGGTGAAAAAGTGAACATCTTCCACTTAATAATAAATAAGGCAATTTATTATCTCACATCATCACAAGAAGGGTGAGTACGGTATTTTGAGTGAGAGAGACCACATGATCATAACTTTTATTACAGTACGCTGTTATAATTGTTTTATTTTATTACAAGTTATCATTGTCAATCTTTGACTTGCCTAATTTAAAAGCTAAACTTTATCATTGGTATCTATATATAGGAAAAAACATAGTATAGTATATAGGGTTTGGTACTACCTGGTATTTCAGGCATCCACTGGAGGTCTTGGAACATACCCACCTTGGATGAGGCAGGACTACTGTAGTCAGTCCTCACAATCACCTGAGCCAATTTTTTAAAATAAATATATTACTATAGCCTATTGATTTTGAGTATCTGGAGAAACCTGACTAATGATGGTGATACAGTGATATCATAAAAAGTATCAGCAAACAAAAGAAGGCAGGAAATGAGAAAAAAAAAATGAATACAGGACAGAGACCCCACCTTAGGCTCTCATGTCAGCTCACTTGGGGCCTGCAGGCATGAGGCAGATATGGCTGCAGGACTTCTGGGGCTAGTCATTAACCTTGGCACTTACTGCCCTAGGGAACTGGGGGCTCTCGGGCCCAGCAGCCACTCAGACTGTGCTGTTAGTCATCATGGATTTGGTGCCCCACCCTTTACAGCCCTACTTGTGCCTCATGCAGTTTGATAAGCCCATTGGAACCTGGTTGCTATATCTGCCATACACGTGGAACACTGATATGGACTGAGCAGGTTCTTTTCTAGATTGGTAAATATTATCTATCTATGATATTGGAGTTGTTCCAATGCATCGAGTAGGTTGTACTATTAATGACATGTGGGAGCAGGTCTGTGATAAAAAGTATAGCTCTGGGATCAGCATCCCTACTTCTTGTCATCACTTACCCACTAATAAAAATAACTGTATACTGGCATCTATTAGCCTTGGGTTGACTTTTAATTGGGGAGTATTACATGGATGGTTCACTGGCAAGGGCGCCTGTAATCCATCTGTTTGCCTGCCTCTTTATTTTTCTGGAATTATGTGGACACAAATGTATAATACTGCCTATGCCCATCAGAACAAAAGAAATGATCCTCTGATTGATCTTAAAACACCAGGCAGTGGCTCGTTGGCTTCAGTGTTGCGATGCCTTCAGCTAAAATATTTCTTTCTTAGCTTTGACTCAGATGCCTGTAAGGATGATACAATTTTTTTCTGCCAATGCTCCATCATTACTAGAACAAAATATTATGACCTGGGAGACAGTATTAAAGCCACACAATTGTTGGAATGCCTTTGTCATATGCTTCGATGAAATGACAGAAATCCTCATGATGTCTAAATGGAACAACACTAACATGATATGTCCTTTGGCTTTCATTTTACAGGCTATATTTACCATTTGGGACCTCTGTTGGGTCTATATCTATGGAAATTCATTTTCCTAGGTCGAAGCTCATGCACTCTGTTCTATATTACAACTGAAGATCATTGTGGAAGTATAAATTTGAAGAAATGTTAAGAAAAGGTTATAATGATAGAATGCCTTCTGCTACTTACCTAGTGTGTCATAGTGTTATTTGGCACCTTCTTATGGTTTCTTACCATGTCATTTATTTTAGGAGTTATTAAAACACTCAGTTTTTCTGTGGTTTGTACTTTCCAAATGTCACGAACAGAAAGTCACCTAGATGAACATGCTAGACCAAAAAACCACAACTTTTAGATTCCCTATTTAGCTTCTTAAGGTAAAATTACATTGTAAGTGTGCCTGAGGTCACCTTTTTCTAAAATTCCCTGACCTTGGAATACTTCATCTGAGAAGTAGACACATTTTACTTGAAAACAACATAAAAAATGCAGAGATGTTGTTTCTGCTTTAGTCTTTCTATAAAGGGGATGTAATCTCAGACCACTTGTGATAAAAGAGAGCTATAGCTACTGGGAAACTTTGTAATTAAATTGGGTCTACCCTTTAGAAAATTTTGATCACTTATACAAACTGTTTCTATTTAATACAATTTTCAC
>NW_011888783.1:24616954-24629700 GCF_000151845.1 Pteropus vampyrus | reverse complement strand
AGTAATTAAAAATGAGATTTTACCAAATCATGCATACAATTTTGGTTCCTTTTATTATCAAAAGTAAAGCTTTGCGGGAATGCTGGCCAGAATTAGGAGAATAATGGATTTTTCTTCTATTTAACTAGTCTAACTAGTTTGTTATCTAATATCTTGATTTCATTATTACAATCCTCCAGCTGACCAGGCAAATATTTTTGGAACTAATGGTAAAGAATGCTGGAATTTCAGCATCAGAATTCTGACAAACAAAATTATTCTGCTCTTCATGACCATATTTTCTCTTAACACTAAGTTTTTGAGAACCTTGCCTTCAAGTTAGTGTTCTGCTTGCCTTAAACCTATCATCACAGCACCCATTTTGTCCCCAGAACTGGGCATATGATCCGAATCAGGCCAAAGAGATTTTAGTCCAGCTATTAGTCAGTAGAAGAGCAAAAAGCTTTTTCTTTCCTAGTGGATAAAAAGGAAAACTTTGCTTCAGGTGCTGCTGGGCATTGTTTTATGGCCACAAAGAAAGATCATGCTGGAGGACAGAGTAAACAATGATAAGTTGGGTGAAGAAATAGGGAAGAAAACACCAGGTCTTTATTTGAGTTTCAGGATCAAGTTTGTCTTGAAGCAGGATTAGTTATACAACCATTTGCTTTATAGAGTCAATAAGTCATGTTTATTATTTAAGTCAAATTGAGAAGTTCTTCTGTGATTTGCAACTTAACATATTCTAATAGATTCAGGATTCATATAACAATTATTTATTAATAATTTTTAAGGAAGAAGAAATTATAAAACAATTAAAGACATAACACTGAACAATATGTCAGGGAACCTGGGTTTTAGTTTCTGATTTCCAAATAACAAACTGTTAGATTTTTCTAGGATTTCTGTTTTTTAAGCAAAAACATAGAACTGAAATTCAGTCCTGTACTCAAATGACATAACCTATATAAAAAGTTTTCATTATATCAAAGGGTAATCAAAATTTAATTTAATGTGATATTGATGAACACAAATGTTTTAAGAGTACCCTAGACCATCTGGATTGGTCTGACCACTTAATCATACTTGGTATGTATGCAGTGAGGCCAAATTTAGGCCAAGTCTCCATTGACAAGATAAAGCAGAAAATCAGGTCAGTTCCTCAGATAATTCAGATAGCAAATTCACCTGCTTAGGAAATACCTAATTTCCTTCACTTTACGGGTTAGTTACCTCAAATGGGTGCTTTGCTTTATGAGTAAGAATATCTTCTTGCCATGCTCTGTTCAAAGAGAAGGGGGAGGCACAGTCCTTTCTCTTCACCTGACCTTCACTCTCTCTAGGTTTCCAGAATTATGAGGGCCTACCGATAATCTCACATCACCTTCATATATGAACGGAAGTTGAAATAAAATATGAAAACCAACTAAAAGACCATCTAGTATTGAATCTCAGAAAGTTTTAAAATTTTGCCTGAACATAGTGACATGAAATTCATCAATAGTGGTTATTAAATTCTCTAGTTCAGCCTCCAAACCCTTAGATTCCTATTCAGTAGGCATGAGACAGAACACATAAAAGTGCAATTTTAATAAGCTTCCCAAACGACTTTTAGGCACACGAAAGTTTGAGTAACATTAACACAAATTAGGTTTTGTGCTTTTTCATCCCTTTCTATATAATTCTTTGGTTTTTATATCTGATTATTAAGCTGATTATACTACAGACTTTTTGGGGGGGAAAGGAAATCAAAAATAGTCTTAGGAGATAGTTGAAGTAGTTTCTACTGTCATGACTATGGAAAAAAAATAAACCCTTTGAAGGTATAAGCGAAACATGTTTTCTATAGGAGATCTAGCATAACATATTTATGCAAGTCATGTTAAGCAATTGAGCATATATAGTGATAATATGCCCTTTGCTATTTGAAAGCAACAAACACAATCACATTAATTCGATTTTTAAAATAGCAGAGCTCTGTTACTTTGCCTGTGAGGTTACTCATCTAAAAATTTTTGTGGGAATTTTTAACACAGACATATTGTATATGCATGGCACCGGGTTATTTTGGCACAGTTAAATCAGATTTAAGACCCACTGAGACATCCTGTAAGTCTAGATAAAACAGCTCTCAATATCCGCAACTGTCAATGACAAAGCTCCAAATGCTCAGTCTGCAGAGCAGCGGTAACTTATATAACAGTCTACCTATAACTAGTATCTTGGCAAAACTCTACAGATACCAAAGAATGTAACCAAACACTGTAAACTAGCGGTATAGAGGTAAGAGAGAAACATGAAACAAAACAGGGATATAATCACCTAAATCAAAATGTCTAGCTTTCACATATATCATTCTAAGAGAAAGAAGAAAGAGGGAAGGAAGAACAAATCCCAGATTGTAAGTAATATTATTGTTTTTAAATATATAGGCAAACATATGAAAGTAATTTAATTGTATCCACAGGAACAAACTCTTATTTGAGCTTAAACATATCCTAAAATATGTATTTAACCAGTTTTAGCATCTGATTCAAAACTTTTGAAGCTCATCAAAATTTTCAAGCACTGTATAAAAACCTGATCTCTAGATGAGTGAAAATTTGTAATAAAGAGTGATGGCTTCGTCCTATTTCCTCAGTGCTGACCATTTCCAGTCATTTTTCCTTCAAGTCTGGTTCCAGCTCCTGAGATAGCTGTCTTGACTGCCACGCTTGGATAGGGAAGTGAGGAGAGAGGAAAAGGACAGGACCTAACTACAAACCAATAAAGGTTTCACTGTGGAGTAAAGTTAGTTGATTCAGCAAGCACACCCAATATGAGCACTTACTTCATGTCAGAACTTATAGTAAGAGGACAATAGAATGAGATATTATCTCTGTAATCAAGAAATTACAATCTGGGAATGAAATTCTCCTTCCCGTGATGCACTTAAGGATGACTTGACTCCAATCCTCTGTATTCTGAGGTTTGGAGGACTATTTTCTTTTGATAATTTTATGTCTCCCAAGCTTTTGTTTTTCTCATTTTCAGAACTACCTTCCTCTTACATTTTATTTACAAAACAAAATTTTTTGAAGGGAAGTCATCTGTCAGTGTTTGTAATACTTAACCTTCCTTTATAGTTTGACTTGTGCCCCTATGATTTCATTGAAATGTCTTCAGTTACCCCATCAATGGTAATTTTTTTAGTTTTTATTTGAATAAACCTCTGTCATGCACTTTATACCACTGTTTGATTTAGTTAATATTTATTGAATATCCCTGAAGGTCCACACATTGCTTCCAATGCCAGGGATTCAGCAGTGAACAAGTCAGTCAGATGCCTTGCTCCAATGGAGTTGACATTTTAAGTGAACACTTAGTTTGGTTATTCATCAAACTTCTTTGCTTCAGTGAAACCATACTGTTGGTCCTTCTTCTACCTTTCTGACATTTCCCACTCAGTTTCCTCTATAGTATCTTTTAAAATTCTTTTTAGGCCTTAAACGTTAATGTTCTTTATAAGGTTTTGCCATCAAACTATTTTTATTCTTTCTCTCCATTCTCTCCTGATATGTCATTCATGTTACTACCATTTATTGGTTCTGAGTAAATTTCTATATCCAGTACTGAAATTTCCTTGAGCTTCAGACTTTCCTATCTCAGTTGGAAAGTTCTATCTACATCCCTTGAAGAACTCCCAAATTAATATATCAAAAGCTTAACTCATCATATTCCTCTGCCTCCAACCAACACCTTCTCCTGTATTCTCTTCTGTTTCTGATGATGTCATTAACCATCCCAACCTATGCTAACAATCTTAGACACGCCTTCAACTCTTTTCTTTCCCTTGGCTGTCTTCATCCTCTACATACAATTAATCAACAAAAGGAGCTAATTTGCATCTTTAGTAATACTTTAATATTCTCCACTTCTGCCTTCATCATTTCCCTCACAGCCTGAGTAATTTGGACATTTCTAGCCTAGACTATGGCATCATTTTCCTAAAGGAGTGATTAACCCCAAATCATCTCCCACACAGCATCCAGATTAATTTCTCTGCTTAAAACTCTTGAATTCTACTCATCAAAAATTCAAGCAAACAATCTTGACACATGGTAGGTATGTAGCAGATCGTCACTGAACTGGATTGCTCTAGAACATGGTAAATTATTTCCCCATAACCTATATATTTTTGTTAAATAGAGCATGTACACATAGAGAATAAAACAATACAATGCCAAAAGGTGGTGAATGATTACTAAATAACCATTTTATTTCTACATAAAAATGTTGAGGATCAAGTTCTAGGAGAAATAAAGAGCCATATAACATAGCTTCTTCAGTCAGAGTCCCAAAGCCTTAGGACATAATTTATTCATTGGAGAAGCTAGTTGGCTAGCTTCATGATGTTTTGCTAACAGACCTGACATAGATATAACTTGTAAAAAAAGTTGAGATTTCCCTAAGCTTATCTTAAAGAGGCACATTTTATCAATTAAGAAAATTTGAAATCTCTTCTGTACATAAAATTTTCTCAAATAAATTATTCATTTATTAATATTCTAGAACATAAATGGTGATTTAAAAATATTACTAGTATGTGGGTTGTCCAGCTACTTAATACCACAAGACTATTCTCTCTAAATAAACATTAGGAGTAACAAAATCATAGAATTCATTAAATAATTTAAGTCAAAGTCATTTAGAGTTTCTCTTTTCTGAGCTACTCAGCTGAGCCCCATTCTTTTATACAAAGAGTGATTAAGTGTTTATAGAATATCCCAACATCTAACTCTAGGTTTATGTTACCATTATTCTTTAACTCAAAGTAATACTTCCTTCTTTTAGTGGTAATTTTTGTATAAGTAGGTTGAGTATCTTTTTTATGTGGCACTTACGTGGTAAAATTGTATTGGCATATTTTCATTTTGATGATGCTGTCAATAATTGATGTATATATTTTGAAAATATAAGTGATATGTCATCAGAAAAGCCAATAATGCCATCTAGTGCATTAGTCAGCAAAACTATCAGAGCTAAAGGTTGCCATGTTAATTTCCGGAGGTCATTCAACAAGCCGTGCTTCTTTCATTCAGCATGTTTACATCTTCAGAAGCAATAATGTGGCCTACACTTTACATGAGGCCAGCACATTTCTAAGATGAGGCATAATAGGATTGTCTATTTAATGAGGCATCTTGGATAACATCCCTTTTGGTATATGCATAACATGCATAGTTCTGGATATTTAAGATTCTTTTCCCAGATCACATTAACGCATGTTAATGAAAATCTTTTCTGAGGACTCCTATGATTTGTCCTGTTGTTTTGAACACATGTACATATGTGTATATATGTAATAAGCATACATACATACATACGTGTATATGTGTACATATATTTCAAGAAACGAGTTTTTAGTATAAAGAAAAATATATCCAATAGTCTCTGGGATATATTTACAACACCTGAATTCAGCTCCACAATTTTTTTTGTTATATAATTTCTCTGAAGGAAAAAAATAGCAAATACATTGTTATTAGAAAATTTATTGTAGGTATGACTGTCTTCTAGTAGCTTGATATTCAAAAGATAGTTTAATGGCTAACGTACAGATTTCATATTTATTGCTTTTTGCAAAGTTCAAACAACTCAGTTTCAATCTCTACAGCCCTGCTGGAATTAAGAGAGTATGTCAAATTTATTTTACTTTAAGTCTAAAAACATAGTATTAATTTAATATGTCTTTCTTGGTAATAGCAACACCTCTTACTTGCTGGTCTAACACAAGGTCTTGAGACATTTTTATGATAATGATTTTCTTTTCAATTTAATCCGAAGTCACAGCCCTGGAAGAAGAGTGGCCTTAGTGCTTTAGGATCTACCCCAAACCGCAGAAGGGGTTAACACTAGAGCCAATATAGGACTCAGGTACTCTTATTTACACTGAGCATTCATTACCAAAGTCTTTGGTGTTTGTTAGTACTCTTCAGTTCTAAGCACTGTCATTTTCTTAAGTTCCCTTCAGAAAAGGCTGGGAACTATAGTGTGAAAAGGCTGCATCTGTTCAATAGTGCTGGCACCTTCTCTCGTCAGGTTCATGTGAATATTTATCTGTGACTAATAGAGACCTCTTTTCTAGACTCCAATTTGACACATCGCAGTTTGAAAAGGCAGTGATATTGACATCCCAGTTACCACCTCTGGAATTGCTTCTCAAGAGGGAAATAAAAGTGTCTGCTGCTCTGTTAGACACACCTGTGTGAAAAAAGCCATCAAAATAAGCAAAGGCCTTTATTTGCTACTTCTTTCAGACTTATGTAATATTTCAATCTTATTTCTCACTATTACCCTGATAAAGCAAAATAGAAGCACTCTCACTCAAATGCGTCATGTGCTTCAGTGTTTCCAAACCTTGCTCAAGGTTTCCTCTGTCTGGGATGCTCTTGTCAATATGTTACTGTTTCTTCGAGGCCCAAATCAAATGTCACTCTATCCACGATGCCTTTTTTGAGCTCTGCCCCGCCACAGAATATGCTATTTTTGTCTTCTGGACCTCCACAGAACTTTATCTTATGTTATGGAACTGACTTTTAAACTTTGTGCAACCCATTGCTCTTGTCTTAATGTAGATATCTAGAAATGTTTTATTTTTTTCCTATCCCCTTTGCATTATAGTTACTATTATTCAAATATTATCAACTCTTTGAAACTGTAAGTTATATCATCCTCACAACTGATAACTTTTATTTAACTTTTCCTGGGAGTAGTACATCGTACTAAGCACTTCTTATTATCTCATTTTATCCTTATAGCAGATTTGTTAGTGGTTTTATTATTCTTTTTCTTAAAAAGGAAGAAATCAAAATGCAAAACATTTGAGTTTCTTTCCTCCAAATGCTCAATAATCCAATGGCACAGTAACAATCCAGAACACAGTCTCTGAACTACTATGCCATGTGTCTCTATCTTGAAAAGAATAGAAATTAAAGTTCCTACAGTATTTGATTCATTCCACAGAAACAAGTTTTTTAAAAAAGCTAAATACCATATGATTTCACTGAAATGCAGAATCTAAGGAATATAAAGAACAAATGAATCGAAAACAGACCCACAAATGTAGAGGACAATCTGGTGACAACCAGAGGGGAGGAGGGTGGGTAGACTGGGAGAAAGCGATGAAAGTTTAAAGAAATACAAATTAGTAGTTGATAGAGGGTCATGGGAACGGGGAGCACGGCACAGGGAATGCAGACCGCAGCAAGGTGATGGCTATGTGTAGAGCCAGAGGGAAGACAGAGTGATCAGAGAGATAATTTTATAAACTAAATAAATATCTAACCAATGTATTGTATACTTGAAACTAATTTAATGTTTTTTTAAGTGGAAGAAAAATAAACAAACACTTCAAAAAAATCATTCCTATTTATTTAAGTAAATTTTCAGGACCTTGTCATGTGATCAGCAGAAAACTTTTCCCTGTAGCTAATATAAAGCAGGTTTTCAACTGTGTTATGATCATCAGGCACTAGTTAAATTGCAGATTCCTGGGCAGCTTCCTACACTTACAAAATCAATTGTCCATGGGAATGTGGATTTACAAGCTCCCCAGATGAAGCTTATACACTTTACATTTTGTGAAGCTCTGTCTAAAACAAAATTCAGGGTGTTTTCTTCCTTATCTATTATAATGGGAGTTGACCTTTATCTGATTATAGGCCAGCATTTATGCTTTTACTCTTTCTGTTTTCAGTCTATTAAGTTGCTGCTCTGATACAGAAGGTTGCACCTTACAGGTTATATCATTCAGTTATACAGGGATTACAATGTTATTTATCATTGCAAGCAGGCTGGCCCCGGATTCTGTGTTCAGAGTTATACATTGGTAGGTCTAGCTAAAGCAGAAGCTTAGAGGCCACCACAGCTGCCATGCTTATTGCCTCTCCTGTAATCTTTTTTTTTTTATCAAGTTTATTGGGGTAACATTGGTTAATACAATTATATAATTTTCAAGGGTACATTATAATTTGGTATCTATATATTTTATTGTGTGTTTACCACCCAAAGTCCAATTTCCTTCAGCTATCATATATTTGATCCCCTTTACCCACTTCACCCTCCCCCAGCTCCCTTATATTTGACCCCCTTTACTCTGTCTATCTCTTCCCTCCTCCCCCACTCCCTATCCTCTGGAAAACACTAGTCCATTGTCCATGTCCCTGAGTCTCTGTTTGTCCTGTTCATTTGTTGCTTTTAGGTGTATATCTCACGTATAAGTGACATCATGTGACTTAGCATGATTATCTCGAGGTCCATCTATATTGTCACAAATGGCAGTATTTCATATCTTCCCTATGGCTGAGTAATATTCCATTGTATATATGTACCATAGCTTCTTTAGCCAATCATCTATCATAGGACACTTCAGTTGCTTCCATGTCCTGGCCAATGTGAATAGTGCTGCTATGAACATCGGTGTGCAAATATCTTTTTGGATATGGGTTTTCAAGTCTTTGGGTTAAATACCCAGTAGAGGGATTGCTAGATCACATGGTAGATCAATTCTTAGTTTTTTGAGGAACCTCCGTACTGTTTTCCATAGTGGCTGTACCAATTCACAGTCCCACCAGCAGTATATGAGGATTCCTATTTCTCCGCATCCTCTCCAACATTTGTTATTACTTGTCTTGTTGATTATAGCTATTCTAACAGGTCTGAGATAATATCTCATTGTGGTTTTGATTTGCATTTCCCTAATAGCTAGCAACGTTGAGCATCTTTTCATATACTTTTTGGCCATTTGTATGTCTTCTAGGGAGAAGTGTCTGTTGAGGTCCCCTCCTGTAACCTTAGGAGAGAGAATAGGCTTGAAGAAAACAACAGAAGCTTCAAATATTTACCTTCTGACCATTTCTGTTGAGAGAAGATAATTCCACTATTTTTTCTCCAATTACTTGTTTTTGTTAACCTACAACTTCTTAATCAAGAGCCCCACCCCCACCCTTTTACTTTTCATTCATTCAACAAACAACAAGCACTAATATATGCAAGGCACTGAAATAAGAATGAAGAATTGAAGCGAATAAAGTATAATGTCTGCCTGGGAAGAGATGTAGCAGCCAAGCATAAGAACAATTATTTTATGCCGTGTTAGAAGACAAGAGAAGGAAACCTACATGGTAGGTGAAGTCAAAAAGGTCTTGTAAAAGAAGAGCACTCCAAGTAGCAGAAAAAGCACATGCAAAGAATGGGATAGTGTGCTTAGTTTACGGAAACTGCAAGTAGAGGTTAGGGCCAACCCTTCCTGAAGCAATTTAAAACATATTCTCCTTTTTATTTCCAATTAAAATAGAAAACTCTTTTTAACTCTCTTGCATAATAGCTCTTCTTATAAGTCCTTTTAGATTTCTCTTTTTTTCTTATTTTCAATGTCTCTTTTGCAAATTTCTACCTTTCTCTCAAACTAGTTAGCTCAAGACTAGATATATTTTATAATGTGTTTTATAAAGTTAACAAGATATGAGGACATCTTGCACACGTTATTCTCTTACCTTATAAATTAATTGTTCTGCACTCTATTGCTGAATATTGTAACTATTCATTCAAAGCAGAAATCAAGAAAGGTGAAGCCTGTTGGAAAGTAAAAAAAAAAAAAAAGATCATTCAGGGTTATATCAAGACACTGACAGATTTAGATAATTTCTAAGACCATTGCTAATTCTCTAGTTCTGTGATTCTCAACTCTATTTTAGGATCTATTTAGGATCAAAGACAATATAATCAGTTCCGTTAATCTGTGAGAACCAAAAACATGGAGAGTGTAGATAACAAAATCCCCAGATAATCTTAAAATCAATTTTAATCTACTTCTTACTCAACCTTTACCAAAACCTTCGAGAAGAAAAATTGACAAATTTTGTTGCATCTTTTTTCTCCTTTTACTACTATAAGATAGATATATTAATGTAAAGTGAAATGCCAAGAAAATGATGATAGAGATGTTAGCTGCAGCAAAAGAAATAGGTGCTCTACCTACTGGGCCCTGATAATAAATAATCAATTGTAAATTCCTTTCATGCACATTATTAGAGGACCTATTATATGTTAAGACAGTGATTCATGATATTGATGTGCATCAAAATTACCCAGAGAGCTAGTGAAAAATGTAAATGACCAATCCCCAGGAGGTCCCACATAGTAAATTTTGGGGAGGAGCTTGGACATCTATGAATTTAACAGGTTCTGCAGGTAATTATGTTGTAAGTAAAAATTTAACCGCCACTCTTTTAGGCTACCATAATGATCAGTAATAGCAGATTTCATAAATTTTAGCTAATTAACATATGTACAGGATTTAAAACAGAATTTTAATAATCTAATTTTATAGACTCCATTACCAGACTAAACTAATGAATTGCTTAAGTTTTGTTTGTTTAATCAATTTTTATTTAATTATTTATTTCCATAATGATACTTAACTTCCTCATTTTGTTCTATAGAGATCTATTATGACTTTGGAAAACTGTATAATGTAGAAAACTAGTTCTTATTTTTTCTTTCTCTCTAGGTCTATAGTCTATTTTTTCTAAATACGTCTGCCTTCATTCAAGAAGCCAAAGGGAATAGGTACAGGCTTTTCAGATGTTTCCTGTGCTATAAAAAGAAAACATAGTGTTATGCCTTTCTTGGGGATCATAATGGATTTTCAAATGGCGCCCAGACATTGATCAGCTGTCTCAAAGATTTCAGCAGGGTCAGAAACCTGAGTGAAAAGAATCATCAGTATTGATAAGTCCCTTATGTTCAGCAAGAGAATGATTGTGGTTTTCAGTTTGTATATTCCCATGATGTGTATTGAACATCTGAGCACTTAAGTGAATCAAATTATACACGCTCAACATGCTTGCCACCAGGCATTGTAATCCTTTACGGTGAAAAGATTAAAACAAAATCTCAGAGCAACCTAAATAAACAACTGCCAATTTTCTTAAGAATGGCAAAAGTGCTTCTCATGGTGATACACTTGAGTCTGGTTTTCAATAACCAGTCTATCTTTTCGGGGATATTAATGACATGTTTTTACTAATATGAAAGTCTAGAATTGAGAATAAAAATAATTTATTTTAAAAAAGAAACATGGTAACAGATGAAAGAAGAATATGTTGAATAGGACTGCATGACTTTTGCCTTTCATGTTTATCAATATTGACAAAACAGCTCCCCAGAATTTGGTTTGGATTGCATTGAATCTGTAGGTCAAGTTGGTAAAAACTGACATCTTAACTCATCTTCAAACCATGAACACAAAATATCTATCCATTTGTTTACATTATCCTTAATTACTTTGAGCAGTTTTGCAGTTTTCCACATACAGAATCTTTATATAAATAGTATTAGATTTATGCCTAAGTGTTTAGTTTTTTGATACTGTTGCAAATGGTACTTTAAAAGGTTTTAATTTCAGTTCTTAATTGATGGTAACTAGGAAAGCAACTTTTTGTATATAGACTTTGTATCCTGCTACCTACCGTAATCGCTTATTAGCTCTAGTAGGTTATTTTGAAGATTTTGACTTTTTCTACATCAACAAACATCATATCTGCAAATAAAAACAGTTTTATTTCCTTCTGTCCATTCTACATACCTTTTGTTTCTTTTTCTTGTCTTGTCGCAATGAGGACTTCCAGTTTAATGTCAAATAAAAGTGGTGAGAGAGGACATCTATGTCCATGTACTTTTAATATTATGTGTGACTGTTTCAATTTTGATATATAATTTTGTTATAATTGCTATGTATATCATATTCTATTAACAATAACTAAACAAAATTTTATTTTACTATTTCATTTGGGTTTTAGAAAAATTCTGTTTTGTTCTAGTAATTACCTTTATATTAATACCTGTTACAGTGCTCTTAATTTTGTTTATTCTTAAAAAAAAAATCTTTTACTATCTAGTCTGTCAATTTTAAATGGTACTCATTAACACTTACATATACAACAGTCAGTTACATTTTTCAAATTTTGCATTTCTTCCTCCCTTTTCTCATTTTTAATGGAAATCTTTCTACATAGAGCATTAATGTTTAAACACTATTTTCTCATCCATTACCCTACTCTTGTGTTAGTCTTTGATTTACAATGAAATATATTAAATAATCATCAGCAATTCATTTACCAAGATTTCCTAGGTATGTCTTGGTGACACAAACTCATCTTGTAGTAGATTCCACATGAATGACACACCAATATAGTCCCTGGGTACAGATGGAACTGTTTTTTATATTAAAAAACTTTAGTTAACTTTTCTTTCATTGAATGTTTTAAAAATGCGGCTCCACTGTTGCTTTGTGATGTATGTTGCTCTTTGAGAGGCTGATACTAGACTAATATTCTTCTCATTATAGGTAATTTGATTATTTTGTTTAGAGGATCTAGTGACCTTTTTTTCATAAAATAGAATCATTTTACTGACATATTTCTGAGTCATTTGTTTTTGAATCACTTTATCAGGTGCAAAGTAGGCCTTCCCAAATGTAAATTTAAGTTATTTCCAGATAGTTTTCTTGGCTTATAGGTCTAAATATTTATTTCTGTTTCTTTTCTTTTTCTTTTCCAGTACCATTATATAAAGAAAAGAATTTTTGCTTGCCTGTCTTGTGTTTCATACACTTTCTCCTTAAAGTTTTCATTCTTTTTGTTGTTGTTGTTGTTTTAAATCTCAAGTGTACTCTCTTGGTTAATTTCTTGTGTTTTCTCAAAGTCCCTTATTAAATTTTTATT
>NW_011888783.1:24583430-24616203 GCF_000151845.1 Pteropus vampyrus | reverse complement strand
AAAATGGCATTTTTGGAAACTGAGTGGAGGCACTTAATTTTGTTTTTATTGCACCTGACAAAATACAATTATCCGGGGTTCAATTATGTTATTTTAATAAAATAAATTAAATGTAGGCTTAATGTTTCTCCCATTTGTTCATCCCTTCTGGAGCAGGACTCAAGAAGCAGGAAATGGGCACAGAGCCTCCACTGAGTAAATTTAATTCGGACTTTGCTTATGCTTGTCACCTTTCACTAGAGTTAACTATAAAAATTATTCAAAAAGCACTCTAAACTCAGGTAAGAATAGACCTTTTTATACCCACATTTAATGTATTTTACAAAATATTTGGTATCTATAGCTGTTTGTAAAAATAGCTAATTCAGGCTTAGTTTGTTCTGATTTGCAAGATTATACTCCTTCAATTAAAATCACAACTGATGACAGAAGACTCATGCTAAGTTCCCTTCAGGACCGCTACTGGGTCAGAACCAGAAACTTTCTTAGATGCCATTAAGTGTTTATGAAATTTCAAATCAAAGCCAGGCTTTACAGGTTAAAACTAGAGAAGGTTTGGGCAGAAGCCTCACACATGTGCTTGTGCACCGAGCCTCAGTACAATTACTCCAGGGTCTGTGCCCATTGTGGCCCCAACAACAACCACAAATAAGGGGCCATACCTCTGCTCTGCTATCCCATGTCCTGCTACTTCAAGAGCGCCCCCTTACAAGGAAGAAGGTTTATACTTTGCTTACTGAATTTATGGCAACGAGACTCCTGATTTGGGACACTGAAGAGTCCTAAATAAAGTCTTATGCTAAGGTGTGTAGTGCCCATTTTTTGTTTCTGGAAAAGCCCTATATAGGTCAAGTTTTGACTACATATTAGTTAAGTACACTAGGGAAATTTACTATAGAGGAATCCTTTTGTAGGGGTGAAGAGTCCTCTGGTAAGAAATCTGCTTTAGGGGCAACTACAAGTTAACTGTTTCTAGGGAGTTAAAGCTCATAAGGGACAGGAGCCAGGTTTGTTTTAAAATCAGTCAATCAAAACTGGCTGGTTTGTTGACCCCCTGAGGAGCTTGAGGTACAACTAAGATAATAGCTAGAAAAGTAGAGATTCGTATACTTGTTAGGTTATTTTATATCCTTCACTATTCTTATGGCTGTAATAATGGAGAATGGATGAGACCAAGGTTAAATACAACCCCACTCAAATCTAAGCACCTTGGGCTGCAGTAAAGGAAGCTCTGCACACTCCAGCTCAGAGAAGGCTCAGCCAGAGGAGCCCGAGATACATGAGCATCCATCTACTCTTCAGGGTTCTGATGACTCTACTCCTGACAGGTGCATGAAGAGGTACCCAAGCTCTGTCATGTTGACATCTGTGTTGGGGACATGCTGACTTTCTCGGTCCTCAATGAAATCCCAGAGCCACACTGAATTAAAGAACCTTACTGTGCCTTCAGTACTGAGCTGTTTCTGAGATTTCTCAGGCTCTGCCAGCCTCCTATCTGGGTAAGCATGGCAGTAAAGACATTTGCTTCCAAATAGGCAGGTTCCCTTACCTTGCTCAAAGTATCTGGAAGCTTTTTTTCCCATTCCCTGTTTGAAATATTCAATCAACTCATTGTTTTTATACTGATCTTCCACCCAATACACACTTAGAATTACAAACTCTATTACTCAGCATTCTGGACAAGATTTAATGATTGCATTCTCAAACTACTTGGCAGGACAAGCAGTATGTTGATTGCAATTGGAGAGAATCCCAAATCTCCTCTCAGAAGCAGATGCCTTCTCAAGGATCACTTCCATGCAGATACTACACACTTTGTCCTGACTTGCCTGACTTGCCTTCCCCATCTCGTGTTTGAATGTCGACATGCAGATCTTCTCATGAGCTTTTCTTTGTTCTGGGTCAAAGGGGTGCAGGACTTGTAACCTACAGGTTTCACACACTTCTCCATGCAAGTAGACACAAATATCTTCAAATTGGCACTCTCTGGCATCTGCATAGGGGCATAGCTGCTGCACACTGTCGTAGGAGCTGCTGGCTTCTCAGTCATCAAGACCACTCCTGATTGCATGTAGGTAGGAATGTGGCTTCATTTCTGGACTACTCTGGGAGTCACTACCACTTCCTAGATTATTCACCATAGTTGGGGAAGCCTTTTCTTTAGCCAATGAAGAAAGATTTCAGTCTCTAAGTACCAATGTCCTCTTTTCACATTCCCCAGGTTGACATAAGTTAGTTTTCGCAATGGATGCAGTGAGGTCAGAAGGAGGGTGAGGACTGTGGAAACTCAGGGAGGGCACACTGTGCAGCACAGTGCCCACAGCACCAGCAGCCACACCAGAGGGCCTCGTGTGATCGTATCTGCAACAAGTTCCATAGGCGTAACAACACTTCTGATAGCATTTGCAGATGGTGGATGGCTTCCTGTTTGCCAAGTCATGTGAAAACAGGCATTGGTTTCCTTCCCAACACACACTATGTATAAAATACCTGCAAGTGATCTGCTTGGTGCTCATGATAGTCGTGCTGGAGGGCCGTGGTCACGTCGCTGCCTCCCACTCTCGCCGTGGCCACCTCACAAACTCTCTTAATTTCCCCTTTTCTCATTCTTCATATCTATAGACCAGCCATGAGAGCTTATTGAAATTTATTTTCCATTTTTTTATTTACAAGTAATTAAAAGATTATTGTATTCTCTGTTCCCTAGTAATGGCTTAAGCATGGCAAATAATTTTATTAATGTTTTTTGTTTATTTGAGTTTTTTTTATTTGTTATTGTTGATCTTGTGGGTTTTTGAAAGGTTGTATAAAACAATTCAGAGGGTCGTCATTATCCCCTATACCTGAACACTTTTTCAGGGAAGTTTTAAAGCAAGAAAATGGCATTTTTGGAAACTGAGTGGAGGCACTACTGCAGATTTAAAAGAGTAGAATTAGGAATGAAGCAATAATTATTCTGGTTGGTGAAGTGATTCACAATAAGAAAATGGCAGTAGAATTTAAAAGTAAGAATGGATTTAAATTGTATTCAAAATGATAAGGACTAAGTGTTAATCTCTTAAACAAATTGTATCTAAACTTAATTTTCTATTTATTAATAGCAAAATAATCAGTTCATAAATTAAGATAGCCTCCTGCCACTGTGTAATAAATGGCTCATTGGTCACTAACTTTCAGAGAAATTCTAAGGGAAACACTAATGAAATAATTGTAATACCATAATATCATCTCTTGATTGATTATGCTAAATTTTCACTTGATATTTTCATTTTTAACAGAGATTTTTTGTTTTTGATCCAATTAATTTTGTTTAATTTTGTTAATTAACTTGTTTTAATTTTATTTATACTTTAATTATTATAACACTTAAAGATGCAAAGCATGATGGAATTTTGCTACTGAAAAAGTAAGGTGATTTGGAGTGAACAGTAAGTAATATAAAATGCCACCAATATGACTCATTTAGAGAATTGAGATAACTTACTAGAGTTGTGAAGATTATAAAATTAATAACCATAAAATGTGTGGGATAGAATCTGGCACTTTGTAACTCCTCAATAAATATTACTATTATTGAGACATAAGCAATCCTAACATTAATTTTGTTTACATAGTTTTTTTTTTTCTGATACAGCTAATAACACAAACAGCAAAAAAGAAAAAAGAAAAAAATAGTAATGTATTTTTGTAGGTTATTTCCATCTAACTATGGTCAATAATACCAAAAATATCTCTAGAAATCCCTCCATTTTTAGAAGCTAACATCTAAGACTAAGAGAAGTCTCCTAAAGCATTCATGTTTTTGTTTCTATAAACAGGGAGCATTTTAAGAATATGGATTATGGCAAAATAAGAATATAAATGTTAAGTACCAAAGATAAACATGAAAATATTTCTAAAGTTTAAGTCATTTCATAGTTATTATTTACTCAAGTGTATGTTTCTTGGCCCACTGAATTAATTATTGATAACTTTTTTGTTCTGCATTGAAATAACCATGAAGACAAATGTCATTCTCAGGTGGATATTGAGATTAACATTTAAATTTTCATGGTTACTTAAATGGTTCTGTCTTGGATCTTTGCCATCATACCCTGTCAGGTTTTAGTGCTTTGTTAAAACCTGTGTGATACACACACACACACTCATTCATACACTTTGGGAGGGTCAGGTACAATAAATAACATGAATCTTGGGCTATAATGTGTTTAATAGAACTGGCTTAGTGATTCTGATAGCATCACCATGATATGTAATAAAAGGAAGAACAGAAATTCAGAAGTCAGAGGTTAGATTCTCTTCTTCCTCTTATGTTCTATCTAGTAAGCCAAAAGGAATAAATTAGCTTAAATGCCTGTTAAAGACTGTTAAGTAGAAAAGAAACTGATACAATCAAAGGAGATAAAAATCAGTGGAGACAATTAGAAACGTTGAATTCTGAGAAACCCCAAAAGCTATGTCTAACATAAAAACCCTTTGAGCAGTGTTTAACTTCAATATGTAACAATTAGAAAAAATAATCCTATTGTATTAACTTCTCCTTGAAAAGATCTGTTACTTTAAAAGTTTTGCGAGAATATAATGGAAATAGAGGTAGAAGCAAGGAATAAGTAGGAAAAAGATAATAAAGAAGAGTTTTATGGTCCACAGTCTGGATTTGGACTGCCCGTGTTTCTGTGTAGGAGAAAAGGATGCTGGCCTCTGAGAAGAAACACTCTACTCCTTAGTTTATAAAAGTGTATTTGTAAATCTTTGAGGGAGCAGCAAGGACTAGGAATGTTATCTTCCATATCTTTGGTACAGAAGCGTAGACTTTGTAGTCTTGAGTAAGCCTGTGCTTATTAATGCAGAAATAAAAAGAACACCATCTTCTAATATCTACCCCCATGGAACTCCAAGAAACTCATCCATGAATATTCAGACCTACTTCTTTGGCTTGCAGGAGGAAGTGGGGAACTGCACTGGGGGGAGATGAGCACAGCAGACTGCAAGTGGAGGCTCATTTTTATTAGTTGAAGCACTGGCAGTTGTTTCACACATTTCTGGGTGCTTCCTGAAATCTATGAGGGTGCCATAGGCCTTAATGACTGGTGATAAATGATAATAATGTATTTTTAAAGTTGGGAAACGTGTGTGATGTTATAAGATAAAGGCTTAAATAGTTACTGTTTTGTGGGTTATGGGGTGCTTAATATGGATAAGTTCAAATCATCATCCTGTGTAAAATGCAAAGAAAAGGAAACCCTGCAATGGAAAACAAAAATGAGCATATCATATATTTGGCAAACAAAACATATTTGTGAATAAAATAAAAAAATATACAAATGTATGTTCAATAAAACCTTGTTATAATGTTACCCAAAGAAATTATTAGCTGAATTTCAAATTCTATTTTTAAAAACTTAACATGAGTCTATTTTGATTTAAGGAATGTTTCACTATAGAATATATAGTTGGTTTCTTGTAGGACAATGTAGCTCATATCACAAGTTCAAATTAAATATTGAGTTTGGATATAAAGCACATAAGAACATTGCTGAATGTCCTTAATCACCACTTCCTTGCACTTTGGGGAAAGAAAAGCAGAAGAGTTTGTGGGTGGGAACAGATGCTACTTAAGTAGAATTCCACTTGAGTTATTTTAAGATGTAATCCTCTTTAGTCTGAATTTATGATTAATTTTCTATTCATGTGGTGTGATGTTGTGGTTGAGAAACAGAAGTTTGGCCAACAAATGTTCAGAGTAAACTATGTATTCTTTTTGTATATGCCATTTGTTAAATATCTTTTGATAAATTGCCCAACTTTGCTAAACCTCATTTTCTTTCATTTGAGATGGAGATAGTTCTTGCTTTATTTTCTTACCAAATTGCAATAAGAATTCAAAATGCATCTACTATACATTTGAACTTTCATTGGAACATTTTGTTTAAAGTTCTAGTAATACAAACAGAAATGTAAAGGTCAAAGTTATACCAACTATCATAAAAATAATTACTTAGGTAATTAATTGCACACATAATCATATGTTGAGAAAAGCTATGTGTTTTTTATGAGGATTATTATGAAGTCATAGAGCTAACTAGGTTCGAGTCACTAATACATAATAATAATTTACAAAACTGTCAGTGAAGTTCAAAATGGGAAAGAACCCAAGAACCTGAAAATCAGCAGAGTGGATTCATACATATCTGACTATGAGCTAATGAAGGGTCTGTCCTTGTTAGATGGCTATGGAAATAGAGGCACACTTGGATTAAAAGACTCAAGAGGTTGCAGATACACCTCAACCTGGTATTAAATGTATAGTATTCTATATAATTGAAGGGATGCAGAACGAGTGAGCAAGCACAATTAATTTGGATCAGGTGAAGAAAAAAATTTCATTTGGGACTTTTAGATTTTAAGTTAGGGGTAAGAAATACAAGTGGGAATTATGGAAAGCCTTTGGAAATTCAGCAGATAAATCTCTTACGTGTATTTTACATACTCTAGATTTAGTGACATAGACTCTTTACAGAGGAAAGCAAAATGTTTCACCAGCTATTGATGTCAGTTCTTAATTTGGCAGGTTCAGTAAATATTTATTTTGCATCTACTTTGTATCAGGGACCATGCAGTGTCTGGACACAATATGAAATATACAAGTTAATTTTTCACCTTTTCATAAGCTATTCTTGCCTGGAATGCTCTTACTTTTGCATTCTCCTTTTCTAAACAAGAACAAATTGTATTATCATGTCGGGGTGTGGATTTTGGTCTATAAGTTCATGTCTATAAAAACTATATTTTATGTCTATATTTCCACTTTATTTTTATTTCAGGCCCCTGTTCTAACAAACTGTACAGAAATTTAATGTCAGTAGTTCTGAATTCCATCACCATAACCTGATATTGTGTGTCAATTCTTATAGTTAATAAGGGAAGGGGTGGGGTTGAGAATCTAGTTATTGCCTCAAAGAAATCAACTTACATCTGAATCATATGATAAAATTAAACTTAAAAATGAATATTAAACAGGTTACAGTGAAAAACTCATTTTTGTTTCAAGAGTTTTGTTAATCGTGATGCTAACAGAGAAAAAAATTACTAAACTTAGCTACACTGGAATATAAATAAAAATGCAGTCTGTAGATGAAAATAGATCCAACAGAGAGCTTTGTGTATATTGTTCTGATGCTGAAAATAAGTACGGTTTCATACTTCAAGTTACATTGTTCAATATGTATTTCAGAAATTTGAGTTGCCTTATGTTTCCACTACTCTGTTTTTTTATGAGTTCTATTCTCTCAAGTTAGCTGGATGCATTCAGTTGGTTGTTACATTAGTTTATGTGTATATTTGTATTAATTCATGTGTATATTAATTTCATGATCACATATAGGTATATGATACATATATATGCATATACATATATATCTCATATATATATCACAAACATCTTTTTCCAAGATGAATGGAAGCTGTACATTCTGCAAAGACAGATGATACTCAGTAGATCAAAGAAACTTAAGCTTTATATTTAGCCAAGATTCATTTAATTATCTCAAGATTACATATAAACTAAAACACTCCAAATTTTTGATGAATGACAAATACAAACTTTTTTTTAATTACAACTGACAATATTTACTTCTTTAAACTCTTAAATGCAAATACTGCATATGTTCATACAGAATGAAAGATATATTATTGCTGCTTTATACATATTTGTCATTTTTTCCCTTGAAATCTAAAAAAAATCTTTTTTCTAGGATCCCAAACCATAAGATTCTTACCCCACTTTATAGAATCATTAAAGATAACTATTTAATTAAGATTCTTATATCATTTTAACAGATTCTAAAGTACATTCCAAATTAAAGTATTATTAATACTTTATGTTACTTATTTAACATGTATTTATACTTTTACCATATTTTATTGTAATTATCAACAGCAGAAAATAAATTTATACAACCTCTCTACCTGATCAAGGTGACAGTATATTAGACTCAGTTAATTGTAATAGAATGAAAAGCAAAGGAAAACCATGAAAATTTTGGGGTGGACATTCCCTAAAAGGAGATTAATACTCTTTAACTATATATACACATATGTAGTTATACATAGATATAGATATATATACACAAACATATACACACACACACACACACACACACACATACACATACACACATATAACCAAGTTATTTGGTTAATTAAAATACCTCATAAGACAACTGGTTATTAGTGTTTCAGTAGTGACGCATGTTTCTTATAGAAAGAATATTATAACAATGCTGGAAAACACTAAAAAAATAATAAAAGAGAGTAAAGAGGACCTATCTTATTTATGAACATAGATGCAAAGTTTCTGCATAAAATATTGTAACTGAATCCAACAGTGTTATAACAGACTTAGTATTGTAAACAAGTAGAATTTGTCCTGAGAATATGAGGATGACTCAACATTGTGAAACCTGTAAGTAATTAATAGTTCCAAGGAGAAAAGCAGTGTAAGAAATTTGACAAATTTTTTAAATAAGTCAGAAGGAAATTTTCTTAACTAAATAAAGTGACATCTTATCAAAAGATACAGGGGTGCATGTACTAAATAGTAAAAGCAAAAATTTGCATACTATCACACTATATTCATTATACATGAGAGGTCCAACCTAATTTCATGTAAAAAAAAAAAAAAGACTATTTTTTCCTAGTAAAAATGATTATTTATAGGAACTGAGGTGAGACAATTAACTATAGGTAGATTTTTCCACTTCCCTCAAAAGATAAAATTTACTGCAAGTAGAGAAAGTAGCAAGAATGTTAGACATTGGCAAGATCTGCTGAGTAAGGACCTTATGATTGCCCCTCGTACTAACTTATCAACAGAACTCCCAGATAAGCTTAGAGATCTAATAGTAAGAGAGATCTATGTCTCATCTCCTGCATAGGTACCTCAGGGGCAGAAGAACCCTCAAAGTTCTCCACGTTACTGTGGCACAAGAGAGTAGAGTAGAAATGCTATCTGGCGGTGCCTAGTCAAATGGACCTGTTTTAATCTCAGAGTCTCCATGGACCCCAGTGGAGAAGCAGGAGCAAACAAGCATGTTCTCATGTGGTCAAGAGTGGACTGACTGCAAATAGCAATGAAAGTCGTCAGTACTGAGTATGACCTGATACCCAATGAGAGCATGATTGTCTCAGAAGATATTGTGTGAAGTGATGACCAAGGACCAGAGTCCTCCTGCCGATGTCATGATGTTATGTTGGCCCTTGGAACTTAAAGATGCCTCTAAATCAATTGAAGAATGTCAGATATGACTGAGTTTACCAGAAATTGGAAAAAAAATAAGCTTTCTGTTACTGGGAAAAATGGGGATACATATGGAGTTCAGGTATAAAAAAGTAAAAACAACAATTTTTCTCCACAAGAAAGCTTATGACACATTTTATAGATTTATACATACTATCTATATTAGTTCCTATCTCTGTATCTAAATTTTTATATTGAATATTTATCTATTTATAACTACATACAAAAACATATACACACATATGAATAAAAAATATCTGAAAGGGCATATAACTAATTATTAACTCTAAGAAGAGATAAGAAATTATTGAGGTAGGCAGTGTACAAAGGACTTACAGCTTTTTCCTATAATTATTTTTATCATTAGGATATTTTACATGAATGAATATTCATGTTTGACTTTAAAAAAACAAAATATAGCCCCTATTTCAAATTTATAATTATATAATACATTTTTTTTCTGTGAGTTTAAGTGTAGGTAGACCTTATGATTAAAAAATAATAAAGAGACAAGACATTTTAAATTTAAAACTAGCTACTTTCAAAAGTTGTAGGTTTCCAAGTGCACTTTATAATAATCATCATGTCTCTTATGTGATGTATATAAGAGCTTTCAGAATGACCTCTATTTGTGTTAACAAAGTTCTGTTTCATGTATTTGATTCAGAATAAGACTTAAAGCAATGCTTCTCAAGCTCTAATGTTTGAGAATGGCAACCATTAAAAAATGCAGATTCAGACTCAATATATGTGGGGTGAAACCTGAGAATCTGGATTTCTGACAGGCTTCCAGATGATGCCTTTTTGCTAAGGACTCCTAAAAACAGTAATATTCTAAATATAAAAATGAAAATTTTAATTAGCTAATTAATTAAAATGAAAACAAACTAATAGATATATGTTTACAAGTATCCAGGTAAATTAAATTTGCTATTTTCATTGGAATGTTTGCCCTAATTTTGTAACATCTAAATGACCATGGAATCATGTTGTTTTAAAGATTATTTGGTTATCAGAGTAGGTTTCATTCAGGGTCTGTTAACTCCAAGTAAGTGAAGCAGAAGGGGAATTGTTTGGAAAGGAGTAAGATAGCTCACAGAATTTAAGGAAAAACCAAATCCACTGAATTATTGGGCTTGGATATACCAGGTTCAAGGCAGCTCTCAGGGTTTGGGAGCAAAACACTGACGATTTTTTCATGGTGTTATAATGTTCACTGTTTTTGACATGATTTGTACTTGCAATTCAGAGAAGAGTACATCTAGTCACCCACACTTGGATTCCCTAAAAAAAAGTTAGGGTGCTGTTAACTAAGGAAAAAGGAATAGAAAATGGATGTCAAAACAACAGATGCCTATCATGTCATGATATACAGAGTTATAAATTTTCCAGATAACTGATAAGGTAACTAGACCAAAGTGCTGCAATTCATTTCATCAATTCTAAGAGACATGTCCTCAGAATTATGTGCGTGTATGTTTTCTGAAAACTTATAAAATCAATCCTGTTTCTTTAGAGTAGTTGTATTAAATAGATTTTCAAGTGCACATTTTCCTCCACATTTCAACATCTCTAAATCAAGATGTATCTTATAGGCTATGACATTTTAGCTTTGGAATGCAGTTTGATTGGAAGCAGTATTTCTTTTAGTGACACAAAAAGTGATGATGCTTCTTAAAATTGATAGCATCTTCTATTTGATGAAATATAGTGGTAATATTGCGACATTGAACGAAATAATGTATAATAAAGCACAAGGGTGACATACAGAATGCTTTATAAATATTAGTTATCATAATAATAGTGTTATGATCACACATTTGCCTGAAATAGTTATCTTGTTCTGAAGCATAAATGCAAATAATTAGGAAAATCATACCAGTATAATTTAAAACATCACAGTAGTGAAATTCTGTGATCAAAATTATCCCATGAAATTCAAGGAAGATATAGAACAATCTGCCTTATTCAATAAAATGCAGTCTCTTCTTTAGAACATAAATTATAAAAAGGAATCATAGGAAATGAAGAGTTGTCCAAGAAAAAAATAAATGTATCAGCAGTCTAAATGTTTGAGATAGGATAGAGATTCAAATATATTACTCTTTTTTTTTAGAATATGTGCATAAAGTTACCAGACTTAAACTTTGGAAATAATGTATTTTTAAGAGACATTATTAAATAAATAGTTTATACTCCTCAAAAGACCCTCTGAAGAGGGGATGCTGACTCTTTGTGGGTTCTCTGTCAATAATGGGCATAGGTAAATTTCCTAGCATTTGAGTGAAGAACTAGGCATTCTCTAATTTATAAATAGGTTTTTAAGTGAATATTAGAAATTTAGTTGTATACAACTTCTAGAAAAACAAATCACCATGTGTATAAGAATACCAGTAATGCCAGATTATAATATTTCAGTAATCTGCATTTCAGTTGTTTTTACTTGTCCTTTCTGTCAGAAAACGTGAGGTACTAACTGTAACATAGTTAACGAAATATATTTCTAAAACGTGTTAAGTGCAAACTTAATGTTATAAAGGTTCTGCTTTCCTACAACAACCTGCATTAGACACATACAAGAATTCAATTAATAATTATCTAGTTCTTCTTTCTTTCATTTCTGGCTAATTTTTATTTCTGGCTACTGTTTTAAACTATATTACTATTAGTTTTTCTAGTCCCTGTTATACCAGTCATGTGGTGAAAAACATCAATAAATAAATCTTGCAATACATCAGAATAAGTAATAATTTAATGCTGTTTCATTGGGTAAATTCTTTTATACAATATTTTTTTCCTTTATAATATGTATAAATACCCTGTAACATATAAAAAGTTTAATTATATTGCTTGAGCAATGTTAAAGATTCTATGAATTTATTTGATATTCTTTTTATGAAAAATATATTAATTATAGACAGGTTTATATAATTTACTGGTAAGATCACAAAACATGCATACATTCATGAAGACCAAAGTATGTATATAAAGCAAAATACATAAAATTATGCAACATCATTTTCATATGTTTTATATATTTATGAAAACTATATAAATCATTTTCATAAATTTATGAAAATGATATTTATTCAATATCATTTTCATGTTAGTAACTGAAAAACAATTTAATAATAAAATCCATAAAAATAGCAATTTGAATTTTATATGAAATTTGCAATATGAAAGAGAGTTGCAATAAAGTATAAACTGTTAAGCTAAGTTAAAGGGGCAATTAAAAAATATAAGCACTATCACTGAAAGAGGACTTTATAGTTTCCCTTTCCTTTTGCTGTGTAATCATAATCTCTAAATTTGAGAGAGCCAACAGATGCAAATAAAAATCCATTCCTTCCCTAAAATGACCATTTTTAAAGGAAAAGAACATGTTGGTTTCACCTTTATAAATGATTCTTTAAACTATCAAGTTTTCAGAGGTATTAAATTTTGATTTTGAAAGAAATTCACATAAATAAACTATAAGTAAACCAACAAATAAAACTTTGTAAAGCAGATGAGTTTACCTAAACCTTTAATGCTTTAATTATGTCAAGACCCAAAGTTATTATCAATTTGACTTAGACATTTAAAATAATTGTTTTAAATATGAATCAGTGGAATTTTGCATAAAATCATAGACTATTAAAGACGGTTAACAAGACATCATATTTATTGAGTACAATAAAAGCAAATTAGAGGTCCCTGAATTATTTCCATTGTAACTAGGGAAATGTGTGAGCAATGCATTATAAAAAATATGCAACATTTCCAGTCACATATGGTGGTTAAAAATCAGTAGGGATGTCTTGGCTGCAGAGGTCTCCCTGGAAGAGTGAGCGGTCCCAGCTCCAAACAGGCTCCCCAGCCCAGAGCTCCAGTGCCAAGAAGAGAAGTCCCCAAAACTTCTGGCTGTGAAAACAGAGGAGATAGTGGCTGAGTGAGATGGAAGGCAGCTGTAGACACAGGCACTCCTCTTAAAAGGCCGGTGCACAAACTTACTTGCTGACAGACTAACTTGCTCAATGATCTCAGTGAAAACCTCAGCAAGAGATAGGAAACATAAAAATGGAGATAAAAAGCATAAAAAGGAACCAATCAGAAATGAAGAATACAATAACTGAAATGAAGAATACATTAGAGGGAATCAACAGTAAATTAGATGAAGCAAAGGTTTAAATCCATAATTTAGGAAATAAAGTAGCATAAAACATCCAATCAGAATAGCAATAAGAAAAAAAAAATCAAAAAAAAAAAAAGGAGGATAATTTAAGGGGCTTCTGGGTAATATTAAGCTTACCAACATTCACATCATTGGGATACCAGAAAGAGAAGAGCGAGAGCAAGAAATTAAAAATATATTTGAAGAAATAATGATGAAAACTTCCATAACCTGGTGAAGGAAATAGATATACAAGCCCAGGAAGCACAGAGAGTACCAAATGAGATTAACCCAACGAGGCTCATACCAAGACATATCATAATTAAAATGCCAAATCTTAAAGACAAAGAAAAGAAAGAAAAGCAGCAAGAGGAAAGCAGTTAGTTAACTACAATGGAACTTCTATAAGACTGTCAGCTGATTTCTCAACAGAAACTTTGTAGTTCAGGAGGGATTGGCATGAAATATTCAAAGTGATGAAAAGTAAGGACCTATAACCAAGGTTAGTCTACATAGCAAAGCTATCATTCAGAATCAAAGGACAGATGAAGAGCTTCCCAGACAAGAAAAAGTTAAAGGAGTTCAACAGTAAACCAGTACTACAAGAAATGTTAGATTGAGAAGAGGAAGGAGGAAGAGGAAGAAAAGAAGAAGAAAACAGATTAAAAATATAAATAATATGGCAATAACTACATATCTATCAACAACTACTTTAAATGTAAATAGATTAAATTCTCCAATCGAAAGACATAGGATAACTGAACGGATAAGAAAACAAGACCCTTACATATGCTGCTTAGAAGAGACTCATCAGATCAAAAGATACACAGAGAATGAAAATAACAAAATGGAAAAAGATATTTCATGAAAATGGAAACAAACAAACAAACACAAAAGCTGGGATAGCAATAATTATATCAGACAAAATCAATTTTAAAACAAAGGCTATAATAAGAATAATAAGAGACAAAAAGGACCCAGTCATTTCACTTCTGAGTATTTATCCAAAGAAACCTAAAACACTACTTCAAAGGGACATATGTTCATTGCAGCATTATTTACAATAGCTAAGATATGGAGGCAACCTGGCTGCCCATCGTGGATGAATGGATAAAGAGGTGGTATATATACACAATGAAATATTACTCGGCCTTAAAAAAGAGTGAAATCTTGCCATCTGCAACAATGTGGATGTACCTAGAGGGTATTTTGCTGAGTGGAGCAAATCAGACAAGGACAAATGCCATGTGATTTCACTTTTATGTGGAATCTAAAGAACAAAATAAATGAACAAACAAAACAGAAACAAATTCATAGATACAGAGAAAAAACTGATGGTTGCCAGATGAGAGAGGGGTTGGGGGGATGGGTGAAAGGGTGAAGGAATTAAGTACAAATTGGTAGTTACAAAATAGTCATAAGGATACGAAGTATAGCATAGGGCACATAGTCAAAAATATTGTAATAACTATGTGCAGTATCAGACAGGTGCTAGATTTATTGGAATAATCACTTCATAGGTTATTTGAATGTCTGATCACTGTATCACATATGTGAAACTAATATATCACATGTCAATTGTAATTGAAAAATTTTTAAAAATTAAAAAAATATAATTCTCTTTAAGCGGCACAAAGTAGATAATAACAAAAAGAGGTAATTAAATGTCAAAAAAAGAATGTGTAGTATCATTCTGTTTTGTAAGGATGTAGTTCATAGATTTAAACTAGAAAATATTAAAATATTAAAAGTTACAATTTTGTTATCAAGATCTATTTCTAATTAACAACGAATTAATTTAAATTAATTAATTAAAATTACAAAATAACCTAAAATTACATTACATTAAAATACATTACATTAAAATAAATTACATTAA
Source organism: Pteropus vampyrus (assembly GCF_000151845.1). Lineage (NCBI taxonomy): Eukaryota > Metazoa > Chordata > Mammalia > Chiroptera > Pteropodidae > Pteropus > Pteropus vampyrus. Next base: position 24,600,870 of record NW_011888783.1, on the reverse strand, counting down.
AATAACCTAAATCACCTTTTCAGCCAGGTAGGTAAATTCAAATTCTTTTTTTTTTCCTATGAATCTTAATATAATTCTTTTAGGTATTTGTTGAGTTTCTAATATGTGCCAGCCACTGTTACAGGTACTTAACAGACATTATCTCATTTATTTTCACAATAATTCTGTAAGGTAACTTCAATTATGTACATTTTACAGATGAGAAAAAAAATGTTAAATTAACTTAGATACGTTAATTCTAGAAAATGTTTTCTGAAAAACTGTACCTCTCTATAATATTTATTCAACTGCCAAGAATTTAGATATTTAAAGAACACACTCCAAAATTTTATTGTTGGTAGAAAATAGACCAGATTTCTGCTCATAGCTTTTCAAATTATTTTTTTGTTCTTGAACAAAAGTCCTTTCTACTGTCGGAGACTATTAAAAGGAACAAGAATATCTGCTTTGCCTACTTTTCCGAGTTGTTATAAGAAATGAAGGAGTTGATGCATGTGAGTGCATGTTAAATGTTCTAAAGTGTTATGAAAATGTATTGCATGTAATTGTCACATGTTAAGTGCTTCTATGTCACTGAAAATAGTTGTTGGTTTAAATTCATGACTTAATATCTTAGTGAAGAGAAATTTCTACCCAATTCAGGAGACAATCAACAATATAGATAGGTCATTATGCCATACACTAAACCCAGGAGCTTACCTTGAAATCCTGGGGCTTTTTAGAAAATCAGAGTAAATAAATGTATGTTGCAATCTTAAGTGATCACGGTGAGGAGTGTAAATTCACAGGGCCCCAGACACTCATGAGTGTGGACTTTGTAATTCTCATATTCTCACATTAGATCAGTTGTTTTATGGTACCTATTTCTGGGCTCATTATATGCAGAAGTGTTGCTAAATTACAATGATGTTATCTCCTAGAAGTCACATATATACCCTTTGAAGCCTCCATGAGACATCCAATAGCAGTTTTTATATCTCAAACATCCCTTAAAGCAGAATTTTGCAAACTCAGATGCCCAAGTGACATGCAAAACAGATCAAGTACAGGGAGTAGAGTAATGTAAGCTTCAGCTAACTACTGATGTTAAGGAATGTTGGCCAAATATTTCCAGGTCTTCCGATTTTTAATTTTTTAATTTTTTTAAAGTTTTATTGACATATAATTTATATATACCATTGTGTAAGTTTAAGGTATACAATGTGATAATTTGATATATAAATATATAATAAATGTTTACCACAATAAGTTTAGCTAACACATTCTTCACCTGACATAATTACCATTTGGCTGTTATGGTGAGAACATTAAAGTTCTACTCTCATAGGAACTTTCAGATATGCAATATAGTATTGTTAACTATAGTCACCATATCACACATTAAATCCCAGAACTTAATTCATCTTGTAACTGGAAGCTTGTACTCTTTGACCAACATTTCTCATTTCCCACACTTAGGCTCTTGGCAGCCACCATTGTGCTCTCTGTTTCCATGAGTTTGCTGTTTTTAAATTTCACATGTAAGGGAGATCATACAGTATTTATCTTTCTCTGTCTGACTTATTTCACTTAGCATAGTGCCCTCACTATGCTATCCATTTTCTCACAAATGGCAAGATTTCCTTCTTTTTTATGGCTGAATAATGCTTCTGTATGTATATTAAGGGATAGATAGATGATAGATAGATAGATGATGATGATGATAGATGATAGATAGATAGATAGATAGATAGATAGATAGATAGATAGATAGATAGATAGATCACATTTTCTTTATCCATACATTATCCATCAATGGACACTTTGGTAATTCAGGTTTTCCAGTTTTTAAGAAATGGCAGAAATTGCTTCTTTGATTAAAACCCTCCCAATTTTTAAATGTTAGAAACTAACAAACTAAAACAAGGCAAGCAGGAAGGACAAAATAATTCCGTTTGTGGAATTCATTTTATAGTCTCCTGATTCTTAATATCTAAGTCAGTCTTTTATGGCACAGTCCTTATAATATTCTTTATAAAATACTGTCTCATCATCATTTGATACTTATTAACATCATACATTTCTTCTCACCGAAGACAACCTTGAAACACATTTTCAAAAGGGCACAATTCAGCAGCTATTCCCAATTTTTATTGTCAAAGGAATCTTTTATTTCTGGCTGAGAGGAAGTTCTAGCTTTTAGGTTCTGTACAGAATTCATCTTGCCTTAGGGACTGTCTCTTCATTTTTCCCCCTTCTGCAACTTGGTTATTGTGTGTAGATATGGCTGGAATTTTGCATGTTTATAGAACAGATGCTTTTCTGGGAAAAGCTTCAATTAAACACAGGGTCTAGAGATGCTCAAGGGGACTTGGTTGTTGCTGTGGTGGAGGGTTACATTTGAATTCATAAGCTTTTATAACAAAGCCTGAGACTCTCTGGCAATTATGTAGGACCAAATGTCTCTGCACAGTGGGATCTTCTTGCTAAATTTAGAATGGCACAAGATCAACTTCTCTATAAACTCCCTGGTGCAATGTGACCTCTCTTACAATGGAAATAACACTCCATGCTTATGTCGAAATAGTTCTGTGAAGAAGGGAGAAAAGGAGCTAAAGCATTTGAAACATATTGGGTTCCATAGATATAAAACCGTGATGTAAATCCATAGTGTTTGTAACAAATGATAGAATAATGTTAATTTTTTTACTTTTTGCTTCATCTCTAAGATAGCCTTTGTAACTTTGATTCAGTTTTCAAACTGTACCACAAACGTGTTTCCTTGATGAGTCATCATGAGCCAAATTCCGGTACAATTTTCATTAACAATTCTGTATGAAATTTCCCAGTAGGAGCTAGGAGAACAGCAAAAAAAGAAAACAGAAATACAGTCTCTTAAACCCATGATCACCTCTATTAATTTTCTAATTTCCAACTTGGAAGGTCTTCACAGATTTTACCATCGTGTCCCTTGGAAGCTCTTTGAAGAAAGTTTGATGCTGTATTAATTGCAAAGATATCACTGGTATTGTTGAAGTTTCAAAAATTAGATCAACATCCCAACATACGCCAGGCTTAATGTTTCTTTCTAAAGGTTAAAATACCTTTATCAATTTTGGCAAGGGTCAATTTTAATGTAGATTGACAATCCAAAATTGGAAAATTATGAGCAGACCTCCACTTTCAAGGGGAAGCTTAAATTGATTTAAAAGATGGCAAATTTTGAATATGGCACATTTATCAAAAATCTGTTTAACCCTCAGCAAGCACACAACCCAAGTCTATAACTGGAAAAAACATAAATTCTTTTCAAGGATGAGGGAATCTAAATATGTGTTCACAACAGAGTGCCTAAAAGAAATACTTCTTTATCGGCAACTGGAGAGATTAGAAATGTATTATTTTCAACATAATTTTCTGGTTTTTCAATTAACCTTACTAATTTAAAAAAATTTAGTTTCTAGTTGATGCAGACAAAGCAGAAGGCAATGTAGCAATTTTGTTATAATCCTTGTATATGCTTGTGTATATCTGTGCTTATACTAAGAACACATGGTCATTAGATTATAATTCCATTTTGGGAAGAAGACATCAGGTACCATAAAGATAACAACCAAGTGTTGAGAATCAGAAGTACAAATTATTAATAAGTCAATGTTACTGTTTTTAATCTTTAAATTAAATCTCAAAATCTTTACCATGTGAAATTTGCTTTCAAGGTGTCTTGAAACCATAAGTATGGACCATTCTAAGTTCTATTTTCATTAGTGTGTCAGTTCTGTTTATAATTCAAATCTATATTTTAACTCAACATAAGAACCAAGGGAACATTAAACCTAGAATAGATTCTCTAAAGTACTTCTAGGTCACATTAGAATATCAATACTGTACTTCTTGATTTAGATTCATTGTTGTTTTTTTTTTTTTGACAGATATTTAATGGAATCTTTTGTCTTTATTATACAGTCAAAGAAAAGGAATAAGTTTATAGAGAAATTTGTTTATATTACATGATACATATATAAAACTTAGAAATACAATAATATGTTTCATGGTATGTTTGCAGAGTACTAGTTCTATCATAAAATGCTATCGGAAAAAGAAAATTTAAAAATTAAACAGAATTTACAATGTACATTACTACATTAAAGGCTCTATAAAGTTTTGCAATAAATTGAGCCGTTGTTCTCTTCACTAATTCACAAATTATAGGGTTGTTTTGTGAGTATGTGTTTAGTGTAACGTGGAATCAATGATCTGTGCTAGGGCAAAAACTGAAGGCCAAATAATTATTTAAGTGATAGAATAATATAGATAAAATAGAGTTTTATAACTTTAAAATAGTAGTAGAAGTTACAAATAAACTTTTAAGGAGTTTCGTAGAGGAAAGGGATACTACTTTTTTGTACCCATGAATTTATTTATTTAAAAATTTTCAAATATACATTATAAAAAAAGGAGGGAGGAAAGTAAGATTTTTTCTCTGTAGGAAATTGAAATACTCAAAAAAGGAGTATGGAGAATTTTAAAAACAAGACAACAGACTGAAAATGGAGTCATTTATGTTAAGCCCCATTTCACCAAACAGAGACTTAATTATACTTTTGACTCTCCCAGAAATGGAGTCTTAAACCAGTCAATCAGGAATCCTCTGATCAACATTAGCTGGTAATCTGCCAGATAGACCCCTGACTTCCCCTAAAGTAAAGTAACCTTGCAATAGCTAATCCATTTTTTTTTTTTTTTTTGCCTGGTGTTACTTCCTTGTTCCTGTTCTCCTCTGCCTATAAGAGTCTTTAGTTTGGTAAATATCCTGAGAGCCCTTTTCTCACTGCTAGATTGGATGCCACCTAATTTGAATTGATGTTTGCTCGAACTCTTAAAATGTTTAATATGCTTAGCTCATCTTTTAACAGGATGTACAAATGGAGTTCCAAGGTAAATCCATGTAGATACATTCTTCTGAGAGGTAACAGGGTAAAGGAGACCACTTTTAACGTTAAAATAGAGACCATTATTAAATGTGAAAAGTACTTTAGACTATACTAAAAATATATATAAGCATTACACATTTTTGAGGGAGAAAGAAAAAAGTAAGATAAAAGATAAGAAGGAAAGAGAAATAAACTGAGATGAGAGGTTGAGCAACACAGAAAATTCAGACTAGGAAAGTATAGGTGCTTAGAAAAGGCAGAGTCAGAAAGGTGGAGATCTATAGAGAGCGAACAATTTCTATGGTTCTAAAATGTGTGTGAAACAGTTGAGCTCTGAATGTGGAGGGGCGGGGGCGAGGAACCTCCCAACGAATTCTTTTGAAATGGTAATTAGCCAGTCCAGCTTTGTGTGCAGCTCTTCACTTTGTCTTTGTCCTTAATTCTCAGCTAACATCTCTGAATGACACAGGCACAAAAAACTCAGTGAGAGAAAAAGTATTTTTTGTGTGTGTTTCTCAGGCAGCTTCCAGAGAATTCTGAAATCAAGTCAAGGATGAGAACCTTATTTTGAGAAAATTTGAGAATGAAAAATAAAATGGAAAAGAAATAATATTGAAATGCGGAATAAAAGTCTACTGAGAAAATAGGACTGAGTTAAAAGAATGGATTTTTAGAAGAGGTCGTACCCCTCCAATCCATATTAATGCCTTTCACGTCTCCCCAGTATAAATCTTGGGTTACTCACTGGCAAAGCACTGTTAGAAATTCAAGTAGTATCACTTATTAGATGTGTGGGCAAATTTCTTGAGTTTCGTATGCCACTCAACTTTTGAATAGGGATACCGATGTCTGCCAGTGAGGCTGATCTCTTTAGTCTAACTTCTGTTTGCTCATTTCCATTTCCCTGACTATAAGTCCTATCCTTGAATTAACATTTTTATCTGTGCCATAAAAATGGAGCTCACTTTTTATCTTTTACAAACCACAAAAATCATTTTCCTTTTGTTACACCTTGTATGTACTGCATGAGCTAGCATCAATGCATATATTTCTTAAGGTTATTGACATCTCATTGTAAATCTCCTTCCTCTAATTAGTCTGAGAATGCCTTAAAGTTAGCTTGTATATTGTCTGTTCCTTAAAAAGTACAGTCAATACAGATGAGTGAAAATATCTAGGAGAGCATTCTTAAACCCTAGTTTCATATCAAGGGTGATAGTAGAATACAAGGACTTTCTGCATCATTTTATTCCCTGGTACTCAAGTAACTTCAAAAAGTGTCAAAACTGAAAAAACTTGGATTTGGTAGAATTCAACTAAAAGCCATTGCTTAAATATATTGCATTTATTTTTAACGAATCTAAAATATAGACATAAGAACTTGGGTCCTTCTGCAGCTAATTGAAAAGAAAAAAAGATATTGTCTGAAAATACTACTAAAGGATCTATTTTCAGAGTGTGTGCCTGCAGGTAGGGCTTTAGAGATACAGTTATTGTTGCACTCAATCAATATTGGAGAATTTGCAGTTTCTATTGCTTCTGTAATTTTATGGCAGCACAAGTAATCACCACCTTTTTTGATTTGCTTTCAGTACCCAAGAAATACAGCAACAAAAAAATAAGTGAACCATCACTAAATAAAAACTCTAAGGTAGTAAGGTTTACTTTTAATATTACTCATCTAAGGTTTATTTCTTCATTACTTCTTCTTATAGAGGAGGAGGTAAAAAAAAAGTCAGAAATATTATATGGCTGGCTTGCGGTGAGATGATTCTATTATATTCTATTTTATAATTGTTAAGATTCCTGAAAGCATATGCAGTTCTGAAATATATACATAGGTTATGACATCACAAGATCTAATTGAGTAGAAGGGAATTATAAAGTTTAATTTCTCCTTTCTATCTTTTTATTTTCTCTCTTATGAGAGATGAGTTAGATGAAATCATTAGATCAAGTGCAAGTCTACTACCCATGAGATTAAACGTTATGTTTTACCAAGTTCTCCTTCTTTTAGTGGATGTAGATAGCGTTACTGACAAATCACAATTTTTCCTTTTATACTCAACCAATCTAATTTCTGAGCAAATCCTCTCTCCTATTTTCTCTGAAAATTATTTTGATTCTGAACAAACTTCTTTTCAATGTCATCTCAACATAGGGCTCGTTTAAAAATAATCACATTTGTTTATTTGTATTTGAAGGGACTACTATTTTACCTGTCATGCTCTTGATATCATGTATATTAAAATGGCCAATTTGAAATAGTATTAGTACTGAATAGTCACCATAGACTACTACAGACTAAAATCAGCTTGTATAATATCTGACAGGGAAATGGTAAGGATTGTACAACGTTATCACAAAATATTAGCATGATAAAACTTTAAGTTTTACTTACCTATCCTCAAGTCACTGCTTAAAACAAATCAAATAAAATATTAGACCCTTAGTAGATGATAACAATTTTGTTCTTTTCAACAAAGTGAAAAAGCTTTTTTTCTTACAGTTTTGAAATTTAAAATATTCATTCCTGGGCACCATGACCTAATGTGTTTTAGCGCTTTAAAAAATGTTATATTAAAGCTTAGATTTGTTTGCAATCTAAACTCAAATCTCTCAAAGGAGATCTCTTATTAAATATTAATTAGGACTAAAAACATTATATTCATTATAATTCCCACTCTTTATAACAACCATATAAGTACTATTGCCTCCATTTTATTTATTTTATAGATGATAAAGCCAAAGTCCACGGAGAATGTTAATTGTAGGTGATAGAATCATAATGAGCCACAAATAATGGGAAAAAATGAGAAAATTTGCCCTTGAAAAACATCAGAGGATAATTTCAGGTGGGTTTCTCAGAGAACTACATTCTTATATATTTGTCAATGTATTAAACTTTTTATACACATCATTCTCATGGAGATGACTTACTATTACTAATGACACTTCCGAATCACCTGGAAAACTAATTTTAGTAAAATTTTCATTTAAATAGTGATGATGACTAGAAATATTCCATATGACTAAACTATTACAATGGAAACAGAAAAAAAAATACTGTCTTGTTCAGAATTTATAAATGTTGGTCTTTTTTCAATATACAGAGTAACATAAGAAGGATGATAAAAACAAATAATTTTACTGCCTATTCATTTTCTATTTGAACAATACTAACAAAGAAAAGGAAAGTAAATATTTTATAACTTGGATAGTTATATGTCGCATACAAAATTGATTTTTTGATTGTCTATTCCTTTTTTAAAACACAAAACATGCCTTTTTATACGATCCCAATATATTCAGAAATATAATTCCAATATATTCAGAAATATATTGTGAAAATTATTTGACTCTACTTATTTGCTTCCAATACATTTTTCGAAGCTACACCATGAAAAATGTTAATTTATTCTTCAAAGTAGGCCATAGGCATTAACAGTCAAACAAGTTTGCCAGGTGAATCTAAGGTGATAGTTTAGCAACCACTTCTCTAGATAATTTAATTTTCCTAATTTGCTCCTTGGCTAAATTTTAATTTAATTTTTATGGTTTCAGAGGAAACCATTTTTTTTTTTTTTTTTGTTTTTTTGTTTTTTTTAAATTATGTGTGTTACCAAATAATTTTAATGAATTTATTTACTTTGGTCAGGTAGATCATTATATAATTAAAGCATGAAGTTATAATTAGAGCCGTATTATATAACCATATACTATCCCTCATTTTTTTCACCAAGTGCCTTATAAATGTGCTGTTTATAACCAGTGAAAGCACACTAAGGATTTTGTTAAGATCAGGGCAAATCCATGGTTACTAATAGACTAGTAGCACATGTTTCATCAAACTTTATTATAGTTGTTTTCTGAATAATTTCTTTAAAGTATTACCTTGTCCATATCTCACATATATTATTATTCACTTACTATTTTCTTTAAATCAACTCACTTCCTAAAATCAAATACATAGGAAAATTTATATCACTACTATAAAAAGAAAATAGTAACATTGACATAAATAGAAAATAATTTTTAAATAAATGCAATAATGCTTTCAAACTAACTAGAAATTGCTGTCTGATACACTAGGCTTTAGCCTAGGGCTAAGTTTCTCCTTTTTGAAAAGGAAGATTTGCAAGTAATGAAAAGTGTTATATATATACTAATACAAAATGAGCCAACTAAAGTGTATTCCAAATAATTAATATTGGTTGGTCAGACTTGAATTTTTGAAGCATAGTAAAGGGCCTCAGAATCTGGATCTGAGAAGCCAGTAAAACTACTTTTACTATGTGAAAAAATACATGTTTAGGAAAAGAGACTCATTGCTCATTAATCATAAACATGAGCATTCAGCATATCAATGATGGATTTAGGATTATAATTTCTATTTCTAATGTTTACTTTCATTATCTTTTAAATCACATTAAAAATAATGTGATCTTCAGTTTCTGGTGTATGGGTGAGGTAGAAAGTCTGGAAAAAGAATCCATTAAAAATAACCACAGAAATTATTGATAAAATAGTATGAATATCCTTTTAAATGCCTGGTTTGAAGTTCTGAGAAATAAAAACAGAATCCTAAGGGATAAAAAATAAAAAAAGGAAAATTTTGAACAAATAATGGAAAGCTAAAGCCAACATAGAAATTTTTCCCATAAGGAAATAAGGTCTGAAGCCATGCAATATGGTGAAAAGAAACTGAGACACATGTGAAATAGAAAACCTCCCTGAGCTACTCCCTCACTGGAGGACACGCTAGGAAAAAATTCCCTCTGGCAATTAAAAATGACACAATAATTTGTCTCTCTGCACCTCGATGATAGGTGGAAGAAAATTGTCCCTCCTGAGAATTCGTAGCCAGAGGTGTTTTCAAACAGTTTTAGGCCTGAGTTTATACTACTTGTAAGTCCTAGGAAACCCCATGTAAAAACCTTAGTGTGATCCCAAGTACCTGGAAGTATCAAACATAAATTATTTTTGGAAGGATTTCCCTCAAACCATTCTCACAGAATTTAAATTAAAAATAAGTGAATATGAGCTCATAATCCAAAATTATCAAACACTCTAAGAAATAAATTACCATGAGTAAGAGTCAGCAGAAACAACCATCAGCAGAATTAGATGCACAAATATTTCTAATTATAGAAAGATCAGATGGAGCATATAAAGAAAATGTTTAAAAATGAATAGGACCTGAAAGCAAGAAACAGGAGACTTAAAAAGCTGTAAGATATTAAAACCAAAACAAATAAAAAACCAAAACAAAACAAAAAGAGAACACAAGTAAAATGTCTACAAAGGACATATAATGATTAAATTAGTAGACCTCATAAAAATCAGAGATAGACACAACTCAAGATAATTAGTAAACTGAGATATTAATCTGAAGTTTAGGGAAGCAAAAGGATAGAAAACATGAGCTATTGAGAGATAAAAATAAGAACATATAATACTGTTCAATATTCTAGGAGAAAATAGAATGAGAGTGAGACAATCTTCAAAGAGTTAATAGCTGAATATTTGCACTCCCTGAAGATGTGAATTCTCAGATTCAAGAATCTCAATGAAATCCAAACAGGGGAAAAACAAAACAAAATAAAACATAGGATGCATCATGGTGAAGCCATAGAACTCCAAAGAGAATGTCTTAAAAGTTATGAAAAAGCAAAAACAGATCATCTACCAACAATCAGCATGTAGACTGACAGGCAACTTCTCAACAACAATAGAAGCTGATGTTAATGAAACGATATCTTTAATTTGCTAAAAGAAAACAACTTAAGATTGTAACTTAAGACTGTAAAACTGCCTTAACTTACATTTAAGAGTAGGATAAAATACATATTTAGATAAAACTAAGAGAGTTTACCTTTAACATAATCTCATTAAAGAAACTTTTAATACTTGTGCTTCGAGAAAAAGAAAAAAAGTATTTAAGGAAAATTTAGGATATAAGACAAGAATGTACAAAAGTATTGAAAAACATGTAGATAAATCTATATTAACATTGACTCTATAATAATAATTACTATTTATGTGTGGTATTTAAAAGAGGGAAAAATAAACTAAATAGCAGACAAAAATACCATATAAAGCAGAAAGAAATGTTTAGGTTAAATAATTCTACTTTCCTTGTGCTGTTGGTTGAGTAGGGTAGAAATAATGATTAACTTTAAACTTAGTTCAACGTACCTATTAAAATACTAAGGATAACCACCAAAAGAATAAAAAGAATATACAATTTTATCAGAAATTGCTGGAGAGAAAAGAGCATAAGATAAAGGAATTCACCAAACACAGACCAGTAATGAGATTTACTATTGCTAACTGTTTTAATGAAATGTCTTTATTCACAGCTCTTTTTTGCTAGGTTGGTGAGATCAGCATTTTGACTCTGTATGTTGAAATAAATCATCTGCTCCTGCTATCACAGGCAGCAGCTGATGACCTCCATAATTCTCTCTGTTGGCTACTTCAACAGCCACTGAAAACGAAGATTATTCCAGTCTTACTTCTTACCAGCTTTCAGAACCATGGCACGTACCTTTGGTGGAAAACTACTACTTTTAGAATATAGCTGTAGGCAATAATGGCAGAGAGTTTTTATACATTTATATTCTTGGTATAAAAACTAATTCATGAGCAGAGAATTATTTTTATATTTAAACATTTGGTTCCTTGTTGTAATTTGTGTTAGGTTGGGGCTGTGAAACCAATGAGCATGTCCACTTATTTCTTCTTAATTATTTTCATCAAAGAGCATTGTCAGTGAATATCTCAAATCTGATCTCAAAGTTATTAATCAGTGAGTGTGGGGTTTTTGTCCTTCAAATCACGGAAAACACAGAGAAGCTTGAATGTGAGAACCTGGCTTCTTCCTAAAACGTGAGGACTGGGCCCAAAACAAATCAATTTTCATATGTAGTAACAATACTATTTTTCACTGTTCTTGGTAAATTATTTTCCTCATCATCCCACTCTTACAAAGCCTAAATGTAATTCATATTTCCCGGATGTGTAGGTTAGTTTGCCAAACTATTTTTAAGAAGTAAGAGTGATGGAGTGTGACTCAAAAAGAGCCTACCAATTTTACGAACTGCATTTGACTAAAGTCTAGCAGAATTTTTTTCCTTCAAAATATCGGAACTACATTGTTGCTAGAACATTTTGGATGGTAAAGGGACAGAAACAATCATCAGGGCTTTGTAAGTATAAGCATATATTTAAACAGCATCTATAAAAGGAGATGTTGACCTTTTGTGTCAATAGAAATAACCCCAACTGAATGATGCTCATTTATAGACTGCTATAATATTTGGCATAGCAGGAGAAACAGTCATCCCAAGGATTCATGAGGCATCTCCTTCAGAGTGGATCTTTCTTTTCAGCTATTAGCTTTTTTAACCACCTAACTACAGAGGGAGGGAAACCGTAAGTGCTGACAGAGCACAAAAAAGGAACAAGCTAAAAATAAAGTTTCTTGAAATACATAGAAGCATGTGATGCTCACAATTTCAGGCTAGATATAATATTGGATGAATTAGGTTCTCATGAAAAAAGGATTCTTATGGAAATATATGTGACAATTTCACATGTAGCTAATGAGAAAAGAATGAGAAAGGCTGAGGAGAAGGAAAATTGTCCTTTGGCAGGCAGCCAGCCATCACTACAGTGAGCCTCTTGTAGCAGTTGCAAGTGATGCAATAATAATTAATGCCACTGACTTTATTGGGTGGAATTAGTTATCCTTATGCTGGAAGGGTGTGGGGTATATGTGAAGAAAATACAGGGAAAGTGCAGTTACATTTTTATTTTTCTCACAGTTAACTGAAATGAAAAAATTTAAAAGACATATTAATGCTTGAATTCTGTCTTGCTGGTTGCTTGAACACAAATAATGAGCCCCACTCTGAATTTCCTATAATATGCAAAGAGAGCATATTTTCACACACATACAGAAAGAAATGGATTTTAATGTCCAAATATTTTCAAAGTAAATGTGTTAAGTATATATTAAAGATAAGTTCTTACATTAATGTATCTATTGAATACTTTCAATAGAGGGGTTATTTTGGTGAATTATAGATCTGGAGTTGGACCGCTTAGTTTATAAGTTTGCAAATATGATTAAAGAAATTGTGCTTATCTAGCCACTGGGGAAATAAACACTCCTTCACAATAAGCAGCTCAGCTTAGCATCAAGTGTGGGAGCACTGTGTGGATGAGGTGTGTGGCCGGAAGCTAGGAAGTAAGCCGTGATGGAAAGGTACCAGAGGTGTGAGAGGGGGCCCTGTCAGAGCACCCTTCCTAGGGCAGGGTAGTAAGCGGGGAACTGAGCCTGAGACTGTCTTTGCTAGTTAACTTATTCTTGTGCACTCTCTAAACTATGCGTCCAACAGTCTAGATTAAGAAATCTCCTTAAAAAACAAACAAACAAACAAACAAAAGCATAGTAGTAGCAAAAAAAAAAAATCTAGCAATAATATTCTTGTCGTTTCAGGCAGCATTTCCATTTGGTTCTGTATGCCTTCTGCCAGTGAGCACCCAACTCCTACACACACACCCACACATTTTACAAAGAAAAACAAATTAAATGTGGGGTTGTTAGTGCGTTATGGCTACTGGCTTAATTTGTTTCATAAATGGACTGTCCCTGGGTTTTAAATTATTTTGTTTAACTAGAGCTCCCTTTTATTTACAAACATACACCTCAGAACCTAGGAAAAAACATATCTCCTGAGAAAATGAACTTAAGCTTAGAATGATCTTACTAAACCAATGTAGAAAATAATTAAAATCATACAGATGTAGATCAACATTATAGGGTATCACTCTGCTTATAAAAACAAAATTATTGCATAATATTCAAGGATATTTGGAAATGACATTGTCTTAAGTGAAAAGTAGTACATAGAGAAGGCAAATTATGTTAAAAAGTAAACAGAAAATAGATTGGAACAACATACACTGAAATATTAAGAGTTCTCACAGAAAAGAGATGGTGGTTTTCATTTTATTTTTTATATTCTTTTATACTTTTCATTCTTTATATTATCCCATATTCAATTGATAAAATCTATTTTTACTTTCATATCATCAAAATCACTAATTATGTTCTCATAATGAGTTTTATATAAAATATGTTCTATTGTCAATAATGCCCAATTAGACCACCTTCCTTGAGCAATTTTAGTTCTTAGATAGTTCATTAAATTAATTTCAGTTTTTACAAACTTCATTCTGCTGAAGTTAAAAACAAGCCAATATTTAAATTGTCCCTATTGTCCCAATAATGCCTATTTTCTTTTTCTTTTTTTCAATCAATGATCCAATCAAGGATTATATATTGCATTTATATATTGCAATTGTTGTTACAGCTCTTTAGCTGTGTATAATCTAGACCACATCTCTAGGTGCTTTTTTTTTTTTTTTGTAATCTTGTATAACTTTGACATTTTTAACAGCTGTGACAATTGTTTTGCAGAATATCTTTTGATTGTAATTTTCTGATTATTTCTTCCTGATCAGATTTAGATTACTAGTTTTGTCATGAATACTGTACAAGTTATGATATTGCCTCCTTCTCAATACACCATATTGGGAGCCTTGTAAGTCAGTGTGTCTTATTATTGTTGATGCCAAACTTGATTTCTGAGTCAAGGTGGCATCTGTCAGATTTCATCACTATGAAGGTACGTTTTCCTCTTTGAAATCCACACGTAACCTGTGAAGCAATACTTTGAGATTGTGTAAAAATCCTGAATTTTTTAATTCAATATTCTATAAAACCAACCATTCATGTCATTATTCACACTAAATGTGCCAAATTTGACCAATGAACACCACTTTAAGCTGGCTCCTATATCCTTTCCGCGTCTCATTCTATTTTAGAGTGTTTCTTTATTATCTGTCTGGCATGTTCCAAACTTGTGCTTTACTTGTTCTACCACTAGTCAGTTCTCTAAGGAGCCCTGGTTTCTTCTAGTGGAATAATATTGGAAAAATCAAGACCTGGGCACTGGATAGCTACTGGTATTCTGGTTTCTGCCAATGTATACTGTTAAAGGTATAGATATAGAGATTATTTTATTTTAATCAAGAGGCTATACTGATATCTCTAGTACTAATCTCACTCTGCTGGGTTCTTTCTCTCCTTTCATAGTCCATATTTGTGTCTCATTTCTCTCACAGAGAGAACCTAGTTCCCCATCCTGTATGTCCCTTCATTAGCTCAATCTTAAAATACACACAGATAATTTCAGAATTGATATGTTCTTACCACTACAAATACCAAAACTACTATGTAATGTTTTCTCTGCAGTTTTTGCTGTTGTTTTATCTTGTCTTTACAATATATCCCACCGAGAATGTATCATCAGAGAGCTATGTTCAAAAGAGTATTAATTCCATTTCAGTTAAGCAAATTAATTCTTCTCTATGATTATGTCATCAATATTACAATGTTACATTCCTTTGATTTTCATGTTGGTGTTTGCTTCTTTTGCATCGTTTTTGATTTAACGTGTTTTAAATATGTACATTATTTACATAGCTTGCAGTAAATTATTTACATAGTTCCAAAGTAAAAATGTATAGTTAGAAGAGTCTCACTCTCAAAATTTTTCTTCCCACCCAGTTTCCATCACTTTCTCTGTATAACTATTTTCTTTAGTATTTGGTTGTTCTTTTCTGTATTTTGATTTTATAAGTGCATATGCAAGATTATTTCTGCAATTTTGGAACATTTAGTCTAATCAGATCATTTATGCTTAAGAATTTTTTAAAAATACCTTAAAGGTAAGGTGTCTTAGTCTTAAAAGATGATTTAGTTCTGCTTTTGTCACTTTGCCAA
Source organism: Pteropus vampyrus (assembly GCF_000151845.1). Taxonomy (NCBI): domain Eukaryota; kingdom Metazoa; phylum Chordata; class Mammalia; order Chiroptera; family Pteropodidae; genus Pteropus; species Pteropus vampyrus. The sequence continues at coordinate 24,585,099 of NW_011888783.1, read as the reverse complement.
TTTCTCAATTCCTTTATTTCTTAACCTGAAAAGGAGAAATGAGGATTTAAATTATATTAAATGATTGATTAGTTTTAAATTGTTAAATTGCTTAGCTTTTAATTTTTAACCCAAATTTCACGTAATTTTATAGATGTCTTTAACCTTACAATTTTATAGCAAGAGTTTCTGTTCCAAGGATCTCTCAAAGTCTGTCTACTTTCTTGAGAAAAGTCCTTTATCTCTGGATCTGGATGCTTTTATTTGTATATGAGTAGAACTTAAATCAAAGAGTATTATTTTGTTTCCCAGTAATGAGAGTAATAAAAATGGAGTTGTATAAGAGCCTATGGGAAACTAATATATAAATACAGCATAATATAATGGGAAAAAATATCTCTGGAATAAGAATCAGGAGAATGGAGACATAGTTGTGGTTCTTTCATTACATCTTGATAATTTCCTGGGCAATCTCTGGACTACAATATGGACATTTGTGAAATTTTAGAGTGATGAGTATTTAAATATTTTTCAAATAGGGAATTTCACAATTCTGTGATTTCCAGCCCTCTTAATGCAGCCTTTTCCTCATAATTCTGTTCTTACAGCTATTTGAACTTCCATAATTACTCATACTTCCGAAATTCATAACTCCAACTCACTTTTTCACTAAAACTTTTTCCTTTGACTCCCTTACAAGGCCGCAGAAATACTCACATAATTAACACAAATGTCCATATCCCAAAACAGTTTGTATTTTGCTTACCAGCCTGTACAATTGCATATTGACTATTATAAAATCAACTGTTTTAAATCAACTACCTAAGATTTGGCATTTCTAGTTAAATCTGTATGTGTGTGTGTGTGCAGGCATGTGTGCGCAAGTTCATGTTCACGAATAGCTGAAGGCACAGATAGGTATGTAATTTCATGTGAACTCCTTATAATTTAAAAAAGATTCTATGATGAAACCTGTTGTTCTCTTTCAGGGCTGGGAGAGTGTATGCAACCTGACCTACAAATCTGGCCATCAATCTAATATGCTTCCTTCAAATATAATTGAGCTAGTAATCATTTTCTCTCTAATATAGCTTTTATTAGTGAAGTTTCCTTCTGTCCCAAGAAGCTTTATGGTCATTCTGGACACTGGGTCAAAATTACTCTTTATATTACTCTATATCAGGCTTAATTTTAGGAAAGGCCCACCAAAGGGAAGTTTTCTGAATGGTAGTACAAGAGTGAATACATTTTATCATTGTACCAATTTGCAAAAGAGAGCTTTCTATAATTTTATCAAAAATGTACTAATAGAAGGAAAATTCAACTAAATTTTCTATAACATTCTTTTAAGTTCAGAAAATTGACTACACTCATAAACATTCATCCTTGTTATTTCCTTAAGAGAATTTAAATTAGTAAATCCTATAATAGAGCTAAATTCAGCTCTGAAAATTTAACCAAATGCCTTTCTTCACCACCTTTCATACATATTTTCAATACAGAAGAACTAGAAAATGGGAATATTTCAAATTTATTCTCTAAATCTCCATTCTGCATATTTCTAAGTTGAAGAATATAAAATCTGGGATTAATCATATGTCCATTTGGCATCTCAAAAGTGACAAGCTTTCAAATCAGTACTAGATTTGTAGAAATCATACCTCTGTAAGGCTGTTTTCTATTTTAACCT
>NW_011888783.1:24581065-24582675 GCF_000151845.1 Pteropus vampyrus | reverse complement strand
AAATATAAACATGGATAACAGAAAACAATGAGCCAGAATGGATCTCTTTAGCTATGCCAAGCATGAAACAAGGAAATGATTTGTAGTTAGGATACTCAAATTCTAATCTGAACTATATAAATCTATGTGATCTCTATGTGCTATGTAATTTTTTCTGAATTTTTTTTTTCTTATCAAGGTAACCAGTCTCAAACTTGAAGTTACCATCAAGTATCCCGTGTTACTCTGTGTTATATCAAGGACAACATGAAGTATTCGACTTGTACCAAGAAGTATATTGAGATTAATAGCCGAATTAGATGGGACCCAATTGAGGAGATTGCCAAAGATTAGTGGAAACAAAGTTTAATAATAGGCAGAGTATTTTTTTCCAGGACCTGGCTATATAATCTGCTCTCTGTGTTTTATTTGAAAAATTACTATCATTCTTTAAAGATTCTGATGTCATACTCTATAAAATGGAGATCCTGACATGCTACTTTAGAGGATGTTTAAGACTATTAAACCAAGTAGACATAAGTGAATTTTGTTCACAAACTATGGAGTATTTTGTGAATGTGAGATGTCCTCAGGGATAATCATTTATGTCAAATAAATATATAGACCCTTTCCGAAGACATTTAGTGCTGCCTTAAACAATAAAATTAATCTAAGCAATTACAGAGCTAAAATGTAAGAATATATAGACATTAGAAAGCATGTTAGCAGCTTCAGTAATACTTGGGATAAAGATGACGAGCTTCCTGATTACCATCTTTCAAATATCTGTTTTTGTATGCTCATTGCATAATGACTAATATACTTTAAAATAATGACATATCTAATTTCTGAGACTCTAATTCATCTGTTGTGCCAACATTCACATAATTAAGAGGGAATTTGCATGTAAATGAATTTAATTTTAGTAAAATATTTCAAAGATCTCTTAGTTCACTAATTTTCAAATCAAGCAAATAAAAGTGACAGAAGCTTCTAGCTTCTTGTAACGATGGAAAATTTATAATGTATTAACTGATCTGCTAACAATTATAAAATATGGACAAAATATAAATACTTAAAGTAATTGGAGAGTGACAAAAAGAAACACAAATTGGAGGAGATTTAACCTCGAACAAATAGAAATTTCTGAATAAGATCACTGTTTATTTGATTTTCCGCTGAGAGAACTCTCAAGTCCATGTAACATGCCTTTTCCAAAACTCGAGGAAAAAAATCTACTGCCTTATTGGTTTAAGGGGCCAAACAAGAGGCTTTGTGGATCTAGGAGTGTTTAGGATGTGAGGGGAAGAATCCCTGAAAGAGAACCACAGAGACTCTGAATATGAACTCCCTCGAATCATTAACCCCTAAGTTTAACATGCATAGAATAAGATGTCAATGAACTGATTTGGGGAAAACATCATCTGGAAGGCTCAAAGAGTTGTCCTGACATAGTAAATGCAAATGCCTGGAAAGGCAAGACTGGAATGTGAACCTCACTACTTCGGGTAAATTGGCAAACATCTCAGGGTCTCCATTGAAATAAGATAAAGATCACAACTTAGCAGGAAAGACTACATCCAAAGACTAAGGGGTTTGCCCTAAGACTTAAAGAAAAAAACAAAATTGAC
>NW_011888783.1:24560118-24581015 GCF_000151845.1 Pteropus vampyrus | reverse complement strand
TATCAGTAAAGATGAAAATGAATCAACAAATTATCCAAACTAAAGTACAGGGAGAAAGTTGACAGAAATACAGAGTTTCAATAATCAATATGACACTATCAAATAGTACAAGATTCATGTAATTAGAGTCTCATAAAGAGAAGAAAGAGAGGTGTAGGAAGAAAATATTTGAAAAAGTATTGAATGAAAAATTTTCCAAATTTGATCAAAAAAAGAAGCCTATAGACACAAGGCACCTGATGAATTTAAAACAGCATAAATAAAGAGAAAAATACTCCTAGGCACATCATAGTCAAGCTGATGATAACCAGAGAAAAATTCTAAAAGCAGCCAAAGGGAAAAGAAAAATTATATACAGTGGATCTGCAATAAGAATAACCCTTACATCTTTTTAGAAACATATAAATAATAAGAAAATGAAATAATACTCTAGAACTTCTGAAAGAAAATATCTATATCCAGGAAAAATCTTTTTAAAAATTTAAGGCAAAAAAGAAAACAAAAAACAACCAACAACAATTCAGGTAAACGAAAAAAACTTCTAGAACTTCTGAAAGAAAATATCTATATCCAGGAAAAATCTTTTTAAAAATTTAAGGCAAAAAAGAAAACAAAAAACAACCAACAACAATTCAGGTAAACGAAAAAAACTTCTAGAACTTCTGAAAGAAAATATCTATATCCAGGAAAAATCTTTTTAAAAATTTAAGGCAAAAAAGAAAACAAAAAACAACCAACAACAATTCAGGTAAACGAAAAAACTATAGAACTTGTCACAGCAGGTATTCACTAATGCATTGCTACATATAAAGTGCTCAGACTTAAAGTAAATGACTCCAGATGGAAATTCTTAAATATAGGAAGGAATGATGAATATTAGAAATGATAATCATGTAAATAATTTAAAAATATATTTTTATATCTTAAACTCTTTAAAAGCAAATTATTTAATCACAGATAATAACAATATGTGGTGTTTAGAACAGATGTAGAAGTAAAACTGATGGCAAAATAGTACAAAAAATAGATATAAATGAAATTTTACTGTAAAATTTCTCATATATGCTGTGATTTAATTTTAATTCATAATATATTATGATTAGTAAAGGATTCTATTATAATCCTTGGAGCAATTTGAAGAAGGGTTACCAAGAGAGACACATTTTCTTGACCCAAATTGGGTCATGTTTTTCACATTAATTAGTATGAATAATAATTTTGGGTTGTATGTATCCTGGGTATAAAAAATGATGTATTATAGACATTTTTTATTCCTCTTTATTCTCTTTATTATATTGATTTATTTAATGATTATTTTTAATAATTAACTTGATTGGGCTAAAATTCCAAGCTTTGTCTTTTCTAACATGGGTGAGAGCTAAAACCCACGTGTTAAAGCTGGACTTCTTGCAAACTCTCCTACTCATGTATCATTCAGGGACTGACCCAGAAATCTGGTCAGAGATTACACACATAAACTTGGAGATGAAGCTGCCATTATCTTGCCTCAGCCATTATGATCATCTATATCTTTAACCTCTATTCCTTCGAGCCAATAAGACGAATGATTTTTTTATCCAAGTTCAGTTGCCCTTTGTGGTGTCAAGTCCAATCTTCCTTTAGGAGCTGTGAAAAACAAGAAATTCACACAGTGTAGTCTCTTCTTCCAAGGATCTACTCTCCTTCAGTTTTTGCTTTTTTTTTTTTTTTCCTAATGTAGTATAGATTATTATCTTTAGGAGAATTGATTCAGTAGAAGCTACTCAGCAATTACCAGAAGAGAATCTGCAAGCTTGATTTTAAGCTTTGCTAGAATAAGTCTGTTTTGTTTTTGTCTTTGTTTTAAGGAGAATATTTTAGTCCATAGTTGTAATCTTTTACCCTTAAGATATATAGCCTTTTTAGGGTTTCGAGCTTGAGTTGTTTATCAGACCCTACTGCTAGGATATCAACTGTCTTCCCTAAAGTGGGCAACAGATAAAATCTCTATTTGGCTTTACTCAGCCATGATTCCATGTATTTACCTGTCTCTCCAGTTTAGGGGCAGCAATTTTCACAGTAACCTCAATTTTCAAATTCAAAGAAGAGTTGTTGATTTTCAATTTGGTTTTATTTCATTTTGGTTTTTTTCCAGCTTTGGAGTGACGACTTCCAAAGTCTTTACATGCCAGGGTAGAAAACAGCTTTTTGTTTGCTTGCTTGTTTTGTTTTGAAATGAAGGAAAAGAAATAATGGCCCGGAAGTGACCACACACACACACACACACACACACACACACACACATAAAATCTCTATAGGGGCATGGCTCCATTTCTTGACTTTGAAAGTCTCTTATGAGAAGCTAAACAAATCCAGTATTGCTTTCTGATGGCCTGACTCAGTATAGGAAAAACTGGGGAAGTTAGAGAACTCAGAATAAATACTTAATGAATCTCTGTACTGCCTCTAAAACATTAGCTATCTCATTTGAAAAGTATTAAGTCAGAGTCAATTTGTAACTGAATTCTTTGACAAATATCTGAAGTGTCAATATTCCACATAATTAATTAGATCCATATGCTTTAGATACCAGATATATGGATGGTAGAATTGACATTCTGTTGAGAAAATGTCAAAGTTTATAATTTTTATTTTTGTCTATAAAAGCCCTCTGTATGGACAAGGCGGCAGTATATACATATCAGAAAAAAAAAAAGATCCAGTCAATTTGCATGTTCTTATTTACTATGGTAGTGAGCACACAGCCAATTCATCATATATCCATTATATATATACATATATATATATATGTGTGTGTGTGTGTGTGTGTTTATGTATATATATTAAATAACAACTTTCTAAACAAAGGGCACACAGACAAACTTTGATTTTACTCAAATACTTTATGAAATATTTAATTTTCCTAGAGGGCCTAAACTACCCAGTGTATCAGAGTATCGCAATACCAGTTGGAATTCCTTAAATTACTCATATCTGGCCTATACTCTAGGGACTAATCAGAATTTTTTATTGTACCATATTGATTAACTAATTTGTGCCACTAGTTATCCAAAAATTGAAGTTTCTTTTTAAATTCATAACTACATTATGATACTGAGCACTCAAAAAATAGATAAAAGTAAAAACAATTTTTACTTTTGTAGAGGATACTTCAGTAATTTTTACACACAACTTTCGTGATGCCTTTTCTCATTTAATCCTTACGATAACCTTTGATGGTAGGTATTATTTTCCTCATGTTAAAATGGAAAAAAAATAACTATAAGGATGAATCTATTGCTATTTTAAACTTAGCATCCCAATTCTTTCTATGGAATAAAAGGTTAAACAATGATACACAATGTAAAAAGTCTCATATTTTCTTGACCAGTTTTCAGGTGAGATAAAAGTAGAGTATAGCCATGATCAAAGGAGAACAACAGAAACTGAAACTTGCTTGACCTTCATACTTGAAATATAAGCATACCCATGAAGACAGTGTGCATACTAGTTAAAAATGAGGACTTTAAACCTAGATTGATCTATTTTTGAATTCTGGTTCTGTCTATACTTGCTTCATGACCTTGGTTGGATTACTTAACCACTGGAAGTCTCTATTTTCTCATTTGTCAAAAAAAAAAAAAAAAAAAAAAACAGGTCTATTTTCTTATTTGTCAAGTAGAGCTAACAGAATTAAAGTAAAAATTAATGTATGCAAGTTGTCATTTATATACTAAAGATTGATAGAGTTTACTAACATTATTGATATAGAATCTTGGTAAAGAATATTTCCTCTATTCTCCAGGTTTGATAAATGTACTATTTATATACTTTTCACTACATTTTATTCATTATTTTATAGGTATTAAAAATCACAAGTAAATTAACCAAAGAATAGTTTTATATCATTTCCCTGATTGTTCTCCTATAGCATTGGATCTTTACTATAAAAGAAAGAAAAAGATCAAAATAGTTCTATTTGTTATTTAAGCTACGAAGAACTGCATTTAGAAACAAGCTACAAAGTACTATAGATTAGGATATCATAAAGCTAATTTTTATTCTAATTTTTAACCTAATCAAGTGGTTGCTTTAATATTGTATATGCATACAATTTAAGGTCTATTGCAAGTATTTGATTTTCAAATTAATTTCCGAAACATTTATTACCCTAATATGTTTACTAAGGTTGTCTAAAAAGAAAGCTTAAAAAATATTTGTCTTAGCTAAGTAATTAAATCATATATAAATGACTATGCTAAATTACTAAGCAATAAATTGAGAAAATTACTCAAAATATTGACTCTAATTCATCCATTTTCTTTGTATTTAAGAATATTCCTTTTTCTTATTTCATACTATAATGTAGACAAATCATAATATGTTTTACAGCACAAACTCTATGTTAAATATAGTAAATAATAAAACTTTTAAACAGTATTTCTTGTTGGTCTCTAAATCGAAACTTTAAATTTGACACATTTTAATGTAAAGGTTGAAGTTCCAAGGTGGTTTATGAAAAATAAATCCTGTGTTAAACCTTAATACCTCAATTATTTCTTATGCCAAACTGGGAAATAACTTCAGTTTAAAGTCAATAGCTACTTTTTATTTTCTGTGTAATAAATAAACAGAATTTTCCAATATAATTTTAATGTAACGGATGAGATTTTAAGCTGTTTAATTAAATTGCATCATGTACTCTGTCTTAACTTGCTTCTTTAGCCACAATTAGATAAGAACTTTACACTTATTATTGCCTTATGCTTTATAGCATAATCGATAAATATGTCTTTTAGTATTAGTTCTGGAAAATAAACTTTATAATGAGAGCAATTGTTTATAAGCTTTGAATTTAGATTGTCTTTTAAATTAAATTATTACATTTCTTATTTGCTTTTTGTGTAGCTAAATCAAGTTATAAAAAGATATGATCAAAATAATTTGCTGGTACCATAGAGAGAAGAAAGAAAATGAAAACCTAGAGGAAAATGTGGTATCTATAGCAATAGACAGTATAAATTAGAAGAGTCTTTTCTCTTCCAATTCATCAAATAAACAGTGCACAGAGTAATCAAACACCAAGGGCAACAACAAACATGTATCAACTTCCATTCTGTGGAAGACACAATACTAAATATTACCTGCCAATCTAGCTGAGGAAAGGAGACACACGCATGTCTCGGGTGAAAAAAAAAAGTATACTGAAGAGCAATGGGATAAAAGGTAAAAATGTTATATGAAGATGTATTGAGGAAGAATTTGAAAAGAAAAATTAACATTTATTGAATGCTTACAATGATTCAGGCACAATGCCGAGTCCTTGAATTCATAAGACACATCAATTAATTGCTAAGGAAGCTGAGGTGCCAATGGCTTAAGTGATATTGTACCATGGCATTGACATCTGGAGGCAGATGATATCTATCATTCTCTCATTTTGTGATGTTCATTTTATCATCCAGCTAAGATGATGCTTACTTTCTTCACTGTGCAGTTCTTAGAATTCATTTTGCAACTAATAATCAATATTTGGGAAGACCATTTAAGACAATGCAAATATTGTACACGTCATCAAAATTTCCTTTTAGATTTGACATCCATTGATGACTCCTGTCTGAACTGATCTTTACTGTGATTACATGGTTCATATACTTAACTTTATTTGGTTACAAAATGATGATTTCATATCCCTAGCTTTCTTTCCACATTGATCAATTAGTTCTTCTGTAATGAACTTTTCCCTGTAGGGCCATACCATAAAACAATATGACAGATTTAGTAGTGGTTTGGGTAGACTGGTATAATACTTGTAAAAAAAGAATGGGTAAAAGTAAATTATTGGAGAATAAATGGAAGAGCAAAGGATCAGGATGTAGTGTGCCCTGAGAAATATTTATAATTAAAAAGAAACAGGAAGTGTAGAAGACCTTAAAAAAAATGATGTGGTATCAGAATGATTAGAGAAGAATCAAGTAGTTATCACAGAGTTCACAGCGCAAGAAATGTTCACGAAGGAGAGTTTGTCGATAATATAAATATAGTCCACGTGTCCACAAAAATAAGAAAATTATTAGAGGTGGCAATAAATGGAGTATTGGAAATTTTAAATGAGCATTTTTTAGAAGAGTGGGGTCAGATGTAAAATTGCGGAGATTATAATCAGTAAAGAGAAGAATGAAAATGCTGGAATATTGAGATGTTTGCAGTGAAAATAAAGGTAAATGTTGGTAATGGGGAGAAAGTGTGGAGGGGCAAAGGAATTTATTAGTTTGTTTGTTTGTTTGTTCGTTTGTTTTAAGAGAGGAAAGAAATACCATGTATTAAAATGGGAAGAGTGGCTCAAAGTCCTCAGGTGTCAAGAAACGATGGAATCACAGGCAACTGATTACGGATTAAGTGCATTGTTATACATTCCTCTGCAACTATTTTTCAGAAAATGTGGAATTAGGTTAAGAGGAACAGATCCAAGAGTCTCCATCTTTTCAACTAAGCCAAAGGTGAGCTCATCCACAAATAGTGTCGGTGTGAAGTCAGTGAGCCTAGAACTTAGACAAAGAATATAATTACTTTGGAGACAGCAGGAGGGCTGCTACAGAGCTGGTTCCTGTACTGTGTGAAATTTGCATGGTTATCTATTTTCCTCTGGGATTACTTTGTGATTCAGAACAAAAACAGAGAAAGTAAATATGAGACTAAAAAAACAAGGATTTTTAAAAATGTAGCAAAAAGAGGAATGAAATAGATGGACATAAAGTTTGTTTGGAGATTGAAGTCTCAGTTATCTGAGAAAGAGTAATTAGGAAAATTCAGATCATTTGAGATATAAGATAGTTCTTTATTATCAATGTGGTTATGTGTGCAGATGGCTTTTTACATTTATAGTGTATAAAGCTCTGTAGGTATATATGGTCATATAATAATGTAAAGAGATAAAATAGACCCTGCTGCATATTCAAAGAGAAGGTAAATTTTAAGAACAGACAGTTAAGTCAGTGATTCTCATGGCTATCCCATGATTTTTCATAAATCCCCATTCAAAAGAATGGAAGGAAGACCACTGCTGCCCATTGGAGATCATAGGTTGGGACAACTTGTAGGTAATTTTTGCACAGAAGCTCTCCTCAATTACAACAGATATAATGAAGTTGAAATGGTGAGCATTCTATCTAATACTGAGAGGAAGAGTTGATTGAGACTTCAAATAGTTATTGGTTTTGGAAAGACTTGGACTCACCATAGATATATGATACAGTGATGGATATCATTATCTCATTGGGAATAGTAGATTCTTTTCATTTATGAAAGATGAAAACAAATCAGAATCTCTGTTGGACAGAGAAACATTAAGCATTATCACATATATTAAAAGGAATAGATTAGTGAATAGGACAAATTGAGAATTAATTTAACTAATAAAAGAGATAATTAATATTAAAAAATAGTTATTTTTTCTTTTTGCATGTAATGAGGTGGCGTTTATATTTGGCTAATATGCAGTTTGTTAAACCTCTAAGTAATTTTAATAATTATTAATGTAAAATATCTTTAGTTCTTCCAGTCCAAAGAACTTCTAGGTATATGAATTACACTTATTAATTACAGACAATCCTTAAAAAATATTATTATTTAATCATTGGTTCTTGGATATATTTAGGAAATGTTATGAAAAAATTAAAAGTTTAAAAAGTCAAAATATTGAAAATAAAGTCAAAATACTACCATTCCAGCTCCACAGGAATGAAACTGGTCCTGTGGAGTTGACAGTAGTTAATGAAAAATTTCTATCCCCCACCTCAAAGACAAGTATAAAGTTAAATCAGAACATCACATATACAAATACTTCTTATATTCTAACAATCTAAAAGCAGTAGAATCAGCAATGATAAAAGAGTATTTGCATACCATCTAGTGGTAGCTTTAAAAAATAGCAAAAGGTTTTCCAAAAATTTTTTGTTTAAATAGGGATAATGTATATAATTATACTTATATCAAATATAAATGACAAAATTCTCCATTTCATGTGTTCAGAAAATAAGATGAGGAGTAGTATTTTTTGCTCCCAACACACCCACGGATACACTATCATCACCTAAAACTAATTATTTTATACTTGTCTAATATTTTAAAAAGCAACAACTATTGTGACTTAGCAGTTGCCGTACCATTTTTGTCATATATTTATATTTATTCTTGAGCTCCACCATACCATTAAAAAGGAATGTTTTCATGCTGAATTAAAAGTTTAAATGAAACAATTTTTTAATAAAAATAGACAACAAAATACTTTTATGCTCTTTCCAAAGATTGGGATCATGTTGAAAATAAAAACCTTTATATAATGATTTCCTCTGGAGCACATGAATGGAGACAGAGGCAAAATGGCCTCTGTCATAATGATGACATAATGCAGGTCAGTCATATGGCTTATCTCTCTATTACTTTTTTTTCTGAAAAAAGGTAACTGCTAATCATTTAACACAAAATGAAGGATTTGGCAATTCATTTTTATTAGAGGTAACATGGGGAAGAAGTACTCAAATGATAGATTGTAGCCATCATTCACAAAGCCAGTGCATAACGTACTGGCAAAAAAGGCAGAAGGCATTGCTTCCTTATGCATACAGAGTGTGTGGTGAAGAGGAGGTGCCCATAGCAATGTGGCTGTCAAGAACAATGCCACATTTGTTCTGCTGCCATAGAAAAGTCAAAGGGGATGGGAGATTCCTGGCATATTTACTTGGAATGGATCGTTCTAAGAGAGGAAAGCTAAATTTTGCGATAAAAATAGAATGGAGCACATGAGTGGAGTCTTCAGTTGGGGGCCTACATAATTGAAAGAAAAATCTGCCTTAAGGCTCAGTCTATGCTGGGTAAAACATGCAGAGCAGAAGGTGTTTTTATTTTCTATTGCTCAGAGCTCTAATTAGGGGAGATGGAAAGAACATAATACTAAGATAGTCTTGCAACATTGTGGTGTGGGTTGTAAGCAATTGAAACTTAGGCTCTACTCATTCTGGCTTCCTTCAAAGTTGGAGGTATATGACATTCACTTCCTTTCCTAAGGTGTTTTGGTTCAACTCTTAGTTTTTGGAATTGATAATATACAGTAACAGAATTCTTTTTTAACAGAGCCAACTGAGGAATTTAGATTACACAAAACCGAAGGCCTATAGCTCACTGTGTTCCCCTGGGCTTTCCTTAGAAAGCAGAACCTGAAATAATGGCATGTATACAAGTGGCTTATTTTGGAAGTAATCGCAGAGAATTGGAAGGAGATGTCAGAAAGAATGAAGAACAAAAAGTCATTACAAGCGTGTGTAAACAGCAGCTGACCCTTAATCCTACTGGAAACTTCTGAAGAGCTGTACGGAATTCATTTCAGAATTGTGCACTTGAGGGACCAAAGAAAAGAACATTTTTATCATCTATAGAATCTGACTTTTTATAATTTAGACTAAAGAAAGAGAAGAGAAATTTAGAGTAGGGAAGACTAGAGAACTCAATTATGGTGAAAAAATGTGACATAGAAACAGATCTCTATGCACTGAAAGCACACCCAGGAACAATTTTCCAACCCTCCAAGGATTATTTACAAGCCTGCCCTTAACTTGTTTATACTTGACTATCTCTATTTCTGAGATGATGTCTCTCCACATGAAATTATTTGAGAGACGGAGGGAATTAGATGAGTATAGAATTCTATATTATTTTATATCCCATTATATTCTCCTGATGAATGGTAGTTATTGAATAGTTTCATGAATAAAGAGATTAAGACCTAATTCCACCATACTATATCTCCATGACATCGGCTGACCTACCTAATCTGAGTCTGGTTTCTTACCAGATTTTGGAAAAATAAAATCTACTTTATAAATTTGAGGTTTAGCAAGGATGATATAAGATAAAATATGTAAAAGCACTCCACACTGGAAAGTACTTTTCAGCTAGCATAAGGAAGTATGCTTTTATGCCATTTCAGTTTTCTGATGTTAAATGTTCTCTTTAGTACACAAGCATCTTCTGAAAATTGCAATAAAGGGACTCTTTAAAACTTTCTCCTAACAGATATCACTTATCTAGGAAACTGAGGGCTTCACAGACTTCTATCAGAATCTCTTTTTCTCCCACTATGTTCAATAGTTATTCATTATACAATAATTAAGCAAATTGTGGCCTGTCCTAATAAAGGTTACTATTTTCTTCTAGAACAAAGCCTTCAGGGGCCGCTTGGGGGGGTTTCCTTGGCACTGAGGTTGGATGTGTGACAGACTGAAAAACTCTGCTCAACGCCCACAGTGCTGAACACTCCACATTCTAAATATGTAGCTGGAAAACTTCCCAGATTGTGCATCTGCCTCTCTAATTTACACTTCCAAAGATGAGGGTGAGCAAGGAAAAGGTGAGAAACCTTAATGAACGACTTGGAGCTTTTGCATGTGCTGTGGGAGACTTCCCAGCACACAGCGACACCCTAGCAAGCGGGGGGCTAGGTGGTAAACAAATATTTGAACATCGAGTTTCAGTGATGTCCATTACATTTCAGTGGCAACCTTACCTTCAAAGAGTAACCAAGAATGCTTTCCTTTCTTTTTTCTTACTGTCTATCAGTTTTCTCAAGATGCTTTCTGGGCCCCATGTTGGACATTCGCTAAACTCATCCATTCGGTGGCTGCTAAAATGCTGGTCTCTTTATTATCACATTTTGGATCTCTTTCCCACGTTCTGGATGCTGATCGTGTGAAACTATTCCTTCATTGGGATCAAATCTCTACCTTGTAATAAAACTACTAAGACACTGAAATCTGCAGGATAGTGCTGGCAAGAGCATATAAATTTTAAGTTAGCAGTAGTGAAAGAGAAACAAAGTTTGTAGGGAGCAAATTCCTTACCGTTCAGTCTTAATTGATGGTGCTTCTCAGCAGGCCATGATGTGTAAATAATAATTTGCTGCTTATACTTTGGGGAAGGGCTTTTGATTGTGATTAAACTCAAGATAGCCCATAAAAGTGGCATTTTCTAAATCATGCTATAGTAGGTTATGCCTGCCTTGTCTACATCATAAATGCTTCTTCATTCTTTCAGAGGTTCTTAACTTAGGATTCATAGACCCCAGAATAGAACATGGATAGAATTCAATATATTTGTGAATGTGATAAAATTTTTATATCTTTACTTTTGCTAACCTCTAACTGAAATTAAGCATATCTTTAAAAATTAAATGTAGGCTACAAACCTCGGTAGTATTAGCAGAACCTGTGATTTGTCACCAGTGGAAATCATGGATATTTTTATAACTGGTTGCAGTTTTTTGCAGGTGTCTCAAATAACATTTAGGTTCTTCATTTCTTTGAATTAGGGTGATTGCTAGAACCACTGTTAGTTGTTGTTATTTAATGCATTAATGAAGTACATGAATTACTGCATAAAACATTTTAAATTACTTTATTTCATACATTTTTATGTGTTTTATTTTATACATTTAAAAATATTATTCTGTAAAAAATTCATCAGACTGCCAGATGCATCAAAACAAAAAATATGCTAAGAACTCCTGTTAGACGTACATCATACTTTCTGCCTGGTGCAGCTTCAATAACTTCTCCAGGAAGAACTCAACACATCAGTCTTTGTGCATTCACTGCACTTAATTTGAGAATCATAATTGGCATCTCATGCCCACTCATGTATCCTGCTCCTCCTCCAGATCGTGAGCTTCTGGAGAGCAGAGACCCTCTCTCTATTATCTCTACCATAATTCCTCTAGTGTAAGTGACTCTGGAGCCTGATTGCTTGGGGTCTGGACTTCAGATGGCTCTCCTAACCTTAGATGTATCACCTAATCCCAGATGCATCAGCTATTAGTGCTGTGATGCCGGAAAAGTTGCTTTAGTGTTCTCAACTATAAAATGAAGATGATAGTAGCTACTTCCTACATTTGTTCTAAGGATTAAATGAGTATAACAGAGTAATTCCTGGGATAGTAAGCAATCAACAAACGTTAGCAATCATTTTCTTCATCTTTATTATCACGGTCATCAGCAACTGCTGGAGCATCTTCATCACTAGTGCTGGTGGAGGATGTGGTAGAGGTAGAAACATCTTTGCAACTCCAGAGTCTAGCACAGTACCTGCCTGGCACATAATAAGCATCCAATTACTATTTGTTGAATAAATGAAAATAATTAATAGATTTTTTGACATCAAACAATAAATAATTGATAAACATAACTTCAAACCTAAAAAAACATAACACGTACATAAAATTACGGATCAATAGATAATTGATAAAGTCTCTGCTGTATTCAATACTGTGTTTTGTGATCCTAAGTCCTTTTACAACTATAAAGAATTTATGGTTTTGCAATTTGAAGAAAGAAACTTCTCTCTCTCTCTCTCTCTCTCTCTCTCTCTCTCACACACACACACACACACACACACACACACACACACACACACGGGATGAATAAGATACTAAAGTGCAAAGTCTTTTGAGATGCCCCCTTAATGGAAGTGGATGACTGCTGCATCTTTATGAATAAGCTTTAGTACTTGAGTTTGGCAGTGTCAAATTTCATTCCCATGACTGCCCTCCTACTCCCACTTCCTAAATTCTCTATCTTCTTCCTCATCCACTTCATAAGCATTGTTGCTTACCACCTGATCACTTCTTGCTCAAGGAATTATCTCTTCTATCACAAGAGATTCAGACTGTGAAGAGAAAAAAAAGATAACTCAGAGTGGGTGTTATGCAGAAGAAAACAGAAGGAAAGGGAGCTTCAGAGGAAGAATATATTTGGAATCTGTAGTCACCTGAGAAGAAAATATTATTAAGACTTACCATGTCTTCTTAACTAAACATTCCTTTAGAATTTTTCTAGTCCTGACTTGGTTATTGACTATCTTTATAATCCACGAACACTGTCTCTTAGGAAATTAATTTAATCTGTCTTGATTTGAATTTTCTCTACTGTAGAATAAAGAGTTCTATGTGATATCTACAGTTTTTTTGTTATTACACTTTAAGTTTATATCTCTTGGTTAATTGTGCTGTATCTTCTATGCAATTCTTCAGTTTTGCTTTTTTAATATAGGCACAACCTTATACTATTTACTTGTCTATACAGCAATGAATGAGTTTAAAACATTTGTATTACATACATATATAATATCACATGTTACTTATATGTGAAATGTTTTGACATCACTTTTATTTCCTAAAATTTTTTTGGATAATTTCAAACTCAGGTAGATATGAAAGTAGTTTATCTTCAGCTCTCCACTGAACAATACTGGCAACAGCAGAATCTATCCCTTGCTCTCTCTGGTCTATAAAGACATAAAGCAAAACAAAAAAACAAAAACAGAGCTATTGTCAGAGTACACAAATTTACCAATTCCTGAAATCATAAGGATGATTTATATCAGTTTATATCACTATTCCTTGTGTTTTGATTTTTCTTGATACCATTCCTTGTGTTTTGATTTTTCTTGATACCATTTTTCTTGATTCCCTATACATATGTATTGTACGCATTTTCTCACATTTTTACAGCCTACCTCTAGACAGAAGAGAAAAATGTACTGTTTTTTTTGCTTATAGTTATGTCAAATGTGCATAAAAAATTTTAACAGATTGTCACCTAAGTTATTAAGATTGTTAAAATCACATATAAAAATAGTTATATTTCTATTTGTACACTTAAAAGTCATTTAAAATGTTTTTAAAAAGTTTTCATTATGATAAAGCTTTAAAACAAACAACAACAAAAGAAACAGTAATACGGTTTCGAGATTTAAACATCTTTCACCAAGAAAAGGTTACATTTCTACATTTTCTTGAGAAGAAACAACCAAAACCCTTACAGAACTTCAAGATGCAAGATAGAAGTAAGTAAAGTTGTTGTATAGTAGTCTCCAATTTATCTGCAGTTTTACTTTCCTCAATTTCAGTTACCTATGGTGAGCCAGGGCCCAAAAGGATTACGTGGAAAACTCCAGAAATTGCTTGTCCCATACTAGGTAACGCAATTAAAAACCATACACATTGCCAAATCTCTATAATAAGATCACGGATTTCTCAAAGCTAAAAGAACTAATGATCCATTTGGTACATGAAGGACTATCAGTCAGATGACAAATTTCCATCTTTCATGTTTAACTTTCAAAAGATGCTTTAAAACTTTCAGTAATTTAATGAAGAAATTCAATGAAGAAAGAAATTAACTTCAAATTTAACCAGATAACAAATAAATATATATTGTATAATGTATACCTCAAAATTATACTACCTATCCTAAAGCTCTTAAAGATATTAATTTCAAAAGCACCATTTGAATGAAGCTTCACTCATACTTATTTCTGCTCCTACTGTCTTATATCATTTTAAAAGACAAGTTACATAAGAATGTATGTATTTTTTCTCAAATATATAATTATACTTTCATGAAAAGTAAATATAAGATTTTCGTGCTGGTAGAAGACTGGTAAATTTTTCTTGAATATTCATATAAGAATCTCTAGTTAACATGACTAGTTCATAAATTTTTAATGGGTTGCATAAATAATAAATTCATTCAATCAGCTGAAAATAAGTGTAGCAGAATGTGTAATGACATAGCTTGTGTTCTTTATAGTATAGCTATGTACCTTTAAGACATTTGAAGAAATCGTTTTAGGGAAGACCTTAGCCGGTGGTTATCCAAGTGTAGTTCCTGGAACACAGCATCAGCATCACCTGAGAACTTAGATATAAATTCTTGAGGTCCATCCAAGACATTCTGAATCAGAAACTCTGGGAGTGAGGCCTAGCAATCTGTGTTTTAACAGTCTTAGCAATCTGCGTTTTAACAATTCTCCAAGTATATCTGATACATGCTGAAATTTAGAACCAGTTAACTAAGGAAAGAGTATGAAACCTACATTATACTGTTTTCTTCTGCTGCCTTATGGTAAGATTAAAAGGACATCTGCACCAAAGCTTGTAGAATGAGAGCATGGTAGAAATAAAACAACCCAAATAAGTAAAACAACAATCTTTGAAATGGGGCATCCAAGCTGAATATAATAAAAGGATGTCATTTTGTTAGAAAAATCTTACAACTCTGACCCCAGAATGATTCAGAAGAAACTTTAATTCAGAATGTGAAGACATTCTAGATTGAAACTTAGATGTTTCTATTGAAGAAGAAAGTTGTATTTAAGTCTAAGAATAATTAAATATTATGGTTGGTTAATGATTGTACATGTGCATTGAATTTAGTGTTTCTTTTTCTCCAGAAAATCTGTTAATAAATTATAAGTGTATCATAATAAACAACATATTAGAACTTATAAGTTAATAGAAATTAAAAGGCAACCAATCTATATTAAACAGATAGAATTCTTTACTGAGGGAATTGTCAGAGCCTTTGAAACGATAAAACTCAAAGTTCTAAGAGGTCCATAGACTAGCTTGATTTTTAAATCTTGACCACTGAGCCCTTTGTTTACAGAAAGTTTGGTGAAACCCTATTTCAATTGATTAACTTTGGTAAATGTATTTAGATATGTAAAAAATTGTTTTGTTATGAGTTATTATTAAGGGAGATAGAGATGCCAGAGATAGAGGTTAGGGACTTTCTAGTTACCTAAGTTTTTTTTCGTTTGTTTTTTGTTTATTTGTTTGTTTGTTTTTTGTTTTTCTGACCTCAACTGGAACAAAGATAACCTGTATCAAACCTTCCTTTCATTGGTGTTTGTCAGAGATAGAATTTTGGGGTAGGTAGAAAAGAGACTGATTCAAGCTGACTAGCTAAATTTGTACTTAAACTGTGGAAACCTATCAGGAATTTCTATGGCAAATATTACTCTGAACAGGTTGTCCTAAGTAGTATAGGGGACCAACTTCATTGGCAGATATCATATTTCAATGCCTATTCTCTGTGAATGCCCAGCATGCCTGAAGTCCCTATGAATCATTTATTTCCAGTAGCTCCTAGAAAAGATAAGGCATCCCATGGGCTTAGGTCTCAAATTTTCATCATTCTCCGGTTCTACTGAACCATAATAATGTCTTAGTTAATAAAATGTTTTTTTTATTAGGTAAAAATTCAAATAAATTTAACTTAAATATCCAAAATGTAGTAACAGAATATATTCAGTCTGCTTATCAGTTGACTAATGAAACAGAAAAAACGTGAATTAAATAAGGTATTTAAATCTCATCACTGTCACCACCAAACAAAACAAATCTGAAAAACATATCTTTGATGATGTTTTAGATAATATAGACTGAACAATACTTAATGCTATAAAATTTATGGAATAAACGTTTATTTATGAAACTTATTTTCATGGCATTACAATGACATCCAGGGGCTGCATCTTTAAATAATACATATTTAAATATTGTATACTTTTCAAATAGAGGGTAATTTAATCTTTTTCTGAAACTTGTTCTCTGTATACTTCCAGGCTGTTATATAAGAAATCTATCATTTCAAAGGTCACCTGAGAGGAAAGATAAAGTTTAAATAGGGAGAATTTTATAGTGAGCAAATTATTTCCATCTTCTTTTTGTCTTAATATGATAATAGCTTAATTTCTTTATTTTACTTCCTTAATTTCTTAATTTCTTAATTTCTTTTTACTTCCTGAGACTACTCTTCTTTATTTATACCTGAAGGGAACTTCAGTAGCGCTTTATTCTATGCTGTTTTAATTTCATTTATACTAGTCAGTTAGTCGTTTACCTGTGACTCAGTTTCAGATTAGATCCCAGCTATTTTCTTTACAGTTATCTATCACTACCACGAAATACACTAAAAAAGTCTTGAGATAGCCTTAACTTATCTGCCCTCAAAGAATGTATTTTTAATTTTTTTTCTATTTAGAGAATTTTAAAGGGGTTACCTTAGCAACTGCTGCAGTGTACATATTCCACTGGGATTTTGTTAGTCTGACTTTTTATAGCAATGTAATGTTAACAGAGCACAAGAAAGTGAGCACATTCTCTCTATAGAGCAAACTTTCAATCTAGGTCATAGATACATTTCTCAGAGAAATCTTTCTTTATGACTTGATAGTTTTTTTTCATAATCATTATTCCCTTTTTTATGATTCCAAATAATTACCTCTGTTTTTTTAAATAGAGAAGTTAGAATGCAGGAAGAGAATGGAATGATAGGCATAAATATTGTAGTTTTTGTTAAAATGTTAAAGTTAGAAAAATAAATTAGGGAGAAATATCTGAAATAAAGAATAAGTTTCATGTTTTTGAATCATGTAACTTTTTGAGAGTAGAAAAATAATATTCAAATTGTTGTGTAATTGTAACCCAATTAGGCTGAGATTACTTGGTTAATGATCAAGAAGCAAGGAGTTAGTCATATTTCAGCCATTTGCAAGTATTTTACATTATACCATATGAAACTCATAAATACATCATATTATATATACATATTATGTATAATACAACATAAGCTACAAAAATGCTTTAGGAAGAGAAATATTTTTGACTATGTGGTTTTGGCTTATTAAAAAAGATCACGCCATGGGGAGAAGTTGGTCAAAAGGAACAAAATTTCAGTTATATCAGATGAAAAACTTTTAGAGATCTCCTGTACCTTAGGGTGACTACAGTTAATAATACTGTACTGTATATTTGAAATTTGCTAAGACAGTAACTCTTAGGTGTTCTCACCCCCCACTCCCTCACACACACACAGAAAATTTAACTATGTGAAGTGATGAATATGTTAATTAGATTACTATAGTAATCATTTCGTAATTTATATGTATATCAACACATTACATTGCACACCTTAAAGATATACAATATTTATAATAAATACATAAATAAATAAATATTCTCATTCTAAAAAGATCATGCAATTTTAAAGTACAAAGCAATAATCATCTCAATAGTTAAGCTATTTGAAGAGCCGATAATTTACACAATAAAGCCACATTTATCTACTGATGTTGGGAAATGTAGTATTTGCTATAAATAAATGTTATAGTTATATGCTAAGTGCCAAAATGATGTGTGTATGTGTGTTACTGAGTGAGAATGTCACAAAATATTATACATATTCTTGCTTTGGTCTAAAGCTTTTAGTGCTATCTCTGCTGGGACGCTGAGAGTCAGATGAAAATAAGCTCAAGAAGAAAAATTATTCCCAAGCCCAATTCTGGTTTCTAGTCAACTATTTTTTTTTGTAAAAATTATTAACATTTTCAGAGAAGTTTTAAATAATAGGTATTATAACTAATGAATATTTAATATATTATACATAATTATTTATATATAAATATATATGTAAACATATTATAAATAAATATATATAAGATTCTGATCAATCTTGTTTTTTTTTTCAGTCCTCATCCCAATCTGAATAAATACTGAAGACTTTATTGGTTATGTTTGTAATGTATTCCGATGAAGTTATTTCACTAAAATACAAATAAAGGGCAAGGCCTTAAGTTTGGGTTGATTCCTTAATGATTCCTGGACATGGCTTTCACTATCAACCATGTTCCATATTGGAACCCAGAAATCCCTGGATGGGCTATTAGGTTGTTGGAATGACCATTTGCTCCTCATACTTTAGGCTATAGAATTGCTTGATTTTTAAAGTATTTATTGCTGCTTTTCATAGTTATTCTACTTCTTGCTACTTCTGCTATTATCAGTTTTCTCAGCCAGAGAAAACTAAAGAACTATGTCTCTCTCCTTAGTTCTCTATGTTATGCTATTATGAACTGAGGAGTTAGAATAAATGTGTTTGGATTACATAAATTTTAAAACATATTTATGAAGCAGAATTTTTGTGTAGAGCACTGTACTAAGTCATTAACAGAATACCAAGTTGTCCAAAATGTAGACATCTAATATATAGCTTCCTTCTTTAGAATTTTTTAAGACTTTTTTTTTAGGTCATTTAGATTTACAGCAAAATTGAGAGGAAGGTACTCTCTGTCTCCACACATACATGGCCTCCCCCATTATCAACATCTCCCATCAGAGTGGTACATTTGTTGACATTTATTACAATTGATGGTCTATATTAATACATCATAATCATTCAAAGTCCACAGTTAACTTTATAATTCACTCTTTGTGTTGTACATTCTATGGGTTTGGACAAATGTATAAAGACATGTATCCATCATTATGGTATCATACACCCTACTTTCTCTGTCCTAAAAATCTTCTGTGCTTCAAATATTCATCTTTTTCCCCTTGCCCAACATGTCAAATACTGATTTTTTGTTTTTTACTGTCTCCACAGTTTTACCTTTTCCAGAATGTCATATAGTTGGAATCAAACTATATGTAACTTTTTCAGATTGGCCTCTTTCACCTAGTAGTATTTAAGTTTCCTCCATGTCTTTTCATTTTAGTGCTGAATACTATACTATTGTCTGGATGTGCCACAGTTTGTTGCTTCATTTACATATTGAAGGACATCTTGGTTGCTTCTAGAATTTTGGCAGTTATAAATAAAGCTTTTGTAAGAAAGCATCAAATTGTCTTCCAAAGTTGCTATATCATTTTATATTTCCAGTAGCAATGAAAGAGAGTTCCTGTTGCTCCACATCTTAACCAGTATTTGCTGTTGTTAGTGCTTCAGATTTCGGCCATAATAATATCTCATTGTTGTTTTAATTTGCATTTTCCTGATGAAATACAATGTGACCTTTATGTTTTTATGGTCTATATTTCCCCAAATATTGATTTCAATCTCTCTCTTCATTTCCTTCCTCAGAATCACACTTAATTTCATTGTTTCAGCCATCTCTTCCATATGTAGGAACATAAATTTTAGAATACTTGTAACAAGCTCCAAGATGGTTGAAAACATAAATTTTTTGGCCAACTAAAGTGTTTCAAAGTGAGAACTTCCTAGGATATTATATTTTTCATAAACATCTATTGGGTTGGTTATTAACCCATTGTGTTTATTATTGGTTGAAAAGTCTCAGAATCATTTTAAAATCTATGCTCTGACTCAACTTTCAAATCTAATCAAGTTTTGTCCCTAGTGTCTTTTACGCACATATCTTACATATATTCCTTTTTTTTTTTTTTTTTCCAGTTCGATTTAATTAACCTAGCAGAGATGGGGAGGTTGGCCAAGGCATCACAGCTGATGAGATTCAGAGTTCTAGCCATTGGTCAACACAGCCACACTTTGAGATTCAAGTACCTCTGAGTTCTTTCCATTTTTTTTTGTTGTTGTTCACATCTATTTTCCAGAAAGTTTGATTTTGTCACATTGTGACTCCTGGATAAACTCCTTATAACCAGAAGATTTTCATGAAGTAAGATCACCATTCATCTATATGTAAATTTACATGTGTAATGCAAAATTAAGAGGTCAGTTAAGGAAATATTGTATAGGATTAGTGAGAAGTGAGTTGTCTGTATTTTTATTTTAAATTTCCTCTGAGATTTTTGTCCCGAACTAACAAATGATAAGATTGCTGTTTATATAATAGTGTATCAGCCCTCCTCAAACTTACCTCTATCTGAAATATTCTCATTTTTCTTGAAATCCCTATAAACCACCTATAACCAAGGTGAACCGTTACTACTCTATATTTTCTGTATTTTCATACCTCCATGGTTTTGCTTATGATGTTCTCATGCTTGAAATGCACACTTGACCAATCTATAAACCATCAAATTCATTTTTTTCTTTTCAATTTTAGCCTTTCTTGATGTCTGCAGCTAGATTTTCTCCTGTCATCATGCACCTGTCTTATCTTTACTTCATGAATAAACTCTTTTTACTAAATATTTTTGTTTAATAATATCATATTTATAAAAAGTATTGAAATCATAAGTATGTATGGCTTGATGAAAAAGCACCAAATTGTCAATGATATAAACAATCTCTATAGCAAGAATTAGACTATACCAGCATCTT
>NW_011888783.1:24557821-24560068 GCF_000151845.1 Pteropus vampyrus | reverse complement strand
AAATACAATGTGACCTTTATGTTTTTATGGTCTATATTTCCCCAAATATTGATTTCAATCTCTCTCTTCATTTCCTTCCTCAGAATCACACTTAATTTCATTGTTTCAGCCATCTCTTCCATATGTAGGAACATAAATTTTAGAATACTTGTAACAAGCTCCAAGATGGTTGAAAACATAAATTTTTTGGCCAACTAAAGTGTTTCAAAGTGAGAACTTCCTAGGATATTATATTTTTCATAAACATCTATTGGGTTGGTTATTAACCCATTGTGTTTATTATTGGTTGAAAAGTCTCAGAATCATTTTAAAATCTATGCTCTGACTCAACTTTCAAATCTAATCAAGTTTTGTCCCTAGTGTCTTTTACGCACATATCTTACATATATTCCTTTTTTTTTTTTTTTTTCCAGTTCGATTTAATTAACCTAGCAGAGAGGGGAGGTTGGCCAAGGCATCACAGCTGATGAGATTCAGAGTTCTAGCCATTGGTCAACACAGCCACACTTTGAGATTCAAGTACCTCTGAGTTCTTTCCATTTTTTTTTGTTTTTGTTCACATCTATTTTCCAGAAAGTTTGATTTTGTCACATTGTGACTCCTGGATAATAAATTCCTTATAACCAGAAGATTTTCATGAAGTAAGATCGCCATTCATCTATATGTAAATTTACATGTGTAATGCGAAATTAAGAGGTCAGTTAAGGAAATATTGTATAGGATTAGTGAGAAGTGAGTTGTCTGTATTTTTATTTTAAATTTCCTCTGAGATTTTTGTCCCGAACTAACAAATGATAAGATTGCTGTTTATATAATAGTGTATCAGCCCTCCTCAAACTTACCTCTATCTGAAATATTCTCATTTTTCTTGAAATCCCTATAAACGACCTTTAACCAAGGTGAACCGTTACTACTCTATATTTTCTGTATTTTCATACCTCCATGGTTTTGCTTATGATGTTCTCATGCTTGAAATGCACACTTGACCAATCTATAAACCATCAAATTCATTTTTTTCTTTTCAATTTTAGCCTTTCTTGATGTCTGCAGCTAGATTTTCTCCTGTCATCATGCACCTGTCTTATCTTTACTTCATGAATAAACTCTTTTTACTAAATATTTTTGTTTAATAATATCATATTTATAAAAAGTATTGAAATCATAAGTATGTATGGCTTGATGAAAAAGCACCAAATTGTCAATGATATAAACAATCTCTATAGCAAGAATTAGACTATACCAGCATCTTGTACTCCGCCTTCATGTCACCTCCAACATTAGTTGCCATAGTCAACAGATCTAACCTCAAATTTAGTTTTGCATTTTAATTAACTTTAAATAATGGAATGATATTGAATATATTTATGGCTTTGTCTTCTTTTGCTCAACAATATATTTGCGACATTCATTCATATCATTTTGTGTAGCAATAGTTCACTTACTTTTCACTACTGCATAGTCTGCTATTACATAAATATGCGATAAAATTATTTATTAGTTCTAATATATATGGGCCTTCGAGTAGTTTCAAATTTTTAATCATTTTAATACTGTGGCTATAACTTTCTTGTAGATGCATTTGTTCTTTCTGTAGACACATGTATGCATTTCTGGGTACATACTTTGGAGTAAATCGTTGCATCATAGATTAAGCATGTGTTCAGCATTAATATACACTGCTAAACAATTTTCAAAGAGGTTATACTAATTTACAGTCCCAGCAACAGAATATGAGAACCTCAGTTGCTCTCAGTCACCAACATTTGGAATTTTCATTATTTTTTTCATAAGGACTTTATCAGTTATCAATTTGCCGCTCTCTCTGGTTTGCTTTTTAACCTTTTTTATAATTGTGGTAAAAAAAAAAAAAAAGACATATAACAACATTTTTACTCTTTTAATATTGTGTTTAATTGTGTTTAATTAACTGAAAATGTGTAATTTTGGTGATTATTACTTTTTTGTGTTCTATTTTTAATTAACCTAGCAGAAGGTCATAAATTTATGTTCCTATATAATATTCTAAAGGCTTTATTATTTTCCATTTTATATTAAATCTTTAATCTATCTGGAACCCCGAATATTATGTGAGATGATAATCAAAATACACTTTTTTCTTGTGTATTTATTTTACCTAACACCATGTATTGAAAGTCTTTTTTTCTTTACTAGTCTGCAGTATCATATTTACTATAAAGTTTTTACGTGCATGTGGATCTATTTCTGGATTTTATTCTGTTACACTTA
>NW_011888783.1:24548195-24557771 GCF_000151845.1 Pteropus vampyrus | reverse complement strand
CAAAGAGGTTATACTAATTTACAGTCCCAGCAACAGAATATGAGAACCTCAGTTGCTCTCAGTCACCAACATTTGGAATTTTCATTATTTTTTTCATAAGGACTTTATCAGTTATCAATTTGCCGCTCTCTCTGGTTTGCTTTTTAACCTTTTTTATAATTGTGGTAAAAAAAAAAAAAAAAGACATATAACAACATTTTTACTCTTTTAATATTGTGTTTAATTGTGTTTAATTAACTGAAAATGTGTAATTTTGGTGATTATTACTTTTTTGTGTTCTATTTTTAATTAACCTAGCAGAAGGTCATAAATTTATGTTCCTATATAATATTCTAAAGGCTTTATTATTTTCCATTTTATATTAAATCTTTAATCTATCTGGAACCCCGAATATTATGTGAGATGATAATCAAAATACACTTTTTTCTTGTGTATTTATTTTACCTAACACCATGTATTGAAAGTCTTTTTTTCTTTACTAGTCTGCAGTATCATATTTACTATAAAGTTTTTACGTGCATGTGGATCTATTTCTGGATTTTATTCTGTTACACTTACACAACTTGACTATCTTTTCGTCAATACCATATTCTCATAATGTTTTTTTCAATATTATCTTACTATTCTTACCTCTGTATTTCCACATAATTTTCAGAATCAGAACATCTATATATACACACACAAACAACTGTTAAGATTACATTAATTCTAAGGATATATTTGAATAAAATAAATGCATTTACACCATTAAATTTTTTGGTACAAGGACATAGCATGTTCCTCACTCATTGGCCCTTTTTAAACTTATTTCACTGATGTTTTAAAGTTTTGCATATAGAAGTATTGCACACCATTTGTTAGATTAGATATTTTTTTTCTAGTGGTGATGTACAGCAATTAAAGTCAACTTGATAAATTCAGTTACTAATTCTAATAGTTTAACTATACATTTATTTTTTTTAATTGTGGTAAAATTCACACAATATAAAATTGATCATCTTAATCACTTTCAAGTATACAGTTCAGTAGTGTTACATATATTCACATTGTTGTGCAACTAATCTCCAGAACTCTTTTTATTTTCCAAGACTAAAACTCTATATGCATTTAACAATGACTCCCCATTTCTCCCTCCCCCAGCCCTGGCAACTACCATTCTAGTTTCTCTCTATATAAATATGACTACTCTCTGTACCTCATATAATTGGAATCATATAGTATTTGTTTTTTGTGACTGGTTTATTTCACTAGGATATGTCTTCGATGTTAATCCATATTATAGCATGTCAAAATCTCTTTCCTTTTTAAGATTGAATAATATTCCATTGTATGTATATGCCACATTTTATATATCCATTCTTCAGTCAATGGACATTTGTGTTGCTTTCTGACAAATAAAACATTTTATTTTTTTGTTGTTCATTCTCATAATTTCATTGATTTTTCTTTAATTTTGTACTGGCTAGGTTCTCCAGTACAATATTGAATAAAAGTTGTGATTGAATGTAATCGTTTCCAATTTCAGTGGGGGAAGCATGATGCTTGCTGTAGGTTTTTGCAGCTATTCTTTATTAGATTAAAAAAATTCCCTTCTAGTCTTAGTTTGCTAAGATTTTTTTTTCCCCAAACCATGAGTGGGTGTTGAATTATATCAAATACTTTTCTACATATTTAAGATTACATAATTTTTCTCCTTTGTTCTGTTAATGAGGTGAATTACGTTATTTATTTTTCAGAATGGTAAATAATCTTTATCACCGAAAAAAGCTCAGTTAGTCATGGTATATTGGCTTGACTTAATTTGCTAATATTTGTTTAGAAAATGTTTACCTATGTTTAGAAAAATTAGCCTAGAATTCTTCTAACTATCAATATCATAGATGTTTAAGTTTTACATCCTCATTAAATAAGTTAGGAGTAAGTTCACAATTGTTCAATTTTCTGGAATAGTTCGACTAACATTATTGTTTTCTCCACCTTAAAAATTAAGAATAATTCTCCATCAAAATTTTCTATAGCCAAAGTTTTCTTAGTTGAAAAAATGTTAGTTATAGATTGCGTGTTTTAATAAATACAAGATTATTCAGATATTCTCTTTCCCCTTATGTCACTTTTGTGTTTTATAAAGATTTTTCTCATTTCTTCTATATTTTGAAATATATTGTTAGGTATTATAATAAAGTTGTTCACAAAACTATGTTATAATGTTTGTAATGTCTAGATGATCTATACTGCTATCTCCTTTTCTATTTCTGATATTGGTATTTTGGGCCTTTTCTCTTTTCTCTTCAATAATCATTCTAGGAGTTAACAATTTTATTACTTTTTCAAACAACAATATTTTGGTTTTGAGATTTTTCTTTATTCTATATTTGCTATCTATTTCATCAATTTCTGCTCATATCTTTATCATTTTGTTACTTCTTTCTTTAGCTTAATTACTTTTTCCTGAGATAGATGGATGTTAAAATCTTTGGCTTTTCAGTCTTTCTTCTTTTCTAGTATATGTCTTTAAGGTCATAAATTTCCCTAAAAGTGCAGTTATAGCTTTTATCCTTTGTTAAGTTATAGTTACATTCCATAAATATTTACATATTTCATTTACATAGCCATCCAGTTCAATATATTTCCTAATAGTCCTTTTTATTTATTTTGACCCATGATCTATTTAGTAGAATATTCCACAGTTTCCAAATATTTAGAGTGTTCTAGTTATCCTTACTATTTATTTTCATTTAATTTCACTGCTTTACAATATATTCTCCATGTAATTACACTCCCTTAAAATTTTTTTAGGCTTCCTTTATTTCCTCAGCATTTGGAATATTTATTAAAATTGAAAGTATTCTGTACCTTAAAGAAATTTTGTCCTCAGGTGTGTCTTCCTGCAGTTATATTTATGTTTTGATTTCTGTATTTTTGTTACTGTATTTTTTATAATAACAGAGGTAGTATTTCTATTTGATCATTTTAGTTTCTAGTATCCTTCTGATATGTTCTATATTGTCATACAAATTCATAACAAATTGAATATAGTGGTTCTGTTTCTATTTTCTGTTTTTTTTTTCTCTTGATCTTTCTCGTGTAATTTGTAATCTCTTATGCCTAGTAATTTTGATTTAATGCCAAACATTGTGTATGGAAAGATATTTTTATGCTGTAGATGACGTATTCTGCCAAGGAAAGTTTAATTTTTTTTCTGCCGGTCTGGGTTAGGGGTGAATAAATTTAAGTTTGAACCTTATTATTATTTAGATGTTTCTACTTGTAAAGGATGGTTTATTTCTCTTCACCATTATCCCAGGTTGTATACCTTCAAAGGCTTCAACTGTAAACCTGAAGTGTTTGCCCATATCTTCCTCCTTGTTCACTTTGAAATATCATTTTGTCCCATCAACCTCACAAAACGACCAGAAGCTCTGCCCAGTTTCTCAGGCTCTGTGCTATGATTTGCTTTCCACCTTTTCAGCCTATCAGATAGTACATGTTAATTGGCGAATACGTCAAGAGGAAAAATAAATTGCACTAAATATTGGGCTCACCTTTCTGTGATTTCCTTTAATCTCGACGTCTATAACTATCCAAAGTCCGATACATTCAGGTAGTTGGTCTGCAACAACCTAGTCTTGCCTTAACAGAATTGGAAAAATTGTTGATAGTTTTTTGAAGGCAGATTTCATGTGTGCCCTAAATTTCTCCATTTTAGCACAGTACCATGAAGATAGCATGTGCTCAACAAAAGATTTTGAATGCTTTCCCACAGTGATAATCAGTAGTTGATTAATACTTCCTTTATTGAAATGTTAAATAAATATTATATGATCACTGTGGTGAGTGAAATAATGCAAGTAAGTATAAACAATTAATGATCTTTCCTTAATTACTTTCGCCTTCATTCATTATCAAACAATGTTAATAGCCTTTATATTCCCTCTTATCCTTGTACATACAAAATTATGAACATACATATGCACATAGAGTTTTAGTTTGATTACTTCTACAAAAATGAATCTTTTTTTCAAGTGAATTTAGGTGACTTTACTATGTCTATATTAGTATAGTGAATTTTGGTAATATAGTTCAAGTCTTACCCATTGTAATTCTGTGCTTTCCTTTCTTTCTAACTTTTCCTTAAAAATCGATTTCTAAAATGGACACATTTTCAAAAGCCAAAGTGATAAAAATTGCACTTAAAAAATTTAAAGGTACATTTTAATAAAATGTTCCCTCTATAATTTGATAAAAATAATTTTTCATTTTAGAGAGTAGACAAAACTACTACTTCTTGAAATATAAAATGGATTTTAAACTCTGACTTACTTTTCTTATTTAGCAAAAAAACCCATTTTCCCTTTATATTAACAAAAAGAGATCTGATTCTTCTTTAATTTCTCTTAACATTTATAAAATTAATGTATGAATGATAGCAATTTCAACACTCACACCAACCAACTCTGCTATGTTTTACTGAGACAATTAAAATATTTATTTTAGGCTTTTAGTAATATTTTTTTCTTATAATGTTTCTTGAACATTTAAAAAGTCCTTAAAGCTTTTATTTAAAAAGCATAGCCATTTTAGGTAGGTGGGTAGCTAGAGAAAGAGAATGTGGGAGAGAGGGAGAGAGAGAGACATACACACAGAGATGGATTTAATAATTGAATGTTCACAAACTTTCTTCCTATTGGTCACTACCTACTTTGAAACTTCTGCTTTGTTTCAATTGTTGTTATAATAATCTCTGAATATTTTCTTAAGATATGGTAGATTGACAGTAAAAAATCTGAATCATTTTCCATTCCCATAGTTTTGCCTTTTCTAGAATTTCATATTGTATTATCTTAGAAAGAAACTCAGAAGGTATGGAAATTGAAGTTCTGCACTCAAGCTATCCTTTTGCCAAAATTTGAATCAGTGCTTTCCATTAATTTATGGAACAGCATCAGTGTGCACATCCATCATTTCTCTTGCTGTAAGGAAAGTTTCCATTTTGTTCTGTTTAATTCTATTTTTCTCAGTTAGGGATACTTCCCCTTTATGATCCCATTCTTAAACAAATTCCCTACTGTCTAATTAAGGGTGCTTACAAACAGGACCACCCCTAGGGCTTATCTCTAGGGCGAGCAGGTCATCGGCATAGTTTATACAAGACCCTTTTTATATTTACATGATTTTTAAATGTATTACAATATTCTCGAGTCTATATAAGGTATGACGATTTATTATGAAGATTTTTTAATAGTATGCAGAGACAAGGCTCTTATGACTTATTGGAACACATGATGATTCTTTGCAGTGTCCAAACACAATCTCTTTCTGTTCAGGTTCACGAATGATTGTTTTGCATGTGTTCTATGTTGTCAAATAGCTGTTCCTGGCTAGCTTCATATTTCTAATATTTAGGGGGCAACATTGTTATTAATCACAATGCTGTGGCTCTTTGGAACTTGTTCCCATTGAAACAATACAGATCTCACTGCTGCCAGCTCTTACTACTATTAATTTAATGCTGGTTCATTGTTACGTATGATGCTGCCCCATCCATTATGCTGCCTATGAATACTGGTTTTTAATTGTGCTCTAAGAATTGTAACTGAGAATCATTGATAATTTTGTAGTGCATGTAGGAAAATGAAACAATAATTTTTTCTTGGTCATGTTAAATTTCCTACTTGAGATTTCATAGCATGAACTACACATCATTCATCTATGTCTTCTCTGTAACATGTTAGGCAATAATCACTGCATTCCTAGAATGTGATCCCGTTCAGTGCTTTTCCCACAAGGTCACAAGCAGAGAGGGTAAGCAAGGGCCCATAGGAGAACTAAAAGAGCATCCTATTTGCACAAAGACTATCCATTGTTGTCTGGCACAGTTTAGGGCCAAACCAGGAAACATTATGTCACCTATTCTTGAAGGCAAGAGATAAAATAATGAGAATTGTATGAATAGAGACATTTAATAAGGATTAAAAAGTTAATTCAGTTGGAGGAATATAACAATAAGTATGTATTCACCTAATAAAATATCTTTAAAGAATATTTTAACTTTGAGATTGTGAGTACAATATGTAATTATAGATTTACCGCTGAACACACCCATCATGTTTTTTAAAGTGTATTGACTTTGACTTTTTAAGTATTTTGAGAAACACATTATTTTCTATTTACCTCTTCACTAATCTGATTTTCTAACCCCTGAAGTGAGAACTAATTAATTACTAGCTTAAAAAAACATATCCACTTTGAGTCACTTTGAGGCTACTGGCTGTAATTCATTTAATTGCCACCAGATGGTAGTGGTTATCTGCTTTAAAGTGTACACTGACAGATTAAGATATCTTCACAAATGTCAATATCAAAATAAAGGTAGAGAGAAAGCCAATCATTTCATCTTTAATACCATAACCTGGTTATAGTATTATAGAATAATTATTTTACTTAACAAATATTTTAAAGACTTCATATACTTCAATCACTGAGGAATCAAGAAGGGATACAATTATTGCCTTCAAGGATATTATGGAACAGTAGGACGTAATGGCGAGTTTACAGAGAATGACAATATTGTGTGATAAGAAATAGAGAACAGAAGTGCAGGATTCCATGTGCTCACATGAAATGTACAACTAATCTGTCAAATCAAGGAAGATTTTCTGGAAGACATGATTTTCTATAACGTACAATCACTACGATTTGATGAGAGCTATTGATTGCAAACCAAGTAGCAAAGGAAACTAAAGGATGATAAAAGTTAGCTGGCTAGATACATGGAACAAAAAGAGTACTCCTAAAAGATAATTAGCATGTGCAACACCCCTGTTTAAACAGGAGTTTTTTTAAGAACTAAAAAAATTTTTTTTATGAATGAATGCAAAGAATGAAAGACCTTGAAGAATTTAATCGATTTATGTAGAAATGTAATTGAAGTAATATTTAAAACAATTATAAGACCCCTCAGGCCCAGACTGTTTTGCAGGTGATTTTTACCAAACATTTAAGAAATTAGTAATTCACCCTTGTAAACTTATTCCAGCAAACAAAAAGGGGAAAAGAGGTGCTGGACTAACCAACTAGTTTTAGGAGACTAGTATTATTCCATTTCAAAATTAGATATAAGGAAAGAATAAAAGTTTATAGATTTAGGTCTCTGGTTTCCAGTCTATCATGTAAGGATCTTAGAAGTCACCACTCCATCCTAATAAGTAAAATGCTGAACGAACTGAAAAATCAACAATTCTTCTTAGATCATCAGTGAAGTAAGGTCACAGGATAAATCACGGCCTCCAAAATTAGAGACACACAGATGATAACAGAGAATCACAGCTTACTGGAGTAGAAATCAGTGAGCAAAAACCACTGGGGAAAGCCTGAACTGTAATCGACAAATTACTGGAGATTCGATGTGGTCAGGTGTAAGAGATAAAAACTCGGGGGGAGCCTGTCAGTGGGACCTAGCCACATTTTTATAATTTTTCACTCCTGAAGCTCTAACAGGTTCACTATGAGGACCTGTGAGATCAGAGAAAAATCCCATTGGGCTTCCAGCAAGGGGAGGGAAAAAGTAACCGATACCCAATTCCCACATCATAGCTGATAGATGGAGGATATATTTGGAATTTCTGGTATATTTTATTCTTTTTCCTTTTTTTTTTTCTTTTTTGCCTGGCATAAATAATCACCTATCCACGTTTATAAGATCCCAAATTTATGTCTACCTAAAGCACAATAAAACTCTAACAGTAGAAATGGCTTGAAAAGTATTCATCTCAAAGACACAATGAAAAGATTTGAGCAATGAAAGAGCAACATTTATTAAAGTCTGGATGGGCGCAAACTAATCACATTAGTCTTTTTCATGGGTCTTCTTTCTCATCTTGTCATGTCCTTCCATTTTCAAATTATTAATTAAAGTCCATAAAATAAAATGTTAAAATAAATAAATAAAATTGAAAAAAATAAACTAATTTTCAAAACAAACAAATAAATAAGTCCATAGAATAGTGATTACTTTAGTTTGTATCTAATGTCCTATTGCTGTTCCAGGATATCACATTATATTTATTTGTCATGTATTCTTAGGGTCCTCTTGGCTGTGCCAGTTTCCCAAAATTTCCTTGTTTAATGACCCTGACAGTTTTGAGGAGTACTGATCAGGTATTGTGACACAGGAGCTCCAGGCCAGGAACCTGCACCCAGACCTTGGATAGTCCCAAAAACCCACCAGGAGGGCCAGCAGAGTGAGCCAGGCCATTTATTACTCACAATATAAGCAGGCTTCCCCATTTGGTCGGTTGGAGCTGCAGGAAGTCAGCCAGCCAAGAGCAGGCATTGTTTTATATGGGAGCAGAGGAGAGGAGGATTGCCTCGCTCCTGGGAATAAGGGTCATTCCCCTCCCCACTCCACCCCCACTCCCAGGATGAGAGCCTTACATGCTGCCTAGATAGTGTTGGGGAGGACCCTGCCAGCTGTGTCCTTGAGCAGAGCAGGGAGATAATGTCCAAAGGGGCAAATAGTGCCCATGGGAGCAATGGGAAGTATCTTTGGGGTCAAGTACAGCCCAGAGAACGCTTTGATCCTTGTCCTTCTTGGGGCTGCTGATCCAGCAGTCCTCTTTGCCCCCCGTGTCTGTAGAGGGGCTATGTTTGAATTAACCCCACAGGTATATTATAGGACATTCTCTATTGGATTTTATCTGATGTTTTTCTCGTGATTAGACTGCTGTTATGGGGTTTTTGACGGGGGCAGGGGAAAATCACAAAGGTTAAGTGCTACTTTTACCACATCATATCTAGGGCACATGATTCACAAATATTGATGTTGACCTTGATCACCTACCTGAAGTACTGTTTATCAGGTTAACTCCACAGTAAAGTTAGTCAACCCCTTTCCGTACTGCACTCTTTGGAAGGAAGTCACCATGTGCGGCCCACAATTAAGGAGTATGGAGTTATGTTCTACTAACTTTAGTGTGGAGTATTACATAATTTATTTTGAAATTATTCTTCATAGGAGATCAGTCTTGTGTGCCTCGTTTATTCAATCATTTATTTGCATCAATGTGAACTCATGAATATGTATTTTTTTGTGTTTTGGTCAATAATCTATTTACATTGTTGCTCAAATTGTTTCAGCTTTTCCTTGGGGACCTCTTTCAATTCTCCTCTGTGCCCCTTTGACCTATCCCAGATAATGCAACAGATTTTGTTTGATTGTTTAGGCACTTCTTACTTTCAGGAACTATGAGATGCTCTAGATTCATTTTGTATATTTTCTACCCCAATTCTATATTCTGCCATTTCCCCCAAGGATTTCTGGTTCTTTTTATTGGAGAATGGTATTAGAAACCAAGATTTGGGCATTTTGTGTGCTTCTTGCTACTGGCGTGTCATTTCTTTCAGGTGCTCTCAGCTGACAGAATTATGTTTGTATACTAACCTGTGCATATACACATATCTATAAACATATAAATATCAGTTTTAGATATAAAGGAACTACATCAACACATAATCACTCAAAGTCCATAGTTTACTGTAGGATTCACTCTAGACATTGTACATTCTATGACTTTGGAC
>NW_011888783.1:24512752-24547320 GCF_000151845.1 Pteropus vampyrus | reverse complement strand
CACATTCATCTCTTTATCTTCCCTGGAAAACTGTTAGGAGACTGTTCTTAACACTTCTTGGATCAGATGAGTTGTTGGGCTTTTTGCCTTACTCCCTCAGTATAAACCTGCAAAATATAAAATCATTTAACTGAACTCTAGATTTGGTCCCCAGTAACAGTATATCAGTATATTCCACAACTTGCTTTGCAGTCAGTCATTCAGCTCTTTTTCTTTAACGTCATCCTTTTTAGTTTATTGGGCAAGGATCCAGAGAACTGGCACTTTTGGCTTATTCTTTCTTTCTTTCTTTCTTTCTTTTTTTTTTCTATTTGTGTTTATAATTAACTCTCTAAATCTAAAAGTGGTTCATTATAGCCTTATCAGTTGAAATTGTCAGTCCTTGCCTGGTAAGTATGAACTCCATGATATTCTTTCAGATTTAATATTTAGTATAAATTCATTTTTGTCAATATTTGTGTATGCTTTAACAGAATATACAACCAGATGTAAAGTCTCTCTATAAATATTAATATTTGTTTCTGATTGGAAATAATTTTCATTGATGGATAAAATTTTTTTCATCAATTTAGAAAGAATCGATATATTTATAATATTGAGAGTTCCAACCCATGAACATCATATATATCTCCATTTATATCAGACATCTTTCATTTCCCTCAATAATATTTTTAGTTTTTGATGTAGATGTCGTATATAATTTAATTGAATTTTTCTTCAATATTTCATGTTTTTGATGTTATTTAAGTTTTTTCATTTTCTATCTGTTTTTTATTTTCTGCTTATTTAGAAATGCAATTAATTTTTGTATATTTACCTTATATCTAGGTGCCATGTGAAAAAAAGGTCTAAAAAGTCTCATTGTCTACGTGTACAATAAAGTCATTTGCAAAAATGTGCTCAATTTCTTGCTTTGTAAATTAATCGTTTTATTCTTGATTTATTACATAGCTAGGATTCTGGTAATATTTTCTGTGAGGAGTGATTGCATGCATCCATGTCTTGTTCTTCATCTTTAGAGAAAACTTCTAATTAGTTCGCCATTAATTACAATACATGTTGTAGCTTTTTAAAAGACATTCTTTATCAGATAAGAAAATTTTCTTTCTATTTCTTGTTTGCTAAGAAAAAGAAATTTTTAATTTTAATTGCACTTCAAAAACACTGACTGAATATTTGATAATAAAAAATATTGTTTCGAGGGTGTAAGATATAAATGTATTTTACAAAATTTCTTATATTTTAGTGATACACTCTGAAACATATAGAGATGAAATGATGTGATGCTATGAATTTGCTTTGAAATAGTATAGAGGAGGGAAGCAGATGGGTTGTGGCTGAGGCAGATTGCCTGTAGGTTCATGTTGACTGGGGTTCGTTTTACTCTTCTATTTTTTAATATGTTGAAAATCTATAATAAAGAAGGTAAAATTGAAAAAGTATTTTGACATGAAATTTTTAACACCTGGTTAATCAAAATAAATGTGCTAAGTTTAATTCAGTGTGCCTCAATTCTTTCATTCACTTCTATCAGTAGCAACTGGTATTTCTTAACCTTATATAAGGCTATCCGCAGTTTTATTTCCTGTGCAATCTAACCCCACCAGAAATAAAACTATTGGTTAGCCCTAAATTTGACTTAGCCCTTTTTATATAGAAATTGAACATGCCGTTGACTATTAACTCATAATACATGTGAAGTAAGAAAGACTAAACCTGTAATAACAATGGCAGGAGCCAAAGTGGACGTGTGTGTGTGTGTGTGTGTGTGTGTGTGAGAGAGAGAGAGAGAGAGAGAGAGGCAGAATGAATGTGAGTTCATGATATTATAATTCATTTAGGCTTAATAAGTTACGCTTTCAAAGCTTTATTTTCTTTATTCATAAAAAATTCTAAAACCTTCATTAAATTATAAAGATTAAATGAGACACTATGCCAGAAGTTTTATTATCATTTTTGGCACATAATATGTGCCCAATAAAATTGGTCTTTAATTTACTACTGAGAAAATTCTAAACTTTGCTTCAAGTCAAGCCACCAAAAAAAAAGAGTTTCTCTTTTGGTGAATATGAAGAAATCCTAGCAACCCGTAGCTTTCTCCAGTACGGGTATTGTAAAGTTTGAGAACAGGCAGTGGTATTTGCTACACTAAAGTGGATCTTTTCAGAACAGGTGTCAGAAGCACAATTTAGTTATGTTTCAAAATGAGTCTCAGCTTGAACTATAAAAAATTTGGGAGGATCCAGGGAATTGAACTAAAAAATTTAGACTACTTTTTCTCTTTTACGCCACTGGTCCAAACTTCAAACCTGATTAGGAGTAGGACTGGAGAAGAAACAAGACCTTCATGCTACCTTTTCCATCACTGTCCCCAGTTACTGACCAAACCACAAAAGTGGTGTGGATACATAGATTTTTCAAAAATTAAAATATCCTCTTCAAGCTTATATAAATACATTTGGGAATATATTCATGTTCAATATAACTAGTCCTTTTATCTATATGCTTGGAGATTCACTGATTCACTTAACTTTACTTCAAGTTAAAATTTTAATTTACCCAGGACCCAAACCGGGCATAGCATTATGGTAAAGTGTTTCAGAACAATCACATTTTACAGATGTCAATTTAGGGTCACCTAGTCCAAGCACCTGTAATTATAAGTGAGGAAATTGGCACAGAGAGTTTGCTTTTTGTGCAAGGTTGCCATAAAATCATTAAAAAAGAAAACTCACTACTATTTTAAAATTATAGTTGAAAAATTCAGAGGTGGATTCAGCCTTTGAAATTGCCTTATTATCCCTTCTAATTCCATGAGTAAAAGAACTAAGGTCCAGAGGTTATAGGAGACCTGGAATCTGGAATCGCACTCCTGACCACCAGTCTACTCTTCTCTCTTTATGCTGTGTGGCCAATACTTTTTCAGATCTGTGACACAATATTTTTAGTTGGGAAATATAATTTATATGGCAGAGCATGAGACATAACTGTAATTATACTCACACTTGTTTTATCAGTATTTTTTTTTTAGAGAATGAAAAGTATTTTACGCAGATATTTCAACTAAAGAACTACATCAGTTCTATTTTATTTGCTTGCCAGGTATATTCTCCTTTTTAGTAAACCTCTTTTTATTTCTGTTCTTCACCTTACTTTTCCTTTTAAAAATTCTCCTTTATATGGTTACCATGGAAATAGCTTTCTTCCCCTTCAATTTTCTCAGTAATTTGAAGCTATTTATTTTATGGGATATATACTGGCATCTTTATTTTTTCAGGGAGACACCCACCTTAAGTGTTAGTACGGAATTTATATTTTTTTGATTCCATTTAATGCATTTTCCTCACACTAAAATCTAACCACACCCAAAGAATCCTGATTTTAGCTGTATGTTAGTCATTACACACAATCATCGATAGATGTCACTATACACCGTGTATTAAAACAAGCAAACTTAAATGTAATAAAAGTGATTCTGGAGCCTCTGAGCAAAGGGATGAAGGTTACAAAACGTGGCAAAAATGCCTATTTTATATCAGTCATCAGTGGCATTAAACATTGTATCTCTTAGTGGTTTGTGATATAGTTACTTGTTGGAAAATTAGTCCTTTTCAGGTCACTGTGTTACCTTGAGCAAATTAGTAATGCTTTAGCAACTCAGTTTCATCATCTTTAAAGTGAGGGTGAAGGACAAGATTATCTCTAGTGTCTCTGTGAAACTTCAAACCAAGAATTTTAAATAGTATTATTGCTATTGTTGTTTAATGTAAGAAAATCATGGTAATTGATTGAAGCAATCATCCTCCATTTGTTTAAATCCCCCAAACAACTGGTTCTTACTCCCTTTGAAGTACTGATTTGCAGGATTTGAGAATACTGAGGGGATGTGTCATTGTTTGAGCTACATCAGGAACTACCAAGGCACTGAAACAAAGAGGCAGATTAAAGACAATTCAGAAGCACAGCAAAAGTTTAGGACAATCTTGCAACGAAATGTTAATACCTAGCCTCGGAATACACTAAAGCAAAACCACAGAACTACTTTGCTTACTTCTGGCTCTGTCACTTGCTAAGTGCATCAACTTTTTGTGCCTCTTTTTTCTTCTCTCTAAAATTCTAATAAATGCTGTCTCATAGAATTGTCATGATGATCTGCTTATGTAAGGATATAGAATAGTGCTGTGTGATCAACCTTACCATCACCATTATCTAAAATAAATATCATCAATGTTACTGCTAGTTTATTCGCCATGTACTTGCTTATCTGGATATGAAGTGGCCATTTTTTTAGTCATCTTAGATATCCAGATGCAGCGATCTCATTTTGCCCTGGTCTGTTTCTGTTTTCGAGTAATAATCTCTAGCAAGTAAGACTTTAAAAATCATTATGGAAGCATATTCAAGAGAACTCTGGTTGATTAGATTAATTGTTTTATTTTTTGCTCTTTCTTTTGATAGTACTTTCCTGATTTTTATTTTATGCAGCTAGTATTACTTCATTTTAATCTCGTTGAATTGCCAAAC
The DNA here is from genome assembly GCF_000151845.1 of Pteropus vampyrus. Lineage (NCBI taxonomy): Eukaryota > Metazoa > Chordata > Mammalia > Chiroptera > Pteropodidae > Pteropus > Pteropus vampyrus. The sequence goes on along the minus strand of NW_011888783.1, from coordinate 24,542,796 downwards.
CCCATGGTTATAGTACTATGCCAAATTAATCCAAATATTTGCCTAGACACATTTCTTCACAGGGCTGGGCATTGTGGCATTCTCTGTTCCCTTGATATTACTATAAAGTGATACCAACTCTAGTTTTCCTTCTTTCTCCCCTCTCTTTTCTCCTCTCTTCCCCTTCTCTTCCCTTTTGTTTTCTCTATCAAAGGTTATCACTACATTTTAGTCAAAGGCATTGGCATGATTGGTCCATCTCATCAAAGGACAAATCAAGTGGCTGCTTCTGTTTAATTTCTGGAGTTATGCCAAAACAATGATCTCTGTCTACACCCAAGTAAATCTTCTTCCTGTCTCCTGATGAAATTCCAGGATTAGAAATCCATTTTTCTGTGTAAATCAATAACCTCTCCAGGCACTCTCTTTCAAAATGAAGATACTCAAGGGAGTGTTCATCATTAAGCTCTTAATACCTCTGTGTGAAGGATTTTCATCAGCCCTTTCCCACTGTGAAAGGACAGCTTGACCCTGCCAGCTCCCCTTAAGAGAGGGGAGAAAGAAGGAAAACTAGAGTTGGTATCACTTTATAGTAATATCAAGGGAACAGAGAATGCCACAATGCCCAGCCCTGTGGGGCTTTACAGACACCTAGACTGAAAAAAGAAAATGAGGATTCAACTTCAGAAAGGGAGAGGAGTGACAGATTTGCATACAGTTCAAATGTTTCTAAAGCAGCCTTCATAGGAGCGCTTTTAAGCCCATGGAATATACTTTTTCTAATTGAAGTGCCCTTGAGGTACAAAGTATAGAACAGAAGAAGAGGTAAGGAGTGAGTATACTTTGTCCCCACCAACTACCCCAGTAGTTACCTCAAGACAAATAAATCCTGACAGCAAAAGTTGCTGATAATTGAGGTATTGGGAACAGATATAAAGGCAGATACAGTAGATGAGTGGTGAGGCATATATATGGGTGCCACATTGGGAATGGTGGCTGGGCGGACAAATAAAAATCCACACTCCTGGAGCCAAATCTCACAAATCAGAACAGATAGGAGATACTAAATAGAGGAAAGTTCTAGCCATGTATGTGTGGACATAATTTTTAGAAACCAACAGCCGAGCAGATGCTACACAAAGAACAAAAGCTACTCAGAGTGCCAACCGCCCACACAGTGAAAGGAAACACTTTAAAAAAATAGCAACAACTGTCTATTCCTATCTCTATGACTGTATTTCTTTCCTGCATGCTACAAAACTTACCTTGTTCTTAAATTTTCACCAAAAATAAAAACTAAAAAATAACAACAACAACAAAAACAGGATAGAAATTCTAGTTTCATAGTTTCTAAGAGACAACAGATCTATTTATTTTGTTTGCTTCTGTTCCAAGGAGCCAAAAGTGTTTACTCGGGCACTAACTACAGGGCACTCCGCCTTCCCTTTGATCTGCACCAACCATGCAAATCAGTGTTCTCTCAATTATCCAGGACCTGAAGCCACGCCAAGCCAACTGAGGTTTGAGAACTGTACATCTGCCCTTTTTTCCATTGTGTTCTTGGCTGTTTTCTTGAGAACTTTCAAAGGAGGCTTTATTTGCTATACACAGATGCCTCTTCTTTTGCTGATGCAGCACAGAGAAATAAAACTGAGCGAAATTAGAAAGCAGCAATGCATCTTTGATTTCATCTGGTGAAAATTTTCTCAACCAATATATTACATTTTTTTTCCACATTTGTTCTAAGTTAAAAACTTTAACCCCTTCTTTAGGATATAACAATGTAAAGCAAACAAGTTAAAATCTCACTTCTGAGAGTAACTGCTAATGACATTTGTGCTCAAACTCTGCAGAATCACTACTAAGGGCTCATCTAGGAGTTGTAGGCATTATTTCCAGATCTGCAGTCCATTTCTGATTACTCTTAAGAGGAATTTCTGAAAAAAACATAACCATTGTTTAAGGTTTCAGCACCAAGTGTGAGCCCAGCTTTTCCTCTCTCTTGTGTATAGACAAGTACTTCATATTGATGCAGAACAGGGCAAATTCTCCAAGTGGTGGGGTGGGGGGGGGGGGGGGTGGCTCAAGCCCTGCACTGAGAGAGAAAAGAGTTCTTTGCTGAGTGCAAGAAAGATTTCAAATGCCTGGCCAAAGTAGTCAAAGGAAAGTTTATTAGAGAAGGGATAATGCTCCATAGACAGAGCGTGGTCTCTCAGAGGCAGAGAGTGAGAGAGCCTAAGAGACTCAGAGGGATAGAGACAATAGAGAGAGATGGGGACAGTGAGAGAGTCAGAGTAAAGGCACTGAGAAAGACCAAGAGAAAGACAGAGAAAGGCACTGAGAAAGACCAAGAGAAAGACACAGAAAGAATGTTTCATTCTTTAGTTTCTACGAATTACAGTTCAGAGACTTTGTTAACCAATTTTCCTTTGATATGAGCATACAGCGAGCAAGGACAACAGTATGTAGTGAGAAAAGATAAGACTGTGTAGCATCAAAGGCCTGATGGCAGTTCCCAGTCTTTGATCCATAGAGTCCCTATGATTTTAACCACAGGGAATGAATGATTTTACTTTGTGTAGGGTGCCACTCAAAGCCTCTGTTTTCCCTTCACGCTGTGGGGAAATGGTTTAGGGTTTTGTTTTTTTTTTTTTTGTCTCCTCCCTAGATTAATTATTATGGATATAATCTCGTTCCATTTACCTTCAGTAATGTCCAAGAGGTCAGGCCTGTGGGCCAAAGGAACACCCTGTTGAAGCAGTGAAGTTAGAATATACCAGCCCATCTCATCAAAGAATAACAGAACTGAAGGGAAATTATGAGACTATATCCTATAAGTTTTTTAAAATACTATTCGAGCACAAATAATGCAATAGTTCTAAGTCATGTTGAAACACATATTCCTTAATTCTGACTCTGAAAGAGTACAAAAATATTTTAAATTAAAGTTACTCTCACTTTTCTTCTAGGGTGGGAAAAATCTGAGCAACAAAGTCATTGACTAGAGAAGTTCTTAGATCATCTTGTCCTCCTTTGAGTCTCCTTTTAAGAAAAGTTAAGGGGAAGTAAGTACATTTTCACCTACTCACTAAACCTACTTATGTGGCTTAAAATAAGAATTTTTTTTTTCTTTTTTACTTTTGTCTCTGGAAATTTATACAAAGACTCATTCAAACAGAAAGAAAATAGATAGGATGGTTGAATATCACCAGCTAGTTCGCCATGCCTTACAAGCTGTGTTTCTCAATTCTCTGAGGTTGGTAGGGCAGGATAGGTACAATATTATTTTTTCCTGTTTACAGCTGGAGATAAAACTGAGGTTCAAGATGACTGGAACAAGGATGTATATATAGAGCTTGTAACTGGCATAGTCAGACTTGAATGCTGGTATAGGTCTCTCAAGTTTCTGGTGAGTATGTAAATGCTGTTTCCTTTACAAAGTATGAGTATTCCTCTAGAGAAAGCTATCCCACATTGAGCTGCTCTCTATAACTAAGCTGCTATCTTGCAACTGTTTTGACAGTATCATGATTTTATGCTCTGGCTGGGAAACCAAAATTATCTATTTTATATACATAATGTAGAAGAAAGAGTACCCAGGGATTATAGTATTTCTGAATAGTGACACAGGGCCTGCCATGACCTCTCAGTGAACTTGAGCCTGTGCAGCAGGTTGGGGAGCCCCAGAGTAGTCATGTGACCGCATTGCCATCTGCAGTTCTGGACTGGTCATCTGGCCAGTGCTGACCTTTCGGAATATGATCTAGTGAAATCCAAACCTGAGAGCGGCTGGCAGGCAAAATCTGCTCCTCAATGTCAGTTTCACTGCTGAGTCGTTTAATTGTCCACTACAACTTGTAAAGGGCCCATTAGGCTCAGGTCATGAACCTCCCATTTACCAATAATGAATAATCAAATCCTATTTGATTGGAAATATTTTTGTCTTAATTATATTTCCTTAATAAGTATAAATACCTAGCACTTTGGTAACATAAACTTTACTAGAGTGGCATTCTTTTATAAGACTGACTTTAAGAGACTAACACCTATTTTGAAGCTGTTCCATCAAGAGAATATAATTTTATTAAAATTATATCTCAAAACCACATAAATGTGATACACATTGGAGTGGTGTTCCAATATATTAATATAGTGGATTTTAATAATTTATTCTCTGGCACTTCTTAAAAGGCAAGTCTTAAATTATATTTCTTGCAGGGAATATATTTTCTTCCATCTCATATACTCTAAAAGTTTATCAGACATTTATGTAATGATTATTCATTCATTCATTCATTTATTCACTCACCAAAAATTTATTGAGCATCTGCCAGGTGCTATACTGTGCTATATATCAGTACAACAAAGATGAAAAAGACCATGTTCACAAGGTGCTTGCAATTTAGCTGAGATAAAAGACCTGTAAAGATATAATTATAAAAAGAGTCGGGAAAATAAATGACCACTTATGCATATGGAATCACAGAGCATATGATGCTAATACCTTCAAGTGTAAAAAGTGAAGAAAAACTTAGAACATGTTGAATTTGAGCTGCTAATGAAAATTCAGGAGAAAATGACTGGAAGGCAAATAAATCTCAGGAGTAAGGTTAAGCTAGTATTATACATGTTAGAAGAAGCTTTGTATAAGCAACATGTCAAAGCATTTATGACAAAAAGAAAGGAACAAGTTCAAGGAGAGACCACTGAGGGGAACCTCCATTTAAGTTATACAAGAAATTAAAAAATAGAAACATAAAATGAAAACCCTAACAGCACATTATCATTGCCACTAAAGGATGGAAGAGTTTGAAATGTAGTGAAATAATAGTGAAGTAATCATCACATTTTAATAGATAACCATAATAACATTAACCAAAAATATATCGGTTGGGAAAAACCATTGGTCTTGATTTGAAGTTGAATAGTGTTCAAAGTTTTCTCTAATATTAATTTCCTTTGGATCCGGAGGCAGTAATTTATTTAATCCAGACCTCAGTTTCTTTAAATCTAAAATAAAGATAGGATGAAAAAGTCCTGAATACCTCTCTTTGGATGAATTATCTGTGTATGAGAAAACTGGAGTTTCTTGAAAAAAGCCACAATATAAATTTAAGATATATTATTGTTCTAAGTGGTCCATACCTACTTATAAAACTAAGAAGTTATAAAATCCTCATCAAAATAGCCAGCAGTTATTTAATTATATGACAATCAATTATGTGTGTGTACGTGTGTGTGTATATGTATATATAATGTTCTTTAAAACATGTACCACATAACTCTAAGGTAATTCCCCAAAGAGACTTATAGCTTGTTTTGTCACAAGATATTATGTTATTAATAATACACACATGAAAGAAAATTGTCCAGTTAATGTGGTTAGCTAGAGATGCAAATTGGGAGTCAAGATTCATTGGTTCTATTTTGAGCTTTGCCACTAACTCTGAGCTATCAGAAGTCATGTATTCTTCAAAATAATATTGATTCCCTGCAAGTGTACAGGATTTTAAAACCAAATAATTTGAAAGTTATGTGAGCTCTTCTGAAGCAGCAGCATTAATAATTTTTTAATTAGCAAAGGATCCTACAAATTTTCAAAAGTATATGTCGGGTGTATCCTACTTTGTACCCACAATGCAGAAAAAGGCTTTGAAATATTTTACATTTAGATAGAGATATTTTTAAAAGACAAATTTACTTAATGAGCCATGAATTAAAATATCACAAACATAATCTCACTTGTAAAAGGACTAGAATCTGAGGTAGATATTAAACAACAGTTCTAGTAAAGGATAATAAAGATAGGAAATGAGTACGTTTAAAAATAAACACACAAGTTAACTACAAACTTGTGTAAAATGCCAAACTAATGTTGTTTTAATTTTGAGACAAATTACAGTCTCAGATGATGTATGTGTTTTAAAAGTTAATCAGTAAATATAGTCTATAGATCTTGAATGACTGACAAATTCTCTATGAAGGCTGCCAATTAGTCTTGTGTGGGTGGGCTCAGGCTCCCGGATTTTTTATTTTACTTCTGTTTGCTGGAATTTCTTTCAAGCTGTCAGGAAGAACTCAGTTTTGTTTTGTTTTTTTAAATATCTTTCATTTTTCTGCAAGTAGTCAAGTTTTGAAAATTTAAATATGATAATATTCCATGGGACATGACATGATTCAGTTAATGTTTTAACTGTGTAATGATCCACAACTTAATACCAATAAGAGATTAAGATAGAAAGATGGTTATTACTAGGAAAAAAATTATACTGTGAGGTATAGGTAGCCAAAGAACATCATCTCCCTCTTAAAATTAGTTGCATTAGAGTCCCTTAAAATTGTTTCAAAGGAAATGGAAGATAATTCATGCTGTGATTTATATTAGGAGATGTTACCAACAACAATGATATATCAAGTTTAAAATTACATATTTTATATTGCATATGCATTATATGTAGATAATTATATATAACGCATAAGTATTAGAATAGTGCTTAGGATTTCTTAAGCCATTATTGTCTCTCCTTAATTTATGTCTTTCATTCTTTTTTATTATTTTTCTTTATATTTTATAGATGATTTAGTTTTCACAAATTGATAATAATGAACCATTTTACTTTCAGAATCATAGCTCCTGTGGGAAGAGAAATAACATTTTAATAAAAGGCAGCATTCAGAGCAGGGCCTGTCCACTCTTATCACCCTCCTTCCCTCTATCATCTCTCCTGTTCTCTCTTTCCTACTTAATGTTCTGCATCTCTATTCCCATTCTCTTTCTCAGTATTGTTAGAGTGTTAGAATCCATTGAAGGAATTCGGTAATAAAAGGTAATATGAACAAACATTCATCTACAAGATTATTACTGCAGCAACATTAAAATGTTGCTATGAGCAAAAAATTGGATATAAACTGTATCCATCTATTGAGGATGAGTTAAACAATGCTACAGTCACATCGTGGAATACTATTCAGTTATATAGGAAGCTTTTATAATACTGAATGTAAAGACCAGTGTATATAGCATGCTACTCTTTATATATTAAAGGGGTTAAACTATCAATTCACATTAATATTTCTTTGCATTTTCATAAACTAGGATAAGAAATAAATTAATAAAATGATAATTTATCAGAGTATATTGGGATAGGGCAGTAAGGAGGCTTCTTAATATATATATTTTTTGAGCCACATGAATGTGTTATCTAAAAATGCAGAGAAGCACTTAACAAAGGTTTGTCAAATGAATAAATGATTGAATAAATCAAAAGACTCAAAGCTGCTTAGCTACTCTGACAAATTAAAATAGCTTCTTTAATTTCCCTAGTTATTGCCACTATACTCTGAATCTTTACTTCTTTAACACTCGGTGGACCAGGTTCTCATTCAAATGTACCATTCACTCAGAATCTTACCTTGTTCTGAAGCATCTTTGTTCCTATGCTTTATTTTTATTTTTTAAATAGCTTCTAAGCTATTCTAGAGTAATAGATGATCTCTTGTGTTTATTTTTGTTCTTTCTTCATCATCTCATACAAAGCCATGATCATAGCTAACATTCAATAAATCATCAACCTCTATAAATTCTATTAATGTGTCATATATGTGATGCTTATTATAGGACATAAAATTTAGATATCTTTTATATTCATTCAAATTAATCGAGTCATATCATTTTACAATGATATGAGTCCTGGTGATATGTCGTATATTCAGAAACAGTGGCTTTTGGATGCATTCCAGGTTGCAATAAATCCCCAAGTTCCTTTAGATGACCAATTTGAAGATGTGGAGATAATTGATAGTTCTTTGGTGTGCCTCATTCTCATACTGCTATTATGGATCTTCTCTCAGAGAGATAGGCTTTTATTTTCCTTCCTTTCTTTTCACAGGAATTGATGTGTTTCCTGATGACCTGAAATCATCATTCCACCACTCATTATGACCAAAAACAAACAAGCAGAAAACAAATAAAAAACATATCTGATCTCTTGACAAATACCTTTGGCCAATTGTTAATATGCCTTTCTAGTATAAGTATAGTATTTATTTTGTGAAAAGTTTCTGAGTTTCTATTTAAAGTCCTTTGCTTTGCCACCTCTCTCAACGTTTTTCTCTCAAGTTGCCTTAGGATCCAGACACATAAAAAAAACCTCAAAGTAAGGCTTTTTTTTCTACCTTTTTATTGATAAACTTCATTTTTATTTATTTATTTTTTAAATTCTGACTCTTGCTTTAGAATGCGGAGAGATGTCCACAGCATTTGCTTCTAATCAGGGTGATGTTAAGCAAGTAAAAGGCACTCAAAAATGAATAAATATTAAGGGTTCAACTTTTAAATTTGTATGTGAACGCTAATTGTACATAAGATAATTAGTCATTAACAAAAATTGTTGTTGGAAGTATTATCTTTCTCCATTTATTTAAGGTAAAGCACTAACAGATATTACCATGTGAAGACGAATAATGCTTATAATAATATTTGTTAAATAAATGGAGGTGAAAAAGTTTAAGAGTGTGAAAAGAGTACATGTGCAGATGTTTGAAGAGTAAAGTTCCAAAACGCTTTATGGAAGAGAGAAGATTTTAATGAATTTTATAATAATTTAGTAATTATTATAACAATTTGTTATATATAATAATTTGTTAATTATGATAACAGAAAATAAGAAATGGCCATTTTATATAGAGTTTTTCTAAGTTTACCTGGCTGGCTAAGTGCATTAGACTGAAAAATGCAGTGGAAATGAAAAAGAGAGAGAAGCGTGATATAGAGGGTACAGATAAAAGTTGGATCAAAAATAGAGAATACAAACTTGAAGCCACAAATGTGTTTCATTTAGCTCACATTGAATTAGTTTCAACTCCAACAAATTGAAGATTTCACATAAGAATCTATTTTCATCTTTTTACAAAGCACGGGGCAACCCTAGAAACCTTGCCCTCCTGGCAGCTAATTAAAGGCTATCTCCTTTACATGGTGTGTGTTCTCTAGAGCTCCTCTTAATTACTCTTTGGCCATTTTTTTTTTTTTCATTTTATTTACTTGTGTGGTCCCTATAGACACTTGAGTTTGCAAGTCCTGGTTTAAAGAACTTAATCTTTCATCAACTAGGTGATACCAGTATCCCTTTCTATCTGAATCGATGTGGTTTCTGATTTGGGATAGTAAGTAGTACCTAAATCAAGATAACCACCATTATCATCAGGAGAGCATGTTAAAATGTGAATTCCAATCCTCTCTCTTCGGTAGGTTTAGTGGGGAGCATGAGAGACATACATTTAATAAGTGTCTGGATAATTCTCATGAATTTATTCTCTAACAGACTTTGGAAATTACTGAATGGGGCGAAGCAGAAAATATATTTAGTCAATTCTGACATGTCAGAAACTGAGTCTAAGCTGTTTCTAATTTATTCACAAATGTGACTGTAATAGCTTTGGCTTCCTGCCCGTGGTCCTGGGAATCTTTAGTTATCCCATTGGGTACTCTGGTAATGAATGTTACGAGAATGAATGTTATATAAATACTGAATATAAGTTTAAAGAAGCTTTATTATCATTTAAAAAAAATACCTATCTTCTATGCATCAAAAGCCAAATATCAGACAATATGTCATTGTAATTAATCATCATTGTCTATTAAGTCCTTCTCATTAAGAATTTTCAAGATGGAAGATGTCTAGGTCAAGTCTTTCAGATGAAAAAATTGAAACTTAAGGAATTAAAGAAACTGATTCAGGATCACACAAATCAACGGTGCTAGGGTTAGTCTAAAACTCCAATCTTCAGGTCTTTTAATCTTTGTTCCACTGCAATGATTCACATCAGGTACAAAGAATAGATTATTACACATATTCTAGGAGACCAGATTGCTGAGGCAGGCTTGAGTTCAGAGTTACAGTGATATGGACTATAGGTTCTATTAATGCATTCTTCCACTTTTTATTCTTTTTAGGCATAAGAAGAACTCAGGTCTGCAATTCAGCCCACTTTTACTAACTGAAAATATGAATTTAAGACATATTCATATTAGAGAATAAGATAAAATTATATAACAAATATTAATTTTTTCAATATGGAATAAAGCAAATATTTACAATGATTAGGACTAATGTATAAGAGTAAGGGCAACTATTTTACCGAAATAGAGATACATTTAGAAGTTAAAATTGGTAGATTAATGTAACACACCCTATGAGCCACCAGATGTCACTATTATAGGCATTTATATCACTTTATATTAATATTATTAGAAATTTTAGCTTTAGACAATATTAACAATTTGAGTTTATGATCATTATGTATATTTTACAAAATATTTTGTACTTTTATAAAGCATATTTCATTATTGCTTTTTTATAACTGTTAATGTATATTAAAAAAATTAAATCAAGATGTAAGAAAGATTGTCAGCCTACAAATATGGAACTAGGTAAAAACATTTGAGAAAGATAAAAATTATTGTGAAAGTCTAGCCCATTCTCAAAATCTGAGTTCTAGAAATTATGTCTTTGTTCAGAATTGGAAATCTAATGCAATGTTATTTTACAGTAATTAATTCAATTAAATTTTTTAAAAGTAACTACTATTTGCAGGAGTTTAAATAGATACCAGGATAAGTAAATATAAATTGGACACGAAAGTACTTGTCAAGGACCTTAAAATTGATCATTGTTATAAAAGCTAAACTAAGGTGAAATTAAAAATATGTGGGAATGAAACCGAAAAAGAATGTACCATTTAAGTTGGAGATTTAAAAATTAGAGGTTTTTTAGAGGGATAAAGGAAGGAAGAAAATAACAAAAAGACATCGTTGTGCAAGTAAATGGTATATTTAGATAGGCAATTGTGTGACTGAAGAGTAGGTAATATAAAGGTAATATTTATTCAGAGTCTACTATGCTCTAGGTACTACATCAACCACTTGCTAAGAAATAACCCCATTAATTTTTAGAACAACAATGTGAGACATATGGTAGTCATTAAGGGATATTAAGTGAATATTTTAAGTTCTTTAACTTCTGGGCACTTAGTGAGATTTCTATTTATAATCTCCTGGGACTAACTAGGGTCATATTATCAGTTATGGCCAAGAATTTGTGAGCAGATGTATAGTTGTTACCTGTGGGCTCAGTTTTTAATCTGTATGAGACTCCAGAGCTCTTTTTCCTCTGTCAAAGCAACCAGAAATACATATGGTGGTTGCTTCATCAAACTGGCTCCTACAGCAAGCATGAAAGCAACATGGAGCAGAGGCTCCAGCTGACCCCTGACCGACTTGTAACTTGAGCAAGAAATCTCTTCTGTGGGTTTAATCCCTTGAGATTTGGGGGTGGTTTGTTGTAGTAGCATAATATAGCCTATCTGGATTGGTACAAGGTATGTATTATTTTTATATCCATATTACAGGTGAGGAAACTGATGCTCAAAGGTTTATGTAACTGACCTAAGATTACACAGTTAGTGAGTAGATGAGCCAAGATTAGCACTCAGGAGGTCTGAACAGATGTAAGCCTGTAGACCCTACTACTGCACAATAGTAGGGTCTAAATCTTGAATCTAAAATACCTAAACCTTAATCCTGTTTATTCTAAATGATTTATAATTCTGATCACATCCTTTCTTCTTTTGTTTCTAACCTTAAATTAGGTCATTATATTCCTTTCACCCAGCACAGACACAGGAAAAAATCCAAAAGTAAGCAAAAAATTAGAAAATATATTTTAGGATATCTGTCTGTTTCTCTTTACTCAACAGTAAAGTTCATACCTCTAATGAAGTGGCAAAATGTGGTAGGCACATTCAATGAACATTATGTAGCAGTTAAAAACAGTGAACTAAAAACAAAAATGGGCACTAAAAACATATTAAATAAATGTAGGAAACAGAATGAGTTACATAACAATATCATTTATGCTAAAATATATGCATATAACACAATACACAATTTGTAAGAACACAATATAATAAAAACCTACATATTCAATGGTTGTCCATTCAGGAAGTGATGAGTCTGTTTAGGAAACAGGGATGAAAAGAAATTTTTAAAAAATAGGCAAATCAACAACCAACCAAATCAAATCACCAAGATAGGAGACTTACGTGTAACCAGGATGATAATGTTTTCTGAATTGATAATATAAATAGCTCGAATTTAATAACAGATGCAAAAACCCAACTTTATATGAGCTAGAGTACTAGCCCTCTGATCTTGAGTTTTGTTTTCAGACAATAATCATTTTGAAATAATTTCGCAGGAGCATACATTTGAAAAGTGCAAAATATCTATAAGGACCAAGAATCATGGATGTACAGAATGAAAGGTGAAAATTCTTGGCAAATGCAAATTATTCATCCAACTGTATAAACTGGTTCAGACCTTAGTTGTCTATTGACAGATCAGACCCTCTTAAATCATAAAGATTTCCACATAAATCCTTAATTATCCCATGCATAGATATATCTCTTTCTTCTGCCTTAGTGCATCATTTATGTCCATAATTTGTCTTTCTTTAGATGTTAAGTATTTGTAGGCTATGTAGAGGCTTTGTACGAGTCTTGGCAAACTTAACCACCAGGGAATTAAAGTTCCAGTCAGATGCCTCTCAATGGAATTAGAGAGTTTTGATCCAAGGTGATATGATCCAAGGTGTATCTCAAGCTGTTCGTGTGGCTGGACCTAGAGATTTGAGAAGCTGCTACCTACTTTTATTTATCCATATGGAGGGTTACCTTATAGATAACCCTCCTGTGAGTTAAGGAGAAGAGAGGATAAGAGCTTAGGCATAACCTACAGGAGACCTGAAGAATAAAGAGCCCCAGAATCCAACATAGAGAAGAGAGAAGAAAAAGAAGAAAGAAAAAGGACTGAGAGAGATCAGGCCCAATGAATCTTTTCCTGAAGTTAAGGAAAATGGGGAAGAGGAGCCCGAGATTGCACAGCCATGCCCAAACAAAGCAGGGATAAAGTGGATCAGGCTTAGCGTCACCAAATTGGTCAAGATTTCACAAACATGCAAATCAAAATCTTTAACAAGAAAAACACTTGTGCAGAGCCATACACTATCATTATTATTAAGGTGAAGATATGAAAGGAAATATATGACACATGCCTATACACAAACACAGAGGCACGTACACATGTACACACTTAATTTTTGATGCTCACTCAGAGAAATCTGAGTATAGATTTTATTATATTTAGTGATAATATTCTAACTTTTTTTTGAAAGAAATGTGGTTATATACTTTTCTGTTTCTCTGAGAAAAAAAGCAGAAAATGATGAAAAGTCTTTATCCAATTATGAAGGAGTTAACAATAAGTCTAGTGGTAGTTGATACCCTTCTTTCCTGGAAAGTGCTGAGGAATCAAGTTACAGAAAATGCTGGGCTTGGAAGTTACCTCAGGAGAGCAGAAACTGAAGGAACCTGGGCAATGCAAGTGAAAAATCTCGTATTTACTGTAACTGTGAAGTAAATGTATGCATTCACCAGGAGCCAGCTAAAACAACCTCATTTCCTGTGCAATTTTGATGATTGGGAATTGCCAGAATACCACAAGCAATTTTAATTAGAGGAAACTTATCTTCTTGTCATATTTGATTTGTAAGCAAATGTTGTTTGTTTGTTTTTTTTCATTTATGAATATAGCATTATGATGGAATAAATTGTCTTCCAGTTACATTTATATAGTAAAAAAAAATGTTGACCATTTGACTCTTTAGACTCTTACTCTACAAAGCATGACTCATTGTGGAAATAAAATGCCATTTTTTTAATGATCTCTCTTCCTTAAATCATTTTTCAAGTTGTTATATCTGACTAAACATTAAGCTGGCCAAGAAAGCACATTTTCTGATATAAACTAGAATTAAAATAATGTTGGCTCTTAGAAACTTCCCAATAGCAAAGATGCACTCCAAATACTTATATACAATGTTTCATCGTTAATGCTACATGTGAATCTACTGTTAGACAAAATAAAAATACTATGCCCAGTAAAGTGGAGGGCAAGAGAGACTTCAGAGATGGCCAGATCTGAGCTAGACCTCACATGACTGACTTACTAGCTGTCTCAAGTTACAATAGTCCTGGTGGGTAACAAGCCTTACTTGCTTCACAGGTATATACTGAAATATAACATAATAGAAGACATCTAGCACAATAACAGAAAGACATTAATTCCAATCTTGTCATCACCATTCCCATTTAGGAATTCAGCTAAGGGAAATCATCCAATCCCTTGAGAATTGTTTTCTCATCTATAAAATAATTTCTAATAATTGTTATTTTTAAATTTAATATTCTATGGTTTTAATCCTCTTATTTCTTTTCATGACTGCTATAATTTTAAAGTTTATATTAAGAAAGTTTCAAAAAAAATCATGTTCAAGGTAATAGCTTAGCCCCTGTGACTCTGTGTATTAGATAATGGAAGTTTGTGATTGAATTAGTGTCCTGAATATCATGCATTTTGGATTAAATATTTGGAGACTGATCCTTGCTGTGTTCCATTCCTTCCCCCCTCCCCATAATAACATTTTCTTAATACAAGAGGAGCCTATGCAGCTTTCAAGGAAACAGGCAATAGAGGACAGGGGAAATTTTTGATGGCAGGCTGAGACATTAAAAAAAGACTAGGTGAGTCTTCAGCAAGTGCTCTTAAGACTACATGGAAGTGCATAAGTGTATGGAGACCAAGAGTGCTGGTGATGTCCAGAAAGTCTATGCATCCATCTTAAGAACATATATACTTTGGAGGCTAAAAGAATCCCTATACTTTAGAGAAATTAGCATCTTTTGTAGCTGCTACTGTTTATCTAAACACATTAGAAAAATTTAAATTAAATAATGAAAAGGTAGTTGGTAAATCAGTTTTAAGAATCTGCTAATAAAAATCATGATGATAATAGCTACCACTAATTGGGTAGCTTCTATGTCGTCACTTTGCATATGTTATTTCTAATTTTCATTAAAACCCAGGTAGATAGGTATTTTGCATCTATGGCCATGCCACTCTGAACAAGCCCAATCCTGTCTGATCTGGGAAGCTAAGCAGGATCAGGCCTGGTTAATACTTGGATGGGAGACCACCTTGGAAGACCAGGTACTGCAGGCATAAAAAATAAGAGATTGTAAGCTGACAAGGTCCTTGCAATCCGTGAGGTCAACCAAGGGTTGCCTCACCTAAAACAAAAAAAGATATTTTGCCCCTATTTTATAGAAGATGAACCTGAAAAGCTAAGAAATGTAATAATTTGCCCAAGTCTATGGAGCTTATAGAAATTAAACATGGATTTAAACACGCTTTTTCTCACTCTATACTCCATAGTTTTTCTACTTTTCAACAGTACCTTCTTCTAACAAAATTAAAATTATGTTTGATGAATAATACCCTATGGCAGAATCTTAGTAATCTAATTAATATGATAGAGCATCAATTCAACCTTTTTTTTTTAGTATCAAAGACTAGTTGTCCTCAAATAATGTCAAGTACATTTCATTTATTTCTTCACTTACTCAGCTAATACTATCTGCTCTTTGTAACTCGCTACTATAGCCATCATGGGAATAATAAATAGGAAGTGAGAAGAGTCTAGAGTATTGCAATAAAAATCTAAACATTATTATGCCAGATGTAAAGAATAAATGGTTGTATAGAACTTGCTTTACAAAAAAGAATAAACAAAAAATCAAAATAGGAATTTATGGGGGAAATTCCTTATTACAGAAGATGAAAACCAGTATTCTGAGGATGGATAAATTGCTACAATGGATTTACTAAAATAAACTAAAATGCTTGCTTTACATTTTCAATGAAATATTTAAAACTATACTCTGAGACAAAATAAGAGTAATCTAAGAAGAAAATGTTGAGAAATGAAGAGACCACTTTGAACCAAAAACACAGTGGGAAAATTAAAACAGTGGAAACAACTAGATGACTGTTACTTAGCTATGTGTAATGATAGCTAACCTCTTATCAAAATGTCTTTATAGTTATTGCTAATCATTTTTCAATAAAGCTAATGAAAGAGAAATTTTAAAGAACCCTAAAAATTATATTTTGCTAACATTTTCATATTTGTATAGATTGAAATCCAAATACTTTTTCTTCTTTGGAGCATTCTAACACTATGTAGAAAACTTCTAATTCCTGTGTATAAGATACAAATATCATATCAAAATATACTCAAAAGGTATAAAACAAACATTTTCTGAAAAGAACTAAAAGTTCTTGTATTTTGGGGTAGACAAGGGAAATTTTTATTACCAACCACTATTCTTGACTACCTCTGTACTTTTATTGTGTGAATGCCATTTTCGTAAATATTAATTATTTTGAATTATAACAAATGCAATAATTATTTGCAAAAGGGATAAGTGAGTATTTGGGACTTGAATTAGATGTACCAGGAATTTCTCTTGCTGAATGTAGCTATGGATAAAAAGACTGTTTATTTCAAACCTCAGAAGTTAAAATAGTACCAAAACCTAGAAACTGATTTTAGAAAGCTGTTAGAATCCAGGGGTATGGGTAGAAAGAGGCATTGCCTGCATGTTAGGTTACAACGTTCTGACACCTACAAGCATCTGACTTAGCAGAGTTTTTTTTTAAGTGGTGCTTAAAAGTGTTGGTGTGGAACATAAGTAGATAATGCAAATATGTTACCGACCCCTACCAATAGTTGCAATTATGCAAATTTTAAAACCTTCGTCTTTTATAATTAGGTGTAGTGGGCTTATGTAGTTAAGTTCTCCACAATCTAGCTCAGGCTAGCTCAAATTCCCCAATCTGTTGAGCAGCTTTTCTCCTAAAAATAATGCACTTCAAATAGACAAAATATGCACTCCGCTAAGGGATGACACAGAATGTTTATGATGAAAAGTAATGACATGACATCCTGAATAATTGTTAGTGACAAATTCCTTGTTTGTCAGTTAAAAACTGTGTTTTTATGAGGAGTTGAGATTCTATGACAATAATTAAGCATATTGTTGAATTGATCATAGGAGTATAAAATTTTTATTAATGTACTTAAATTCTCCAGAAATAACAAATTTTTGACTTAGTGCTAGAAGTTTGCCTATAGTAAAATTTACATAGTATCTGAATTTTTTTTTATTAGGTAGATAATTTGCCTTAGTTACCTACTGCTAGACACTTAAAAAAGTCTCATTATGCATACTACTGGAGATATAAAATATGTAATGCCGTTATCAACACATCCCACACTGAAATACAATTTTTCAGTAGAATACGTTAACTACAATTTATATACACACTAACTTATATGTTAAGATTTATATATAATTATAAGTATTTTACTTATATATATTAAACTTACTAAACTCTTTTCATTATAATAAATAAAGACTCAGGAGGTATGTTGGTATAAAGGTTTTAATTAAGAAGTTTCACTGACTCAAATAAGTTAGAATCAGAGGATTCTACTTTTACTTCAAGGATATGTCTAGTATCTGGCAGGCTACACTCTATATAAATTATGTATGCTATCTTTATTTTCTAACTTGATGCAGGCTATATTTAAGAACATGTAGATCATTCAACAGGTGGAAACGGAAACTACAAAAAGCCAATTCAAACTTATTTTTCCTTAAATAAATCAGTCATTGAGAACAAGGGAAGATAGAGAAGAAACAGCTACTATGATTTTCTAGTAAGAAGAACTATTTAGTTGAAAGCATCCAAAGATACGTAGACCATGAGACAATTTTGGATAGTAGCTTTAGAAATAGGGCTTGTAGTTTATTGCCTAAATTATCTTCCCCAAACATCTTATCTACTAGCTCTCCAGGGATTGGTAGAAGGAGATCCAATTTGGCTGGTGATTAGAAAATGTAATCAAATGTTAGTTGAAATAATAAAGGCTTAGATATCATAAAAAAAATAGATTTGTTATCTTTCTAAAGATAAATTTAATCAGTTCCTATATCAATTATTTTCAAAACAGCAAATTACAAAAATTTGAATTAAAATATTAGTAATGTGAATCCATTTTAAAAATGGATGTAAAAAAATAAAAACTGCCCAATGCAAATTGTCAAGTTATATTAGAACATCCATACCTTTTTTTTCTAGTTATGTACTTCCTTTGATTACAATTACATTAAAACACATACTTGTTTAGTTCTACCCTTAGATTCAACACAGAATCCAACTGTTTCCAATCCTCTCTTTTATGGTCACTGTGAATTAACCACATATTTAGATAAGAATGAGTACACTACTTTGCAGCAGAGTAAACAGAAAAATTGACTAGAGGACAAGAATTATTTTAAAATGTTTATTTGCTATACATTTCAGTACTTCACTAATTTGAAATTAAGACAAAATTACCCATATTTATTTCTGTATGTAATTTAGCACCAGGAAAATTAATCTTTGAAAACAAAACAAAACACAAAACAGAAAAACCAGATCATCAACACAAGATGGCACTATGGACTAGTCTCTTAGGAATAAGAGTTTGTGTTTAAACATTCTCTCTTTTATCTTTCAGAGACTGATTTATGAAATTCACTCCTCTTAATCTTGTGTATGTGTATATATATATATATATATTTTATATATATATATATATATTTACAAATATGGTAATGAAATGAGGAATGGAGTTTTCTTAATTTATAAAAAACGCAAATTTGGATGTCACCAATTAATATTTTTATATTATTAGTAATCACAAATTAAACCTGTAGGTATTCCTAATGTATTTAGTATTTTACATACACACATTCACACACACACACGCACACACACACACACACAGAGTCACCACTTTTCTCCAAGATGGACACCATGCATATATTCTTCTTATCAGCTCATCTCCTTCTCTACACTGACATAGCCATCTCCCTATTCTGATTTGCCTAGAATCTAATTTCTTACTGCTTTAGTTTATCATATACACAGTTACAAGTGTCATTTTACCTGAAGTACATTTTCATGTCGCCACTATTTTTATAAGATATTTTCTTTCAATCAAGCATCTTCAGTGGACATCCATTATGTATTAGTTTACTTATAAATACTTAATTTGATATTCAACTCCATCTCCATCTTAATTCCAAGACACTGATGTACAGACACACACACACACACACACACACACACACACACAGCTACTTTTTTTCATCTCACCAATCACACAAGTCTGATTATCTATCATTTAAAAATATTTTGAGAATTATCATCATTTGTAATAAGACCCTTTTCCTGATACTTGTGATATCTGCTCGCCTAAAACCATTGTTCTTTGGTGTCAATCAATTTTTTTAAATTCCTTTAAAAAGCTCGTCTTCTTAAATCAGTCTAAATCCATGTCCCTCCAGCACATAAGCCTACATTTTGTGGCACATTCATAAACACTATTCTTACGTGAAATATTCGGAAAATATTTAATGATAGACTATTATTTACAAAGCATTGTCTGCAGTTGGTGGGACCTATTTTTCTTTTCTTGAGACTATCATAGTTTTATTATTTTGTGCCTCTAGATCATTTTAAGCAATGGTCTAATACATTTGGTTAGCACTTGACACAAGTTCAGGAAATAAATGCGTAAGCCCAATTCTTCTAATAGCTTAAAACTGTTAATACTGACAAATACACACATGCACACACACACAGGCATATGCAAACATATATAGACAACATTTTTTAAATTTGTGAAATACTTATATACTAATATAAATAAAAGTACACATATATTATGCAAGCTTCAATGGTAAGCATATTTAAAGGTAGAGAACAAGAGTCAATAGCATCATTGAACATTTATTGAGGTTCTTAATTGTGAACAGTACTCAACAAATACAGAATTAGATAAAGATCCAGTAGAGCAAGCATCCTAATTTTGTTTCTACTCTTCAAACAATGAAGACTGTAGCTAAAGACAATAACTCAACTTCTAAGTGTGAAATATTTAAGATCTTACACGCTTAAATTTTATATATCATATACTGAATAATCAGCACATACACATACAAAAAGTTTTGGATATAAACTTTGAAAATTATAGATAAAAATGTCAGATGTCTCTTTGCACTGTTTCTTTTAAAAATTTAATTACAGATATGCGTTAACTTATATAGACTAGAAAATGACATTTTAATTTAGAAACATTTTCCTTTCTCACATTCCATATAACAATTTTATTTAAATGCTTCCAATGCATCTTCAACATAAATTTCTTTGTTATCAGTTGAATTGGGCTTTTATTACCTAAAAAATCTCCTAGGAAGTTTTATCTTCTCATTCAGATAGATTGTTTGATACAGTTTTTGAATTAATATTTGACTGCTGTCATTAAAATTTTATCCCAAGTTCTAAATATCTATTTGTATAACATTAAGAAAATTTCATATTTTTGTCATTATTGCTATTGTTATTTTCGTCCATTTTTTTAGTAATGGATTTTGATATTATGTGATCTCTATAATGTAATCTGTCAGTGTCTTGCTTATTAAAATGATCTATAAAAGATTTATGTACAATTGAGTCTAACACAAGTGGGAGAATTTAGTTTTCTTTGACACCTTAAGAAAATATAGAGATTATAGGTAACTTCTATAATCACCCAAACAAACATTGATGATGGTTATTCTAATTTGTCTTCTCCAAAAAAATCTTCAGAAGAACTCAATTCCAGAACTCAATTCTCTTTTCTAAGGGAAATTTCGTGAGGAACATTCTTAATTTGTGTTTGGACACATATGATTATATTCAATCAGTGGAACCACAATTTCTCAATTGTGTTTAAGCAATACATTCCAAAACAAAGAGCAGGCAACTTATGTTGGTCGAAATTGGAGTTCGGTTTAATATTTTATATATATACATATATGTGTATATATGTATACAAATATACACATATATAAAATTCATTTGCAAAAACCTGAAAATGCGAAAACGAATGGGGCAATACATGTAGACAAAGAAGTTACTACTGGTTGAACTACTAGAGAGGAAATGAAGCATAGTGCTTCTGTGTACTTACTCTGGAATCAGCCTGCCTGGGTTTGAATATCACCTCCATCATTTCCTGCTGTGTAATCTTGGTCAAATTGTTACCTGCTCTATGCATCAGTAGTAATATCAGTGCCAACCTGAAAGAGTTATTTTGAAGATTATATAAATTGAAGCTGTAAAGTACATAGGTAGCTAGTAGCTAGTACCTGATTATAGTGACTTAAAAATGTGTGTGCTAAAAATAATTTTAGAAAATACAATAATTAAACAGACAATGCAATCATCTCTTCTATTTGCACATGCTTCTTTCTTTCTATTCTGTGTAGTAGAAAAGAGGTCTATCTGTGGAGACTTTTAGAGAGTGGACCTCTTTGCTCTCATATGGTCTGTCTAATCACCCTGTTTATTGTAGGTTTTGCCCTCTTTTCGTGTCTTAATTTCTAAGACTTTTACTCTTCAGGCACATGGCCATTTTTCTGATGTGACTTTGACTGCTGTTTGGTGTATTTCATCTTTCTCTGTTTCTACATTTAATTCTGAGTTGCAAGTTTCTCACTTTAAAATCTAACATGCAATTTTATTAAAAAAGTGGATGATGTGGGCACTTTTTGTTCTTAAAAATTTAATAAATATTAAATGTTTTGAAATTGAATTAAAGCATAATTCTGATTCTGTTCAACTTAAATAATCATCAAGGGTCTATTTTAAAATTCAGCTTAAACTTAAATTCGTATAAATGGTATTTTTAAATATGAAAGAAGTAATTTTAGCTTTTTCAGGCTCAAGCTAAATTTTAAACATTTTCTAAAAATACAATTTACTGTGGCATGAAATTTCTACTGGGAATCCTTCGTGTTCTGATACATCTTAAACTCACCAATTTTATTTTCCAAATAGTTTAAATTGTAGAACAGGTTTGAGCTAGATAGATAAAAACATCTTAGAGCTATTAAAGCGGTTCAACACATTCTTGTTAAAATAAATTTAGCATATGGACAATGAATAATGTTTCTTTTCTGATGTAACAAAAACAAAGGGTTTTTTTTGGACTGTATTATAGTCATTGTTATCCTGTTTAGGCAAACAATTAATCAGGACAATATGTACTTTAGATACTCGGATAAATAAGATCACCTTTACTTAACTCCATTTTGATCTAACATCCTTACTAACTAGCTTCTCCAAAACACTTCACAATAACTATTTCTGCTATTTTCTAGTTGGTTCTTTGTTCAGAGTGTTGTCTGGATTCCACAGATTTTCAAAAACAATGGCACTTTTGGCTTATTATCTGCCAACAAACATGCCTGTCAAACAACTAAGCAAACCAGTGACATTCTCCTCTGACATGCTTAGATTCAAATTGTTTGATTTGGTTTATAACAAAGCCACTAAATATTCAATGTTGGATTACATTTGTAAATGGGCTATTAAAGTGACAGTAACATTCAATAGATAAAACTAAAGAGTTAGTGATATCTAATCTTCCAGTTCTTTTTCAAGCAACTCAAAGTGTTTACTTTGTCTATTATTACTCAGATGCTAAGAACTTTCTTTTATTCTGCTCTTTGTTATAGGGTAAGTAGCTAGACTCCTAGAGCAAGAGAATTGCATCAGGACAATAGACTCTTCTTTCACCTGAGGTCAATCATCCTTCCCAAGGTGCTGAGGCTTTTACCATATGAAGCTTCAGAAAGAAAACTGGAGTGGCAGCAATGTGTCCTGAGTCCACAATAATACAACTGATTCACTGCTTTTAGCACTTTGGCCCATCTTTCTAGGCCCTCTCCTCAGATGGGCCAATTTACCCGTAGGGATGAATAAATATCTAGCTAACAACTGTTCTTATATCTAACTCAGTCATAATTAAATCCTTAATGACAATCATGAAAATCTCCTTTCACTGGTTAGGTAATTGCAGACACAGAGAATAAAAGCTTAACTATAATTGTAGGCCTTGTTGCCAGCTGAATATTGGAATTGTGATTACTTAATGTCCCAATGTGGCTTATGGCCAATGCTTAAAGTACACTCTAAAAAAACTATAACAAAAAGCATAAACGAAGCTTAATTCTCTAATAGCATCTTAATCCTGCTTACATTGAAAATATATAAGCTTTGCTATTCTGAACTTAAGCCACAGCATAGGGTAGATCCCTGTAGACACTACGTTTGAAATGAAGAGAATGTTACAAAGGTCATACATTTGGAAATACAATCTGATTATATATATTGGCTCTTGGTTTGGGCAAGGAACTTTCGTCTTCATCCATTTTGTTACCTGTTAAGTGGTGTATCAATCAACTATTCCTGCTTAAGAAAACATCCAAAAATTCAGTGGCCTAAAACAGCCATCGTTTAGTCTCGTCCATTTGACTGGGGTTTGAATGATCTAAAAAGTGCTTGGATAATCTTGGCTCCCAAATTGAAGCTGGGTCAAACTCTTCCTCAAATGTCTATCATCCTTAGAGTGGTGAATTAGCTGGGGTATACTTTTCTCATTGAGAAGGCAGAACTGCAATGTCAAGCCAAACCATGCAAGTGCATTTCAAATCTTTGCTTACTTACTTCACATTTTTAAAAATCCGTTAGTCAAAGTCAAATGGCTGAGCCTAAGTCAAAGGATAAAGAAATACATTCTACCTCTAGTTGGAGGAACTACAAAGCTATATGGAAAATAATATGAATTCAAGGATGGGCAAAGAACTAGCACCGATAACTGTATACTACAAGGACTAAATCAGTGCTTTTCAAATTGTGTCTATGTAGCCTAAGAGTTTTTCAAAACAAGGCTCCTCTGCAGGCAGGTGCTAGATTCCTACCTAACCATAATCCAGAGAATATATGCATCTCTTTTATAGTTAATGCTCAATTTTCCATTGACTGACTATTCATCAGTTTCACCATGGTAAAAATAGTTTCACTCTCTAACAATAAATTTAATCTTTAAATTTTTTAAAGTAAATTACAGTGACTCACCATCTATATGTAAGATATTCATGCATTGTATGAAACTATAGAAAACCAATGACTGCTGTGTGGTGTCTAATAGGGCGATGTACAACTACCTCTTTTTCTGACCAAATATATAAGTAGTTCCAAGTAATAGTATCATCTTCCTCTACCAATAATTCACTCTGAAAATGAAATGGGGGTTGTGACATAGAAGTCATGGCAAGTAAAGGAGAGCTTGAGTGTTTCCAGATTCCAGGACTGTGGTGCTTAAACAATTAAATATGGAAGAAAGTTACAAGAAAGTGGAGAGAAAGGACTGCATTATTGCTCTTCTCTTTTCTGTTTTAGTGTTATATTAGGAGTGAATTAAGAAACAATTGATAGTAACAGACATTTTTTTTAAATTTTTATTTTTCAATTAGAGTTGACATTCAATATTATTTTATATTAGTTTCAGATGTACAACATATTGTAGACATCTACATAATTTATGAAGTGATCTCCACAATTAGTTTGGTACCCACCTGGCCTTATACATAGTTATGACAATATTATTGACTATATTCTCTCTGCTGTACTTCACATCTTCGTGACTATTTTGTAACAACCAATTTGTACTTCTTAATCTCTTTACCTTTTTCACCCAGCTCCCCAACCCCTTTCCCATCTGGTAATCACCAGTTTGTTCTCTGCATCTATGAGTTAGTAACAGACAATTTTTAACAAATAGTAAATTGTTATCCTTTTTGTCAAGTAGTTTTAGGCTTGTGGTATATCTGCAGGGTTCTTTTTCTTCCTGAGAATATATCTAGAATACATTCCCCTCCACAGCCTCTATTGCGGCTGGTGCAGTGGTGTGATGGATTTCTGGCCAACAGATTGTGAGCAGAGGTGATATGTATCACTGTTTGCACAAGGCAGTAAAAATGTGTGTACTTTCTGTTCGCACTCTCTCCTCATCCAGCTATTTCATGCAGAAAATAAAAAAAAGAAGGAAAGAAACAACAACGATGACAACAACCCTTGAAAATGATTAAGCCACAAAAGGGGGGAAAAAAATCCTATTTCTCTATAGCTCCACTGCCAACCATGCTGGATTTTGCCATTTGAAGAATAAATATTTATTGATTTCAGATACTGAGAGTTTTGAGTTGTTTATTATAGCCATTAACATATGTTGATCAAAAGAGAAAATGATTCAACAGTGGAATGCCAATGTAAAGTACCCCAAAATATTCAGTAATAGGCTTAGTGAGTGGGCTGTAAGTAATGAAGACCCAATCAATATTGGAAGCTAGTAGGATGGAGGGCCTTGATATTCTTTGGCAAAATGTTCAGTCAAATTGTTGATATGATACTTTGGAAGGCAGACCTTATGCTATTGAGCAGGCAGTTCTAGGAATATTGTTTGTAGAGAAGCATTGTATTGGTATTGTTAGATGATTAGTTGTGACCTTGGTAGTAAATAAAATAGATGAGCTATAGAAATCATCGGTTTACAAAGATAAATAAAACTGAGTTGAGAAGATCAGAAGTTCTAGAACTTGTTTCTAGACATTAAACAATAAGAGAAAACATGGGAAAAGATCGAGCAATAAAAACTTATAATTCTCAGTTGATAACAGTGACTCAGCCATGGCAAAGATGAGGATTTCCTTCTAGAGGACCTCAAGTTAGTACTATTAAGTTGACGCAGAGAAGTATTAGGGGGAAAGAAGCAAGAAATAAAGAATTGTTTAGGAAGGAACATAATTACTGGCACACGAGTTTGATTAGAAACAAATAGATCTTATGCCAAATATGTTTTTGTCAGATCTCAAAGATACCACGAGCCCAGGCTAAACAGAACCTTTGACTGTTCAAGCTGTAAAGCACACTTTGAGCTCCCAACCTGATTCCATTAGAAGCAGTCTTCAAAAATCCCACAGCCTCCAAAGAGAACACACTCCCCAAGTTCACCTCAGATGTGATCATGGAAAACTGATAAAGAATAAGTTCCCAGAGATCAGAGAAAAGGGACACCAAAAACAAACGGCAAATGAATCCCTTCCAAAGAGTAGTCTTAGAACCTAATTAGAGCACTAACTTCTCAACTGCCAGGGTAGGTGACATTCAGCATGTCTGTCCATTGCGTATGGGAAGAGCAGGAAACTTACCTGTTTAGTTTATAGGTTCTCAGACAATGAGGAGTCCAAGTCAAAATTGGACTGATGGAGAGTACTGCCTATCATGTGGGTAGCCCAGGCTTAGCACTAGGAGCAAAGATTGGGTTGAATGTTTTCCTTGGCGGGGGAGAAGTGTGTGTGCTCTTTATGTTGAGAAAAAGAGATAACATTTCATGGCTAGAATGGCTGACAATGGTAGAGATTACTAGTTCTCACAACTAAATATGTTCTCTTTTTCCTGGGAACATCACTAAACAGTATTTTTCAGATTCCCATGCAGTTACGGAAAATCACACAACTAAAGCCAAAGAAAATCAGAAGTAATATGTCATCTGCAGGTTTAAGTGGTTAAGAGTGAATGTGTCTTCTTCCTCATCTCTTTTCTCATCTATGTCATTAAAAGCAAAAACAAAAAACAAAAACAAAAAAAAACCGAGGCTCTAGGAGACATTTTATCCATAGGAGAGAAAGCACTAAGTCTGCCAGTGACAGCATAGAGTGAATCCACATTGAATAACAACATGCAAGATTAATAAACTTCAATTTTTATTTAAACAATTAAAACTGAAAATCTTGTGTTTTTTTTTTTGTTATAGAGACTTGCACATTTTGCTTTAGTGTTTATAAGCCATTATTATAAATTATATTTTAAAGTTATATTTAAAAATTGTATTTTTATATTTTAGGTCAATAGCTATAAAATTGTGAATGTACTTTATTGAATTTCATTTTACCCAAGTTAATTTGCATTAAATACATATGGTATCATATTAGTAGTTATTACTAGTTACGCTATGCAAAACTAAAGTTTACAACTTTATTTTGTTTTTCTTGTTTTTTTCTTCTTTTTTTCCTTTTGATTATTTATGACTTACTTCATTAATTTGACTTACCACATTCTTTTTTTTTCTTTTGATTATTTATGACTTACTTCATTAATATGGCTTACCACATTAATTTCTGCATAGTGGGAATTAGATGTAAGACATTATAGAAACAGCGGGATTATGTTACTAAACACAAAATGAATTGAATTTGGAATTCTAATTTTAGATATATAGTGCAGAATGCCCTTCCAATTATAACTAGATAATCTATTTATATGGCAAGCATAATTTTTTAATGCATAATAATTTCTATCTATTTCTGTGGAATATATCTTTATCTAGAAAAAGAGTAGTAAATCGCAGGAAGTGTGTGGTTAAACTAAGATGATATTGTTAAGTAGCCAGTGGTCACACACAATTATTTTTAATAACATCAGATGCTCTATTTATTTACAATTTGAAAAAACAAAAACATTGACCATTTTAATGCTTTATTATTCAAATAAAGAAACTGAGGCATAGAGCAATGAATTAACTTTCCCAAGTTCGCAAATGCAGAAAATCGAGATCTAGGCCTAGGAACCAGATCTAATTCCTAACTCACTGTTCTATCCACTACAACAAGCTTCAATCCGTTATATTTTATACCTCAGAGAAACTTAAAAATTTTGGCTTAAAAATAAAAATTTTGTGAATTATGATGTCTATTAAAAGATAGTATTGTAGTTTCTTCTAAAATTAATGTATATATTTAATAAAAACCCAATAAAAATCTCAAAGGAATGATTCAGAATCTGATATATTTTATTAGAAAGATTAGATAGAAATTAATAGTTAGGAAAATGGTAAACGAAGAAGACTAATAATTTTAAACTTAGTATAAATAATACAATTAAAACAATGTGATGATAATATTAGGATAAACATCAAGTCAATATGATGGAAAACATAGGCTAGAAAGAGATTCTGCAAAGGAGTTTATATATTATTTATACTATGTATAAATCAGATGTAATAAACAGTCCTGACTGTTTTCCACTTGGGATAAGCAAGTCTGACCAGATTTAGGAGCTTCTTTTCCAAATGACAGACTACATTGAAAGGGGAGAAAAGAAACTACAAAATCTCATGTTCAAAGCCTCTTTGTTTAGAAGCAGTGCCGATTACTCTGATTTTGTTTCACTCTAGGGGAGACATTGGTTTCACTGTACTGAAAAGCTGAGAATCTTGAGAAGATGTTACTGCAGACCCACCATTTATGCTGTGATAGAAGTTAACATAAGAAGATGAGAATACCTCCTGTCCCACCTCGAATAAATTGCTAAGGAGCAAAAGACAATAGAACTTGTTTGCTAGCTCCTGAAATAGGTATTCAGAAAATTCTCTCTCACAGCAAGTACAACAGCCCACAGAGAGGATTCAGTCCTAATTTGCCTGTCCTAAGAAGAATGGGTAGACTATACTAAGCATATAAAAAATTAAGAAATCAAAAAAATTTAAGAAATCACAGCAAGAATACTAATGGCTTTTAGATCATAATCATCAATCTTCTATTTATTAAAATAATATAAACGGCAAAAAATATGAAAAAATATTTACCAATATTTTTATTTAATATGAAAAAAACTTCATATAAAATCAACAAGAAAATGACAAAGCCCAATAGGTAAGTGGAAAAAAGATATGAACAAGAAATTCAAAATGAGTAAATATAAATGTTCTAATATGTTACAGTAGAGAATGTAAATTTTTGCAATATCTATAACAAAATATTTGAAATATGTATTGCAAACTTGTAAAGTGATGAAATATTTGATCCATTAAACCACTTTTGAAATCTATACAAAGTAAAAATTTTTTTAAGAAAAAAAGATTTACAAACATCACAGTATTATCAATGAACTGAAATTTTACTGTGATTCTGATAGAAATCAACATGAATTAACCAATGTAGGAAAAATATTAAATAAATTTCAATGGAACTTTATGTAACTTTTAAAATAAGGATTGGAAATATTTTTTAAATAATCTTTATTTGATTGTAGTATGGAAAGTATGAAAATATGAGAGATTAATAACACTGGTAAAAGCTGTAAAATATGTATCAATATATCAATTCTATAATAAGATATATACATAAAAAAGACTAGAGGGAAATATCTACCAAATATAAAAAAAGCCAATATTGCTACACACTGTAATTATGAGTGGATGGTAATTTTTTAATGCTTCTCTGAATTCTCAAAGTATACAGATATTATTTCAATGATCAAAAAAATTTTCATATTCCTGCCTCCCCCAAGCCCAAAATTCTACACAGAGATGCTATCAGAGTTAAATTAATCCACTAAATAAAGATTGCATGTATCTACTTTCTATTGACCATTTTATTTTTAGAGCTATCACAAAGTTTTACAACTGATTTTCTACTTTCACATTCCTAAAAAGCTTCTTTAGTTTAAATCAATAGTTGCTTTATGATTAAAATCCTTTCCTCTTTCTTTTATTCTAGCTAAAATCCCATTGAAATAATGTTAATTCTTTACTGAAATATAAACTTGAATATTTTAATTCCTTACTGAAATATGAACTTGAATATTTTACTTCATGTGTCAAACTGTATATCTTAGAAAACCCATTATTTTAATATTCTATTGCAAGTAGTATTTAAATCCAATTATAGCCATACATGAGGTATGAACAGTGTTTGTCTGATCCCTATTGGAACTTTAAGACAACTATTTTCATATCTTATTCTTATTGTTCTTCAAATTTCCTCAGATTAGAAAATTTATGTGCAAAACTCTAAATTACACTGACACTCCACAAAGGAAATCTACTACAGACAACCAGATGGTGGGTGGGAAGAGAGAGAAATAAACTTTCAAACTGATATTTACAGAATTTCAAATAGCCAATATACCCTTAGTATTACTTCTAGAACCTCTTGCATGACATTGGAAGTATAAAAACTTCATACCATAGAAAAAAATAATTTGGCGAGAGATTATCTATTGTTCTGATGGAATAAAAAGATGCTTTCTTTTGCTAGGTTAAACAGAACTAATATTTATTTTTAGTTGCAAGACTTCACAGAGATTTTAATAAGCTAATGTACATACC
>NW_011888783.1:24510079-24512702 GCF_000151845.1 Pteropus vampyrus | reverse complement strand
TATTGCAAACTTGTAAAGTGATGAAATATTTGATCCATTAAACCACTTTTGAAATCTATACAAAGTAAAAATTTTTTTAAGAAAAAAAGATTTACAAACATCACAGTATTATCAATGAACTGAAATTTTACTGTGATTCTGATAGAAATCAACATGAATTAACCAATGTAGGAAAAATATTAAATAAATTTCAATGGAACTTTATGTAACTTTTAAAATAAGGATTGGAAATATTTTTTAAATAATCTTTATTTGATTGTAGTATGGAAAGTATGAAAATATGAGAGATTAATAACACTGGTAAAAGCTGTAAAATATGTATCAATATATCAATTCTATAATAAGATATATACATAAAAAAGACTAGAGGGAAATATCTACCAAATATAAAAAAAGCCAATATTGCTACACACTGTAATTATGAGTGGATGGTAATTTTTTAATGCTTCTCTGAATTCTCAAAGTATACAGATATTATTTCAATGATCAAAAAAATTTTCATATTCCTGCCTCCCCCAAGCCCAAAATTCTACACAGAGATGCTATCAGAGTTAAATTAATCCACTAAATAAAGATTGCATGTATCTACTTTCTATTGACCATTTTATTTTTAGAGCTATCACAAAGTTTTACAACTGATTTTCTACTTTCACATTCCTAAAAAGCTTCTTTAGTTTAAATCAATAGTTGCTTTATGATTAAAATCCTTTCCTCTTTCTTTTATTCTAGCTAAAATCCCATTGAAATAATGTTAATTCTTTACTGAAATATAAACTTGAATATTTTAATTCCTTACTGAAATATGAACTTGAATATTTTACTTCATGTGTCAAACTGTATATCTTAGAAAACCCATTATTTTAATATTCTATTGCAAGTAGTATTTAAATCCAATTATAGCCATACATGAGGTATGAACAGTGTTTGTCTGATCCCTATTGGAACTTTAAGACAACTATTTTCATATCTTATTCTTATTGTTCTTCAAATTTCCTCAGATTAGAAAATTTATGTGCAAAACTCTAAATTACACTGACACTCCACAAAGGAAATCTACTACAGACAACCAGATGGTGGGTGGGAAGAGAGAGAAATAAACTTTCAAACTGATATTTACAGAATTTCAAATAGCCAATATACCCTTAGTATTACTTCTAGAACCTCTTGCATGACATTGGAAGTATAAAAACTTCATACCATAGAAAAAAATAATTTGGCGAGAGATTATCTATTGTTCTGATGGAATAAAAAGATGCTTTCTTTTGCTAGGTTAAACAGAACTAATATTTATTTTTAGTTGCAAGACTTCACAGAGATTTTAATAAGCTAATGTACATACCAAATTTCTCCTAAACTCACATTTTGTCATTCTAAACTCTCATTTTTTTTGATAATTGCCTCAGTATCAAAAAACAGTTAAAAATACTTATCCTGACAATTCTTTTACTAGCCCTTTTAATGTAAAGTTTCTTTTTTTTTTTTACCAACTCCGTAACTCTTCTAAACAATATGATTGCATGCCATCTAAGCTAGATATCATCTACCCTCCCCACCAGTCAAAAATGACTATAAATATTGTGCTAGTTTTTCTGTCTTCTAAGAATAGCCTTACACTCTGGCTGTAGTTTGTTGAGAAGATAAATGGGGAAATATGAAGAGCAAAAGAGATGCCTAACTTGGTTCACAGAGATGGAAATAACTTTCAGAATAAACCCACTAACATACAGCTGGCTACCATGGAGAACTGGATTATCATTTAGAGTAAAAACAGCTGTGGAGAACCAAGTTGTGTCCTCAGCACACGTCACCCTCTCCTCCCTGCTTTAGAGTTCTACAGGATGCCAAGTTAGTTTTTCTCTCTCTCTGCATCTACGGTTCCTGCTGTCACTTGCAAGCTGACTCTCATTATTCTCCTCTCTATTGAGGCATTTTCTTAACCCTGAATCCTACATCCCCATAGTTTCTGCTTACTGCTTCCTTTCTGTGTATCTCTCAGCAACTTTACCCCACTATTGTCTTCAGCCTTTCTTTGAATGTCCCATTCAAACTTCACAAAAGAGATGGAAATCTGATTGGGTCTGTCAGTCTCATCCATTTTAAGGCAACTCAGTTGGTAAAAGTGCTTTTGCCAGGACAACATACACTCTGCTGGCCAGACTCCATGTGGGTTCCTTTGTGTCTGGCACACACTCTGGGACCAATTGTATATGGTAAGAGTGGTGAGGTCACCTGCATAAGGAACCCCCATGAAGGATTGCAGGAATAACAGGCACTTTGGAATCTCTAAGAAAAACAAAAACAATGGAAAGGATGGATGGCTTAGAATGTCCTTTCTTCATATTATTTACATATCCCTTTGTATTGCGTGTAGTACATCCTTAACAACTTTATATTTTTCATTTCTATATCCTTAGGAATTTAAAAATGTTCCTGCTTAAATTTCTAGAGTTTTGATAGATGCCTAAGAGAAGAATAAGCATGGTAGATGGACTCTTCATTGAAATCTCAGTAAAAAATGAAAAACTAAATTGAGACATCTGCTGTAAAAAAAAAAAAAAAAAAAAAAAAAAATCGTGATACTGACCCACCAGGAAGACCCAGTTTAGTGAACAAACGTGAGCCA
>NW_011888783.1:24479572-24510029 GCF_000151845.1 Pteropus vampyrus | reverse complement strand
AGTAAAAAATGAAAAACTAAATTGAGACATCTGCTAAAAAAAAAAAAAAAAAAAAAAAAAAAAAAAATTAAAGGTATCTCCGAGGAAGACCCAGTTTAGTGAACAAACGTGAGCCATGAAAGTAGATGATCAACCAGTTGCTTGAAATAATGCATTGATTAGGATTCTTATTGATAAGGCAAGAAGTCTTTTACTTCTAGTAGTATTTTTGCTCCTATGAATCAGAGATGTAGAAAGCTGGTCTAAGAATCAGGATGATTGTTTCTTTCCTTAATTCTTACAGAAGAGTAGACCAGAGATGTCGAGGTTGAGAAGATGCATTGCCCTCTAACACAAGATGTCAAAAAGGCATATGCACTGAAATGGGTTGGAAACCATCTAAGGCCAAGAAAATGACAAGCAGGGAATGTAAAGAGGCTTGTGCTCTGTCATCGATAGTTTGAATGCTCCAGAGAGGTCAAGACCCTTAAGATTTGCTCCTTCTCTCGCACAAAAATTGAAAGACTGGTTTAAACTGTGCTTTTATAATAGCACTGTAAAGTAAGGTCATTCTTCCATGTATGCCAATAAGAACATTCACATCTGTAGCAATTCCTGCTGTGGTAAACCATAAAAATAAAAGAAAGAGAGGTTGGCCAATTATATTCTTAGGGAACCTGAGTACCCAGAATCAATGAAATAGGAAAGTCACTGAGTGAGCAAGAACATGTCTTGAAAAAGTAGCCATGGCATTGGAATCATGTTAATTGAGTTACCTCTTTGGTTTAATTTGTACCATTGGTGAGAACATTTTCTCTAAGGGTGCTGCTAGTGATCGATAATGTACCTAACAATGGTAAGCAAAGACATTAGAAGTGCCTCTGTGGTATGGGTGCTTACAAGCTATGGTTCTCTTAAGCCTAACAGTTTCACACAGTCTCTGCCCAAACCCCTGTGTAGTGTAGGGACCCTGGTGTGAACTTAAAAAGGTAAGGAGTCACATCAGTCTACCATCTTCACCAACCTAGATTAAATCAGTGCTCACAGAAAATGCCCAATAAATGTTAATACAGCTCTAAGTAATTATAATTCCAATTGCAATTACCCTAGTTATCTAAATTTGATGATTTGTTTATACATCAACTAATTAATAAATGTGCTTGGATATTTTCCAATATATGTAATGCTTCTCAATATCAGGCTTGTTTTGAATTATCCTAAATTTGTGACCTAATTGATAGAGTTTCAGTGCCTAAACTAACTAGCACATTTTCATATGCCAAGACTCGTACACATAAATCCAGAAAGCAAATATACAGCATATTTTTTCAAGGGCTGAAAGGAGTTTTACATAAAATTAATTTAAGACATAAAAAAAATCTTTGATAATGTCTTTATCTTAAGACAACTGATCTGAAATGGCTTCTAGATGAGGAATATATGAGAGACATTTTAGGAGTCTAGCAAGTTATTATTCTCATTACATTTAGGCATATTGGAAATGAGTGGAATTTGTAAAGGAAGCAAAAAGGTGACATTTTCAAACTGTTTTCCAGTTGACTCTATATAAAGCGAGTTGGCAGCTTTAGCATAATTCGAGCTCAACAGGTATGAAGAACACAAAACAATCCAAAACTAGCAGCATTGTTCCCTGTAATAACAGTCTTTTAAGAAAGTCAAAGCAGTTCTGAATGAATTGTAAAGAAAAAAAAATTCTTCCAGTGATCAGAACACAGAGGGTCGTGCTTCACTGGCTCTGTCTCAAAGGACTCAGGAAACTGGGAGGGGGCAACCCCTTTCCACACTCCACAGGCCACATGGAAGCTTCGCGGATGAAGAAAAATCCCCAGGGCTAGTGACTGGTCAATTACGAATTGCAATTCAACTGTCTCTGTAGTTGCCAGAGAAACCAACTTGGGAACTGTGGTACCTTTTGAGACAGGACTAAAGAATGGCCATGGCTGGTTAGAATACAGTGTTAAGAATGGTGTTTGATCCATGTGCTGAACAGCACAATACAGGCTATTTCTTGCACTTACCAACTGCTTTATTAGTAAAAAGGAGAGCAAAAGCATATGGGTCTATCGACATACCACAACTCCGTAGTTCACAACTGACCTCATCTGGTGTTAAACTGAAAAACTGATACTTCAGAGACATGAATCTGCCACATTTCAAGGATATGACATCTATTGAGAACAAAAATGTGAAAGCAAAACAATTCCACATTGCAGGTAAACAGCTTGACAAATATGAAGACTTTCAATCATGTCAAACTGTTTTAAAAATGTCCACTTTGCCATCCCTCTCCAGATACTTAACGTTCCCTAACACAGGAATAGAATAAATACAGGAGAGAAATCAATACTCTGCACATCCAAACTGTTCAAGCTTGCCATTGCAATCAAACTTTCTTCTTTTTCTCTGCAAAGAGTTCAGAGGTAGTTTCTCAGTTCAAGGATGAAACATTCTCACTGCTCCTTCTCTAAACATAAATATAGATAACAAACATTAATTCCTGAGAATTTAGCTGAATTTTTTTTTTTAGTTGTGTCTCAGCAGCATTTTTTTTTTCTGACTAGATTGAATAATTCTTTTGCAAATGACCTTGTCAGTAAAGCCCCTAATAATTGGTAACTTTTTAGTACTTAGTAATTGGTAAAGAAAGCTTTTCTCATGATTTAGTCAGAAATAACTTAAAGTACACTTTTTTAAAAGAATTATTTTTCTTGAACTCCAATGCTCATGAAAGCTGTTAAATTAGCTGCCCTGGAGGCTGGAAACTTCCATTTGGCCACAAAATCTGTAGAGCAGGAAAAGCTTCCTTAGAAGCCCTGGAAATGACAATGAAGAGACTGTCATCTCCAAGCCCATCAATGTAGGCAGGAAGCTTTTAACACATCCAGTTTGGGCAACAGTTTGGTGTTTGGACAGGGAACATACTTGTCCAGAATAAGGTCTGTTCATTAACTCATTTCCAAGGGACCATCTCATTATCATCTGATACAAAATAATCTTCTGAATAGACTGAGAGCTTCCTCCTTCTACCTCCTTTCCAAGTTACTGATGTTTTTCACAGTCCTTGTGTCTCTTGAACTTTAAAACGATTTCATTAAAATCAAGCTGGGTTCTTTTCCTCTCTTTCATGATCAGTGCTTCTTAGAATAATATTCAGGGCCTTTATCCTCACACATCCTTGCTGTCGTTGGACTGTTCTCTCGCTTAACTCTCATGAATTCGACAGCTGGATCCAGAAGGCTGGAACTTCTGAAGACAATATTCATGGTTGGATAGCCCGAAACTGTTAGGCTTTTGAAAATAACTTCTTACTATTTACTGATTTCTAACAATGTGATATATGCCGAAAAGGGGAGGCTAGAAATATTAACAATTTGATATGATGGGAGGAAAAACAAACAAACAAGAATTCAATGTATAAAGACTGATTGTCTGTTTTTGTTATCAAAAATTGAGAGAATTTTTCTTTAGCTAACTTAAAATATGTCAGTGTTCTTTTCTGAATATTTTCTGAAGAAATGGTTCATGAGATCATATGTTAGCAAATTTATTAATGTAAGGGGAAAACAACTGCTTAAATTGTTATCTCAATAACTCCTTGATTCTGCTTCTGGGATCGTATATGGCATATACAATTTAGAGGTCATAGGATATAATACATATTCTACTATTTATGAAAAAAATATAATACAATGTGCTTTTTTATCGCCTTCACTTGATTAAGGGTTTGAATGTTTTAATTCTCCTTTAAAATATTCTTCACTGGAAACTCTTTTTTAAGCAAAAAAATAATATGGAGATTTATTAAACATTTTTAATGGATCCATTACATGACTTTATATAGTCAGATTTCTCTCAGAAAATCAAATGCAATTGAGGAAAACACGTTGAACTGATTTACCCTGTTGTTTGCCTATAATCCACATGACTTTTTCCAATATACATATCAAGACATTAGAAAGCAGAGATCATTCCAATTTAATTATTCATAATCACAAATTTTCTTTTCTTTTATTATTATTATTTATTATTTATGCCTACAGCACCTGGCCTTCCTAGGTGGTCTCCCATCCAAGTATTAACCAGGCTCAACCCTGCTTAGCTTCCAAGATCAGACATCGGGCTTGTTCAGGGTGGCGTGGCAGTAGACCATGGATCATGTCTCCACTGGGGCGTGAACCCAGGACCTTCTTTATGTAAAGCAGATGTGCTAACTGCTACACTATGGAACTACATCCACAAATTTTCTTTTCATAGTATAGTTTTTCTTCCCCCTACCACTACATGTAGTACAGTTTTTTATGCATATTGCAGGGGGAATGATGATGATAATGATTAGAATGTAGGACTTAGACAAGAATGTTTAGTTTAATAAATATTGAATCATAAGTACTGAAAAAGAACACAAATATTGAGATCTGAGATGGTCATCCTATCCCTAGTTACTGAAAAACCTTTTCTTTTTCCTCCTATTTTTATTTAAGATTATATTTTATGTTTAAAATCTCAAAAGAGCATAAGATACATTCTGGTAAGCAATAGGAAGTATAACTGGAGAAGCAGACAGAACCTAGTATACTAGGGTAAAAGTCTATGCTACATGTAGCAATCATGAAATATTGTGCAGCGAAGTTGTATATCCATGTTCTTATTTTAGAAATATAATTATTGAGTCAATGTAGAAAGTTGATTAGAATTAGAAGCAACAGGAGGTATAAGTTCTCCTGCTATAGAATATAATAATCTAGTTTGTAGATTTTAGACTATAATTATAGACTAAACTAATCTAAGCACAAGATGATGAAGACCTGAAATAAAGAATAAGATATGGAAATAGAGTGTGTAGCTATATTTGAGAAGAGTCATCAGACTTGATGACCTGAGAAATATAAGCGGGGAGTGAATACATGACTTGAGGATAATCTCAGGTTTTGGCATGAATGACTGGATAGATAAGAGTACCATATAATAAGGTGAGGGAACCAGCAAGAGAAGCAGACTCAGTTGAGGAAGGCAGTAAGCACTGTTATGGAGGTCTTAGTGTGAGATACTGGTGGGACGGTTAGATGATAACCAATAACACACACTGAATAAAAAATTTCTTCCTCATTAGAGAATAAACACATCATTAGATATCACTGAACTATCTTGCCGTGAGAGTTCAATATTCCTCCAGCTCAGTGCTGGCACAGAGTAAGATCTCAACAAGTATGCATTCCCTTTAATATCTCCCACATCGACTGCAATTACTTCTGCATGTTTGTTATTTCCTTCTAGCTGTGAATTTCTTGAGAAGACATCTTTGTAAGTGACCGGTGGATAAAAAAATATTCAATTAATGTTTATTTGTTGGCAGTATGAATTAATTAGTGAATTCCTGAAAGAGTTAATCAGCCAGATTGTCTCATAGTTTACTATTTGAGGAAGAGGGGAGTAGAAAAGGCAATTTAGGGAAGACATTAGTTCTTTCCAATCCCTGGGGTACTTTATTAGTTTGCTAAAGCTGCCATAACAAAGAACCACAGAAATTGGCTTGAACAAAAGAAATTAATTTTCTCACAGTTATAGAGGCTAGATATTTGGGATCAAAAAGTATTGGCAAGGTTGGTTTCTTATAAGTTCTCTCTCCTTTGCTTGTAGATGGCTGTCTTCTCCCTGAGTTTTCACATGGTCTTCCCTTGTATGTGTCTGTGTCCAAATTTCCTCTTATGAGGACACCAGTTATGTTGAATAAGGTAGATCCTAATGACCTTATTTTAATTTAATTACTGTTAAGCCCCTGTCTCCAAATACAGTCACATTCTAAGGTCATTGGAGTTAGGAATTCAACATAGCAATTTTGGAAAGGTACAGTTTAGCTCTTAATAGATACTATTTGGAATTCCTGGAATCTGTATGGCCCCTTCAGCAATTTAACAACATCTTGAGTTTCAGACTCCATACAAAACAACCTAAATTGTAATCACTTTAATGTTTATATCCTTAAAATTCTCTAGTTCCTTGGAATTCCATCAGTATATCATTCAATTGGAAAATATAAAGTAGTTCATTAAGACTACTACATGGATTTCTAAATACTTTTCTGAGTACAAATTTAAAGTATCTAAAGATGCAAAATGTGTATTGTAAGGAATGTGTATTCTAATATTTTATAGAATTAAAAATATGAAAATATTCTGGATTCTTCAACGTCAATATAATTATTAGACATGTTTTCTGTATTTCGATAAGAAAATAATTCATATTTTATAAAATGATGAACAAAGAGTAATTCAAATACTTCTATAATCAATGTTCTCATGTTAATCATGAAACATGACTTAGGGAAAGAGTGTTTATTCTGAACTGATGCCATTCCTTTCACATTGTCCTCAGGGAAGACATTTTTAGTTAAATTGAAGTTTCAGGTTAGAGCTATTGTACTAATTCTAAGATAAAGGTAGACCAGGAATGGAAAAAGAAAATCAGCTTTAGAGAACTTGGGGAAGGCAGGAAGCCAAAGGAGGGGTATGACAGGCTGGGTGAGCCTGCTCCCTTTACTATTTACACCTTGTGTTGTGGACAGTGTTTCATTTCTCAACAGAGGAAAACTATAGGACTGAGGAGACTCATAAAATTAAATTGAACCTCTAATTTCTAAAATTCTGTCTTTAGGTGCTGATGATTCTTCTTCTCTTCGTCTTCAAATGAAGCAGCGTAAGCTCCCAGAACCCAGTCTTTCCTGTTAAAGAAATCGTCTACTGTTACTTGTAAATTCCTTATATCTCTGCAATGAAGAGCTTAAACTTAATTTTTCATTAATGTTAGATTTTTTAAAATCTAACTTTACGAATAATGTAAGCTTTGGGAAAAGAGAACAAGTTTAACCTGCTCATTGGGCCAAACTAAAATTCTTTTTTCTCAGTCCTTACTCATTTTACATAAACTACACTCTATGTAGCAGCAAGACAGATCTAAAATCAGCATGTATGTCAGATAGGAGAATATCCACGTAGAGTAATTTATACAGGGAGCCAATTTAAATGCCTCATTTAAATTTCATAGAAATGATCTTGCTTGTCCAGCAAGTGGCTGTGGAATAAGTTAGGAGGAGCTTATTTTCTGACCCTCATTTTTTTCTCTTTGACACTGTCTAAAATCTAGCCTCTAGCATATTTCTATCCAAACAACACAAAACAAAAGTCATTTTCAGACTTAGGTAACTCCTTCATATCAACAATCCCTTTTAAGTTAATTGCCACTTGCTAAAGTAGATCTGGTCTAATATGCCTCGAGTGAACTTGTAGGCTGTTCGACACTGAGGTTTATTATTGCTGCTCCCTGTCTTTATTCACTATCTGTTAGGAAATCAGTCTGCCAGGTGCACAGGGGATTCACGAGCAGAAACAAGTTTGGGCACTAAGGCTCTGATCGAAGTTTTTGTAAGCATGAATTTATTTCTGTTTATCTTAGATTTTGTCTGGCTTTAAAAAGCCCAGGTAGAATTGAAGCAGAGGAAAAAGTCTTGAAGCTCATCTAAGTCCTTTCAATGTATAAATCCTATCATTGATTTTATAGCTTAAAAATAAATGATAATCTTCTACTCTTATCTTTACATTTTCCATACTCACACGGTTCTTTGAGATGGCCTTTACAAAATCTTCAAAAAATGGTAAAACATAAAACCTTCTTAATGACTAACTTAAAAAAGTAGAGGACAATCTCTGCTTTGCCCCACATAGATCACAGAGACCTGTAGCATGCAGAGAAAGGAGAGGAATATAACTAGCAGTTGGCTGCTAGAAAAATGGACTCATTGGGGAGTCCCTCTGACTTCTGAGACCCAATCAAAAATGCAAGTCACTGTTGAATTTGAAAGCCTCAGTCAGGTCATCCCCATCTTGTAATAAGGAAGTCTTTATATTCTGATGACCATGGTGTTAAGCATTGTTTGTACTTGGTCTTCCTTACAATATTTTCACAGTTCATCTTATTAAATGGTTAGGCCACATTTACCTCTACACCCACTTTCTCCAGAACACAGTGTTTGATCATAGATTTATAGATCATTTAACACAAGCGACAGCAATTTTACCAACGGCCTTGCTGTCATTAAACAGCAGCTACTGTCAAAAGTTCAGGAACAGGCCCAGCAGGATAATGAAAAGAATCAAGACACAGTGACTTCCAACTGTCACAACAGCAGAGAGAAGCATCTGGTGCCACGAACAGCCAGTGAAAAGGGCACCAGCAATGGTGGGCCTAAATCCGTCGACTTTTTGGAGAAGCCGCCCCTAACATCCCAGCTCCATCTCTAGAGACAGGCCGAGAAAACCCATAAAAATCAATAAAACTCAAATTAGAAAGTTATTTTGCCAGAATAAGTTTTGTGACATCGTCAGTCTCAATATCAGAGGAGGTTTTTCTGAAAATTTAAAAAAAAAAAAAAAACAATGTGGTGAATGTAGACTGAGAGAAGAAAAATTTTGGTTACCTTATGAAAAATTTTACATTAAAAAAACATATATCTTTGTTGCTTGGAATCCATATTCATAGTGAAAATGAGCAAATCTCTTTTTTTACACATTTCTTATTCTTATCTCTTAGCTATATCTTCATTTCTGACACTAGTTCCGATCATAGCAATATTATGAGGGCTAAATTTGAGAATGCATAGAAAGTGTCTTATATGGGACGTAGAACAAAATAAATATTCCACAAGTAGTAACTTTTCTTTTCATTCTAAAGAGCAAGGACTGAATTCTCATAAACTTTTATTCAAAAGTACTATATTGGCATATATCAAACTTCCAGGCAATACAATAGATATTACTACCAAAGAAATATAGATTGGACTCCCAAAATTTGTTTATAGGTCAGTTTGAAATGGATTTTGTTTTTAATTTTCTATTAGTTTCAGGTATACAGTACCATGATTATACATTTAAATAATTTATGAAGTGATCTCCCCAATTTCTCTAGCACCCATCTGTCTCTACACATAATATTGACTCTATTCCCTATGTTGTACTCTACATCCTCATGATTGTTTTATAAATACTAATTTGTACTTTTTCATTCCTTCCTCTTTTTCACCCAGCCCCCAACCCTCTCCCCTCTAGCAATCACCGATTTGTTTTCTGTATCTGTAAGTCTGTTTTCATTTAGTTTGTTCCTTTTGTTCCTTAGATTCTGCATCTAAATAAAATAGTATGATTTTTTTTTTTTTGCTGACTTATTTCACTCAGCATAATATCTTCTAAGTCCATCCATTACAAATGGTAAGATTTCATTTTTTATGGCTGACACTAGTTCTGATCATAGCTTCTTAACCAATCATCTGTTGATGGGCATTTAGGCTGCTTTCATATCTTGGCTATTGTAAAGAACTCTGCAGTAAACATAGGCATACACAGATCTTTATGAATTAGTGTTTTGGCTTTCTTTAGATAAATATATGAGAAACAACATTGCTGAGTCAAAAGGTAGCTCTATTTTTAATTTTTTGAGGAACCTCCAAAATGTTTTCCATATTGGCTGTACCAATTTGCAATCCCACCAACAGTGCATGAGAGTTCTCTTTTCTCCACATTCTCACCATCACTTGTTGTTTTTTGTGGAATAAATTCTTTCAAAAAATCTTATGGGTAATGATGAAGGCTCCAGGCTAGCCCACAAAATCATTAGTTTTTATGGATTTAAAATAGCATAATCGTTCAGGGATAGATAGAAATAATCCCTCTTTCAAGATATCATATTTTAAAAATATCATTGAATAAGAAATAAATGTTAGTATTTTATATCTTTAATTATGATTATTAAGTAAGGAATCAAGTTTAATGAAAGACAACTTAAGAGAAAGTGAAGTGTGAAAATTTTATGTGGAATATATTTAAGGGCTTTAGAGGTGAATTACTTTTTTTTTTCTATTTTAACTATAACCAATTTCTCTCTTAGTTTCACGTGCTTCTTTCCTTTTATCTGAATTTATATTTTTGTTTCCTCAATAAAAGAAATGAGCTATTTAATAAAGATA
The DNA here is from genome assembly GCF_000151845.1 of Pteropus vampyrus. Classification (NCBI taxonomy): domain Eukaryota; kingdom Metazoa; phylum Chordata; class Mammalia; order Chiroptera; family Pteropodidae; genus Pteropus; species Pteropus vampyrus. The sequence continues at coordinate 24,500,017 of NW_011888783.1, read as the reverse complement.
AGAGAAGCATAGTTTCTTGATTACAAATAGGACCCATGTCTTATTTAATATTTTAATCCTAATACTAGCAACCATTTGGAGATTATATATATAATTTACCATATACTTTATCTATTATATATTTATGTATACATATATGTATACATAAAAGTATACATATAGATATGTATACGTGATAAATTAAATTAATTAAAAAATTAAGAAGGAAAAGAAGATGGAGTGAAAGCTTTTGTCCTCTGTTAAGCGGGCAGGAACAAAATACAATAGAGAAAAAGGAAAAGCTAAAGTTATGTCAGTTGCCGACTATAAAAGCTGAGAAACACAAGTATATATTTATTTGATTCTAATGTAAGAAAATATAAGTGTTAAGGAATTATTCTTGGGTCAGAGTGACATATATTAAACAACAAATAACACTATAGAACCTTGGCAACTTAGCAGTTCTGTCAGCTGAGATAATTTGTAACTGCAAGTAACACCATGGCCATCTTGCATGGACTTAAACCAGAGCATCTTAAACTTTCATGTGCATATGAGTCACTTGAATATCCTACTAAAGTGCCAATCCACATTAGTAAGTCTAGGGTGGGTTCTGAGTTTCTACATTTGATAACTTTGCAGATGATGTTGACGATGACCTTGCTTTGAGTACTTTGAGGTTTGAGACACATTGTATTACTTAACCAATTCTTGGCATCTATTGTTGACTGAATGAGAAGTCTGGAGTCAGGCTATCACTTGGTTAGCTTATGAGCTCAATGTTACAAAGAACCTAAAGTCTTTTCTTCCTTCTGCTTTGATATCTTGGCATTTTTTGACATATTACTTTGTGATCACACACATAGCTGTGGCAGTTCCAATCATTATATCCTTACACAATCAAATTCAAATGTTGGAAGCAAGGTGACATGTATGAGAACTTTACAATAGTGTATCTCTTCTTTTACTAAGTAAGAAAACTTATTTCATAAGGCTCAGAGCAGATTTTTCCAACAGCCTATTGGGCGAGACTGCATCATATTGACATTCCTATCTACAGATAGGTTGGGAAAGAAAGTAGCTCAACTTTTCAATCTCTATAGTCAAGGATGGACAAGGGAGAAGGGAGCTGAGAATGACTATTAGGTAGCCAATAAACAAATGATTTATAGGAGCCTGTGTTATGATTGCCACATGGGTAGGGTAGATGATTTTAACTTGATTTAAAGAAAAAAAGGGAGGAAGCATCAACTAATTACTTCTATTAACATATTTTCTTTAGTGTATATTTTGTATTTTAAGAATTGTCTGTAACATATTTCTTGCAGAAGGTGAGAGGTAGTTTGAAATTATCTATTTTAAATAACAATGTTACAGGTTTAAATGAGGTTCATTTAAAATAAATTGGCTCTTTCTAGCTTTTAGCTAACAGATTTTTATTCCTCTCCTTTAGTCTGTCAATGTACCTTACTAATTTACCCATTTGACAAAGTTGTACATCAAGGAAGATGAGATATTCTCGTGGCTTACTTGTTCACAAGACACACAAAAAAATGAAATCAAAGACATGATAAGGATATTCAGTTGCCGAAATAATTAGAACAGATGGTTAGAACATATTACTTACTGTTTCTGGTGATTTCAACTCTTTGTTATTTGTTGAGGGAAAATATATAATGCCTGAAATGTTTGAACTATTTTATTTAATGCTGTAGATTTTTTTTAATACAAAAGGGAAACTCTAAAGAGAATAACTTTATATATGATTGATAGCTTTCAGAAAAAAGTGTAAAGAGAAAAAAAATGCTCTAAAGAAAAGTGGTAAAAACTTCAAATTATAGAAAAGTATCATTTTTCACATAGTTTATTTAACATCATTCTTTGAGATAAATTTATTTGAAGAATTTAAAAACATTTTAATGGCTAAAGAGCTACTCAAAAGGAAGTTGTCAATAAAAGCAGAGACTCTCGAAGTGGTAGAATCAACATAGATATATTCTGATATTTTCTCAACTTTGCAGGTCAATTAATTTTTAATAATTGATGAAATTTTAAGAAATTGACTTCTAAGAGTCATAAAAAGAATATTTTTATTGAAAATTTTAACTTTCTACTAACAGAAATGTTCATTACTATAACATAGTTTCACTGTCAAGGCAGATATAATGGTTGATTAAACTAGAATAAAAGCAACAATATCTGATTTTTATGAAGAATAATCCTTATGGGCAAATCACTATCTGAATCAGTAGGTCTAGGGTGGGTCCTGATTCTACATAAAGAAACACTTGTTTCTGCCTGATGCAGATACTACAGAACAAACAGTAACAATCTCTTTAACTTGGCTACTATATTATAGAATCAGAGTATAAATTTGAGTAGGCTAGCTTATTAATGATAACAACAACCCTAATATCTTAGTTGCCTGAATCAGCAAAGTCTCTTTCCCAATAATGTTTCATGACCATCTCTGCATGCCAGAGGGTTCAACTCATTGTAGGTAATTCCAGAATTAGTATACTGGAGGTTTCGTTTCAATCATGTTCTAGGATTGCAGAAGCAGAGAAAAGGGGACAGCAAACTATTCACTGGCTCTGAAGACCCTGCTCTGAAGTGAAAATATATCTCTTTCTACCCAGACTTAGCCACAATGCAAAGTCTGAAGGCACAATCCCTAGGATTATCCTACTTCTGACACCAATTGCAAATTTGAGGAGTTTCCAAAACCACCCTCAGATTCAATAATTTGCTGGCAGGACTCACAGAACTCACTGATAGCTATTCTACTAACAGTTATGATTTATTAAAGGATAAAGATATAATTTAGAACCAGCAAAAGAAGGAAACACAGACAGCAAAGCCAAAGAAGTTTTAAACTCAAAGCTTCTACTAACCTCAGTACACATTTCTGCTTGGCATCTATGACTGACAATATGTGTATATATTGCCAAACCAGAAAGTTTACCCAAGTTTTGGTATATAGAGTTTTTATTGGGGTTTTAACGTGCAGGCAGGATGGATTGATTAATTATCTATGTGGTTGAACACAGTCTCCAGCCTCATCTTTCCAGAGGTCAGTTACTCCATGGCCCACCATGAGTAAGAGGCCCGCCATGAGTCACTTCGTTAGCATAAACTATCAGGTTAGATCCAAGATACCCATCACAAATAACAAAGACATCCTTATCACTCATGAAATTCTAAAGCTTTACAGATTACTGCCCCAGAATCCAGTGATAAGGGCCAGTGATCTCTTTAGGCAAGGTCAAATTCTACACATTTTTTAAATAAAGACTTTAGTTTGTTTTAGAGTAGTTTTAGATTTACAAAAAAAATTGAGAGAAAAGGAAAAGAAAGTTATCTTATATTTCTTGCCCCAATACATGCATGGCCTCCCCCAACATATGCATAATCTCCCCCATTATTAATATCGTTCAGCGGAATTGTACTTTTTTTTTAACCAAGCATGAAGCTACATTGATATAACATAATTACCCAAAGTCCATAATTTAAAGTTTATTCTTGGATTGTACATTCTTAATGTTTGGACAAAAGTATAATGACATATATCTATCATTATAATATTATATAGAATATTTTTACTGCCCTAAAAACCCTCTGTGCTCTGTTTATTCATCTCTCCTCCCCACCTCATCTCTGCCATATACTGATCTTTTTATCGTCTACATAGTTTTGCCTTTTCTAGAATGTCATATAGTTGGAATCATACAGTAAGTACCCTTTTCAGATTAGCTTTATTCACTTAGTAATACCCATTTAAGATTCCTCCTTGTCTTTTCACGGCTGAATAGTTTATTTCTTTTTGGCATTGAATAATTGTCTGGATGTATCATAGTTTGTTGATCTGTTCTAATTAAGGACATCTTGGTTGCTTCCAAGACTTGAAAATTCTGAATAAAGCTTCTATAAACATCTTTGTGCAGGTTTTTGGGTATTCATTAGTTTTTCCATTCCTTTGGGTAAACACCAAGGAAGGAGATTGCTGGATTGTATGATAAGAGTATATTTAGTTTTGTAAGAAACTGCCAAACTATCTTCTAAAGTGGTTGTACCACTTTGCATTTCCACCAGCAATAAATGAGAGTACTTGTTGTTCCATATCCTTGTCAACATTTAATGTTGTCAGTGTTCCAGATTTTGGCTATTCTAATAGGTATGTAGTGGTACTTTAATTTTTTCATTTTTATTTCCTGATGGCATATGATAGAGAGCATCTTTTTATATGCTTATTTGCCATTTGTATATTTTCTTTGGTGAGATGTCTGTTAAGGTCTTTAACCTATTTTTATTTAGGGTATCTTTTTTTTATTGTTGAGTTTTAAGAGTTCTTTGTATATTTTAGATAACAGTCCTTTATCGGATGTGTCTTTTGGAAATATTTTCTCTTATCTGTGGCTTGTCTTCTAATTCTTTCCATAATGTCTTTCACAGAGGAAAAGTTTTTAAATTTAATTATTTCTAGCTTATTAATTATTTCTTTCATGAATCATATCTTTTGTGTTATACCAAAAAAGGCATTAGAATATCCAAGGTCATCTAAGTTTTCTCCTATTTTCTAGGAGTTTTACGGTTTTGTGCTTTACATTTAAATATTTGATCCACTTTGAGTTTATATTTGTAAAGGTGTAAGATTTGTATCTAGATTTTTTTTTTTTTTTTTTTTGGCATGTGAACATCTAGTTATTTTAGCACCATTTGATGAAAAGGTTATCTTTGCTCCATTCCATTGTCTTTGCTCCTTTGTCACAAATCAGTTGACTATGGATATATTTATATGCTTTCTGTTGTGTCCCATTGATCTATTTGTCTATTCAATATTACACTTTCGTGATTACTGTAGCTTTATAGTAAGTCTTGAACTTAGGTAGCATTAGTCTACCAACTTTGTTCTTGTCCTTTAATATCATATTGGTTACTCTGAGGTTTTTGCTTCTCCTTATAAACTTCAGATTCAGTTTGTCAAAGTCCAAAAACAACTTGCTGGAATTTTTATTCAGAGTATGTTGAATATGAATCAAATTTGGAAGATGCGACATCCTGACAATGTTGAGTCTTTCTATTCATGAGTATGGAATATCTCACCATTTATTTAGTTCTTCCTTGATTTCATACATGAATTTTGAAATTTTCCTTATATAGACCTTGTACATATTTTGTTAGATTTATACCTAAGTATTTCATATTTGGGAGTGTTACTATAAATGGTATTATATTTTCAGTTTCAAATTCCATTAGCTCATAGTTGGTATAAAGGAAAGAAATTGACTTTGTGATATTAACCTTGTACACTGCAACCACACTAATATCATTTATTAGTTCCAGTAGTTTGTCAGTTTTTTGCATTTTCTACATAGACGATTATGACTTCTGTGAACAAAGACAGTTTTATTTATTTATTCCAAATCTATATATTTTCCCCTTTTCTTGCCTCAATGCATTAGCAAAGATATTCAGCATTATGTTGTAAAACAGCGGTGAGAGGAGACATCCTTGCCTTTTCCCTGATCTTAGTGGGAAAGCTTTGAGTTTTTAATGATTAATTACAATTACAATGTTAGCTGTAAATTTTTGTAGATAGTTTATCAAATTGTAGAAGTTTTCTTCCTTATTCCTAGTTTATTAAGAGTTTTGTTATTATGAATAGGCGTTGAACTTTTACATCTATTGATAAGATCATATAAATTTTCCTATTTAGCCTGTCGATGTGATGGATTGCATTGACTGATTATTTATACCAGGCTTGAACACCTGGGATAAATCCCACTTGGTCATAGCATATAATTCTTTTTTATACTTTTTGAGATCCAAATGGCTAATATTTTGCTGAGGATTTTGCATCTATGTTCATAAGATACATCAGTCTATAGTTTTCTTTTCTCGTAATGTTTTGTCTGGTTTTGGCATTAGGGTTATTTTGGCCTTATAGAATGAGTTTGAAAGTATTCACGCTGCTCCAATTTTGTGAAAAAAAACATTACAGAGAATCGGTATAATTTCTTTTAGAAATGTTTGGTAGAATTCGCCAGTGAGCCCATTTGGGCCTGGTGCTTTCAGTTTTTGAGTTATTAATTATTGATTCAATTTCTTTAATATATATAGATGTATTTAGATGACCTATTTATTCTTGTGTGAGTTTTGGCAGATTGTGTCTTTTAAGTAATAGGTCTATTTCATCTAGGTTATCAAATGTATAGGCATAGCGTTGTTCTTAGTATCCTTTATTATCCTTTTAATTTCCAAAGGATCTTTATTATATCCACTCTCATTTCTGAAATTTGTAATTTGTTCCCCTCCCCTCTGTTTTTAAAAACTTACCCTGGCTTGAGGCTTTATCTATTTTATTGATCTTTTCTAAGAACTAGCTTTTGGTTTCATTGATTTTTCACTATTAATTTCCTGTTTTCAATTGCATTGATTTCTTCTCTAATTATTATTATTTCTTTTCTTCTGCTTATTTTAGATTTAAATTGCTCTTCTTTCTCTATTTCTTAAGGTGGAAATTTAGATTAGAGATTTTACATCATTGTTCTTTTCTAATATATGTCTTCATTCTATGAATTTCCCTCAGCACTGTTTTTGCTGTATCTCACAAATTTTGAAAAGCTGTACTTTCATTTTCATTTAGATTCATTTAATTTCTATTTCATATATTTTTAATTTCTCTTGAAATTTCTTCTTTGACCCACCTGTTATTTAAAAGTGTGCTGTTTAATCTCACGTATCTGAGGACTTCCCATTTATCTTTCTATTATTCTAATTTCATGTGGTTTGAGAGCAGACATTCTATAATGTCTGTTTTTGTTTTTTTTTTAAATTTATGAAGGTGAGTTTTATGGCTCAGAAAGTGGCCTATGTTGTTGAATAATCTATATAAGCTTGAGAAAATTGAGTATTCTGCTGTGGTTATTTACCACACATTTCACTCACATTGTATTGGCCGAAGTGTCACAGGGTCACCCTTCAGTTCAACACAGAAGGAAATTATAATGTTCCTATAGAAAAGAAATAAATTCTAGTTAATAGTAATAATATAAATTGCTACATTAGTAGCATTATCACTTTTAAGTTAATGACTCTTTTCTTAGTTGTCTTATGATATAAATAAATTTATAGGACCTAAGGACATAGTTCAAACACTTTGGTTATATGTGTACATTTTCAGATTTCTTGACCACTGATATCTTATCCAGTGCTTTGGGTGATATGTTCTGCAAATAGGTAATTCCATCTATTATTCTTAATTATTACTAACTTCTTTATATTTATTTATTACTACTCATTTTTTATTTATTTTAACTAAAATAAGCCATCAACTTTTCTAATTCATTTATTTCATGATTAATTTAACCAATCAATATTTACAAATTATCATTCCAAGCATTATGCTGAGCATAGCGCTATAGCTCTGAATGAGACAGATTTAGCTTTGACTTTCTTGGAACTTTTAGTCTATAAATTTGAAATTCTTTGCAACCAAAATACATAGTGAAATAATTAACCAATTACCATTGACAACCATCATCGTCATCATAATGTTAATCTATTAAAGTAAGAAACATCAATGGATGATAAAATAATTGGGTAAAATTCTAATGTGAAACAAAATATTTACAGTTTCAAATTATATCCTCACAACATACCTGTTTATTACAAAGAGAAAAATAATAACTTCACATCAGAGAAATGTGATAGATACTACCTTAACCAAATGATCCAAGTTAACATCATACTAATCTGACAATCAGCATCATGTGCCTTCTGATAGGATGCGCTAAAGACAAATATCACTTATTTAATATTACTACTAACCTTTATAATCTGAGTTTACCTGTGAAAAAATATCAAGCAATCCCAAATTAATGTCATTTTTAAAATAACTGACCTAAACTCTTAAAATGGAAAAGATTAAGATAACAAAGACACATTCAAAATGGCAAAGAAAAGACCTTTGAAAATCTGCTACTCCATAAAGTCAATGAGAGACTGGTAAAAATTGTGAAAATTAAACAATAAAAATCTAAACGCAAAGCTAAACTACAAAATTCTTAGAAAAGCGTAGATGTAAATCTTTATGATCTTGTATGTGGTAATGGGTTATTAGATAAAACACCAAAAACATAAGCAACAAAAGAAAAAATAAACCATCAAAATTAAAAACTTTTGTATATCACAGTACATAATCAGGAAAGTGAAAAGACAAACCATAGAATAGGAGAAATATTTGCAAATAATATATCTGATAAGGGACTAGTGTCCAAAATATATGAAGAACTCTAACAAATCAAATATAAAAGACAACCAACTCAATTAATAAATTAATAAATAGGCAAATTAATAAATAGGCAAAGAACTTGAATAGATATTGCTCCAAAGGAGATATACAAATGGACAACAAGCCCATGAAAAATGCTCAACATCATTAGTAATCAGGAAAATTCAAATCAAAAACACAAGGAAATACCACTTTACACTATAGTAATAATAATAATAATGATAATAACACAGAAAATAACAAGTATTGGTAAGGATGTGGAGAAATAGGAACATTTTACACTGCTAGTGGGAATGTAAAATGGTACAGCCACTACAGAAATCATTGTATTGTATTTCCATATGACCCAGAAAATCTACTCTTCTGTATAAAACTAGAATAATTAAAAACAGGGACTCAAAACTTACTTGTACATAAGTGTTTATAGCAGAATTATTCATAATAGTCAAAAGGTAGAAAAACCTAAATGTCTATCAATTAATGAATAGATAAACAGAACTTGGTCTATACATACAGCAGAATATTATTCAACCATAAAAAGCAATGAAGTTACTGAAAAATACTACAATGTAGATGAAACTTGAAAACATTATAGTATATATATAAAAAAACACAAAAGGTCACATACTGTATGATCCCATTTATATGAAACATGTAAATTTGGTGATTGCCAGGGGCTAGGGTGGGACAAAATGGGAATTAACTACTTAAGGGATAATGATAGGCACTACACCTTTAGCTGTATATAATGTGATGTTCGTGCCAACACATGGTTCCACAAGGCTGCTCCCATTTAATGATAAAGTATAGTAGATTTACCAAAACCAGGCCATTCCTGCTCAGTGTAGTATTTTTTCTCATGGATAGTTTTTATTCAGGAATCTCCAGCAACCTGGCAAGAATATTCTAAGAACTGAACTGCACTCTGATGTTCTTTCTACCCAATTTTTTCTTCCCTCTCTCCTTTATCAAGTATTAGACCTACATCATAGTCTAGGCTCTCCTTGCCCACCCCTGCTCCTTTGCTCTTTCTCTATCACAGGTGTTCTCTCCAGTAAATCTCTTGTAAGTTTCTCATCTTGATGTCTGTTTCTCAGAAGACATGAACTGAGAGAGGTAAACAGAGACTGGTTTAATAAAACAGGTAGGATGCGGGGACCACAAATTGTCCCTTACCTAAAGTGGTGACCCAATTACTAAAGATTTCGCTATTGATGACATGGGGAAATGTCCTAGTACAAGGAAAATTTTTATTGGTACAGTTATTTAGGCATCTAAAAAATAAGAAGGAAATAAAGCCTGTAATAATAATGGGATTGGCTAGATATGAGTAAGCTATATTGATGCTCTCTAGAGGAATGGGAAACTGAGTCTGTAAAAAGTATTTAAAGACTGGGAATTAGGGCTAGAGAGTATATATGGTAGCGTATAAATAGGCTCTTACTCCTGCAGTGGTAGAACAGACACAGTTTATAATCAAACACAGAATCAGAATGACTGGATGGTATTAGGGTGGCAGAGCTCCAGAGACATTTAAATATGCAATCAAGACAAGTCTGTTTTGCTGAGGTAAGAGTTTTGATTAGGAAAAAACCTGAGATCCTACAATGAGATGGAGACAATGGATGTGTGCTCCTAAGGTTTTGGTGCTGCAAACCCTTTAAATGCTTAGAGGTTTTAGAGGTTCTAAATCCCCAATTCTCTGGAGTAAGAGTTAGTACTTGCCTCATGCTGGGAAGATCTGCAGAAGAATCTCACCCAAGAGGCAAGAGAAGCCCTTCTTAGGAATTGGCCCACCTCCTCACTCAGCTACTAGTGAGGACAATAACTAGGGTTATATAAATAGGACATTTATATAACCCTAGTTATATAAATATAACTAGGGTTAAACCTCAACATAATCAGCTGTGGACCTGCTGGTCTTTATAAAGGAAAAAAAAAAAGTTTACCTGAAGTGCTGCAAAAATTAGTAGGCATGTTAATTTTTGATCAAGTTTGATCAAGGTTGCTAGAATGTAAGACTGAATAAACAAGATATTATTGACTTGAGAGAAATTTCTTGGTGAAAACTCCAGGGGATATGGCACACCGAATGGCTCTAAGAAGCTGAGGAAAGTGATAACCCATGCTGAGTGAAATAAAAATACTTGAGTTGCCGTGGAAAATGGTAGTTGGCCGAAAGAACTAGATAAGTTTGAATAGAAAATTTACCAGAGGTTTATGTTTCACAGAAGGACATGGAAGACACACCATTCACAAAGACTATCAGAAATGCAATGGAATTTCAGTGGTAGATTTCTTCAGTAAGCCAAGGCTTTTGGTAGTGGAGGTAATCAAAGAGCTGGGGTCATTAACCTCCATGAGATTGAGGGTGCCTTGAAGTAAGGGAGACCAGGTGGTAATGTTTAACCATCAGAAGCCAGGGGCCTCATTACCAGAACAGAGAAGATTGAAGGAGCAGACAAGGGAGCTCAACCCACAGGAATTGTAGAGATAGTTGAGTACGTGATATCGCTACAGACAAAATTAACAGGTAGTGAATGAGGGTGCTGCTTAAGATCAACAACCAGAAAAAGGCATGAATTAAGGGAAAGGCTGAGAGCAGTTGCTCAAATAGAAAGTCACTATTCCTTACTTAGATCCAAGAATTCAAATGGGGACCCATTCATATATGTACTCATTGACTGAAGTGTCCAGGTATCTAGGAGGAAAGACACTGTACACCATGTTAAGTATGTATTGTAATGATCCTATACTTCTTCCACAAAGGTATATGCACTTGGGAAAGGGGACTACTTATCCATATTTAGGACTATTTGACACAGTGTCTGAATTGACATTGGTATCTAGAAACCAACCTAAAACTTCATTATGGCGCCCTTTTTAGAATTAGGGGTTATGGGGGCCAGAAAATAAATACTGGCTAAAGGTATTATTAAATTCTGGCTAAAGTCTGGCTCACATTTGACCCAATAATTATGGAGACTGACCCTTAACTTATTTAATACTATGATAGAGAAGATAGCTGGGATTCTGATATAAACAGATTTGAGTCTCAAGGACCTACCCTTCTCATTGTATTACATTGGATCCAGACAATGAAGAATAGAGATTATACCTTTAGAAACACTGAGTAAATTGTACTGTGATAATTCCTAACTGGGGAGTGACAGCTCTGGACAAGCCATGATTGCTTTGTTTACCAACTTAAGGTGTCTTCCTGGTTTTGAAATTTTCAGAAATTTGGGCTATATGATTAGTAAGTTGAGATTGTTGGAGTCAAAATGGGCAAACCTGGGAATTTGTAACCTTTACAAGATAAGGAGCTTTATATTCTTTGGGTAAGTGGAATTTTATCTGTGACCCCAAATAAGCTTGGTTACTAGGTTTTACTATATTAACAACCATACTGATGAAAATAATTTATCTTTATAAAGCTTTCTGTGGTTCAAACGACATCATCCTACACAGTTTTATCTTCTTCATAAGACATTCATGAGGTATCAGAGATGTTGGAAGCCTTAGATCTGAGAGAGATGTTAAATAACTTGCCCTAATTTATTCAGTTCATAAGTAGCAAAAACAGCTTTTTTAGAAGCACTAGTGCTTTTACCACTAAGATAATAATAAAGGTTAATATACATTGAGCACATGCTGTACACTAGGAATTGTGCCACATTCTTTGCATGTATTACTCAATCTAATTCCCAGAGAGGCATTAATATTCTCATTGTAGAGATGAGGTAACCGAGGCTTAGAATAGCTAAGCACTATGCCTAGTTAGTAAGAAGCATATTATGGGACTCTGATTCAAAGCCCATACTGACTGAATACTCATAACTGATTATTTCATATTATTAATTGACACTCCCTCCACTTCAGGATTCTTGACAGAGACATTTCTTGACCTATTTCCAAGGAAAAGCAAGAAAGGAAGGGAATAAAGCAAAATGCAGGGTGGCCAGAAAGAGTAAATGAAGAGAACAAACTTGGGATGAAAGTAGCATTCTTGTATTAAGCACTAATTGCTAATGTAAAAAACTGAAGCTGAGAGCAATGCCATCATCACTTTTGTGGCCTTTAAGAAATAAATCCTTTGCAAGGCACTTGCCCACTTATTATAATTGAGATTTCACAGCCTTTAAGTACTGATTTTACCTCATCCAGATACTATCAGAACCACCTTTTTTCTAATTTATCATCCCAAATGTGTTGACCATTTTCAGACCACTTTCTATACATCCTTCATTTATCTATTGTAATCACTGTCAGAATAGATTGTAAGATGCTGGAGGTCAGGCTCTGGGTCATAGTGAATAGAACCTAAAACTCTACCACATTTCTCACAAACATTCCACATCTCCATGAGAATACAAAAATATACCTTTTAAAATTTGGGGATGATTTTAATTATTCAATGTCTATCTTCCTATTTTCTGCAGAAAATTATTTTCACATCAATAATACTCAAGATATCTCTCCACCACTTTTTGTTCTATTTCCTAGACCCTACACCTCTCATCCATAAAATGCTAAATCTTCACCTTGTAATATTCAATAATTTAAATATTTTATGATTTTGTCCGTGATTTTCCCTTGGCTTTGAATACTTTTCCAGCCTTCTCCAAATTTTAGATTTCTATTTCTCCTTCAAACTCAAACCTCTAAACGTTTTCTCATTCTCGACTGTAATCATTCAATCTCTTTCTCCCAAGCATTCACAGCACTTTGCTTCTAGATGGATTACTGTAATTAACACACTAATTTCTATTGACATTAATCTGTACAAATGTGTGTTCTGTTTTGCATTTATTCAACAAATGCTACATGGAATTTCTCGAGGGCAGAGACGTTAATTTTACTTGATCATGTGATCTTTCAGCTCCGTGCTCCATAACACTATGGACTCTTTGTTGACTTTTGTAGTACTACCACTTGACACATTGAATTTATTAATTAAAATACAGTAACAATTGGTTATTATGTACTGAACAATTACCATGTACCAGAAACTTTAACTATCTTATTTTAATTTATCCTTAAGAAACAATAATTTTAGAGCAATTATTACTACATTTATTTTATAGGTAAAGAAAATGAATCTAGGAGAGATAAATTTGCCTAAATTCACATAGAAATTCAATGTCAGATATGAGATTTGAATCTAGTTTTGTTTGAAGAAAAGGTTGTGTTTTTAACCACTATCTGCACGATCTCTCAAAAAGCAGGTACTCAGCAAGTGGTGAATTTAACTGAATGTTGAGCATTTGAGAAATGACATTTTGCTATTAAAGAATTGAATAAATTATGAAGAATAAAGCAACATTCTAGTGCTAATGAGGATAAAAGAAATATCCAATTCCATCTAAATTTACTTCGATTTATTAGATAAATAGCTAACTCTCAAAACCAAACCATTTCTTATAAACTAGATACATTGGCTAATAATTGCTTCTTGACTTTGGGCTAATTTTAAGACAGTGTTCTAAATATTCATTTGGAAATAAGAATAAGACAAAAAGATGATAATGAAGAAATTGGGGAGCAATAAGTTAAACTGTTAGAAAATAGGTTGTATAATCCATACAAAGACCTCATCAAAAGGCAGAGAAACCGCCAGAGGATTACATTAAGTAATAGGGTTAAGAAGAATATGATCTGAAAAATTGAGTATCTTCTAATAACTATAAGTACATGAGATTCTAAAATGCCATACATAATATCCATGAAATTATGTTGCATAATGTAATAACACGTTATGCTACCATTAACGCATTATAACTATGTCATTTGGAAGGCTAATTTTTTTGTGTAAAACCACTTAACTACATAAAATTGAAAATAATGATTATTGTAACTACTTTCACTTTTCATCTTTAGAAGTTCAGGATTAAATACTCTATATGCAGTTATTTTATGGTGATGTGTATTTTTATGGAGTGGTCATATAGTGTTCCAAGTAATAATTGTCTTAAAATTCCCAAATACATAAATCATAAGATCTTTTCACATATTATCATTATGAGAAGTCAAGGTAAGTCATTTAACATGTACTTAACAATGCATATAGAGTTGAACATAGAATTTGGATAAAATCTAAAAAGAAAGCTACAAGTTTTAAGAAAAAGCTAAGTATTAAAATATTATAGGGCTATATAGCTGCCTAATATAGTTAAGCCCAAATCTCTTAGAAGCATTTATTCTTTTAAAATATTGATATAGATAGTTTAAATTTTCTTTTATTGAAATTATTTTAGGGAAAAATCTTCACCCAGATTGGTTTTGTCGAGACTCTTTAAAAAGGGGTAGGGGGCATCAAAAGTTACAAACTTCCAGTTTATAAGGTAAATAAGTACTAAGGATGTAATATACAGCATGGTGACCATAGTTAACACTGCTGTATGGTACATTTTAAAGTTGTCAAGAGAGTAGATACTAAGAATTTCATCACAAGGAAAATATATCATTTTTCTTTTCTGTGTCTGTATTAGATAATGGATGTTGACTTATTGTGCTAATCATTTCACAATATATATAAGTTGTTATTATGCTGTGTAGCTTAAACTTAAAACAGTACTATATGTCAATTATATCTCAATAAAATGGGAAAAAAAGAAAAGAAAAGGAAGGGGAGCTAGAGTTTTGTTGACTAGGTACCGTATTTTATATACAAAATTTATCTAAAGCCATGTAAAATATTTTCTCCATTTTCAGAAATATGAAGACTGGGACTCAGAGAGGCAAAATTCTGCTAAATGTCACAGAGCTAATAAGTAGCCAAGAGAGGCTTCCAAAATATTATATCATACAGCATGTATTCAGACAGTTAACTTTACCTGAGCACTTATTTGATATTTGAAATAGCTCTAAATGCTAAAAATTACATAAATGTTTAAGATGTGGTTTCTATCCTTAAGGATCTACTAAGGATATAGTAGAGACAGGTAAATAAATGCTTGTGATGTGATAAGTAAAGGATCCACTTTTTTAGACACTATGGGAGTTTATCTAAGTTCAACATTTTCTTATAAAAGGAATATCACGACTAGAAGAATAATGGATTATGGAGAGGAAGGAAGGAATTTCACCATTATTTAAACTTGTCCTTATACATTTTTATTTACCTGCCACTTTTTGTCTTCTCCCTTGTATTTTATGGCTATTTAGGCTTACATATACAACAGAAACTATTCTTTGTTAGCAAAGAACCCTGACAGTATTCCTGACAAATTCTACATAATACAGTTGTTATTCAAAAACAAACAGTTTGGGATTTTTTTTTTTAAGCCAAATTGTTTGCCTTCAAGAATAGATAAATACTGTGTAAAGACTGGTGACAGAAAGTTCAAATGAAGATGAGATAGAAGAAAACCTACACATGATTCTGTTTAATGAACAATATTCTTACCCTGGTCATCACATTGATCTTCCCAAATTTCAACGATCCAGATTTCATGAATTTTTTATGTTTGGGCTTTTTGAATAAAGTCACTGATGATCCATATACTTAAGATACAAAAGCATTACTGATAACCATGTACATTTTCTGCCACATTGAAGCTTATATATTTATTTGTTATATTTCTAGCTATATTATAAATCTTTAAAATTATTTACTAATGCATTCTTTTCATAAATTTATGATTGAAATTCTTCATTTTCTTTTTTTATTTTTCTCTATCATATTTGTCATTTCTTTCTTGTTTTTATAAGTCTCATCATATATCAACCCTATTTATTTTTCTCTTTATTGTTCCTTATTTTTTTGCATTGAAGTTGGCAATATTTCCCAATTATTATCAGCTGCAAATTTAATTAACATGCTGTTTATTTCTTCTTCCAGATAATTAACAAAGTTGTTAGAGAAAACTTGGATACACACCAAACACCCCACAAGACAGCTCCCTGAAGTCAGATACTCTGCCATTTATAATTACCTTTTTCTTATGGTCCTTAAGCAAATTTTCAGTGCTCATTCCAGAGCCAATTTAAATTAATTTAGAAAGAACTACTTTAAGAAACATACCAACTGTTTCTTAGTCCCTTCTTAGAACTTTGATTTTATGAAATATTTATACTTTATTACTCATGCCAAAACTATATTAATGAAATCAAACATTTAAGCACAAAGAGAGAAAAATTTGAAAGTTCTCAATGAGAGAGAACTGTCTCAATAAACATTCAAACAAAACTCTAATTGCATTATTTATGAGTTAAACGAGAACATGAAGGAAGCATTTACTTTTCACCTTTTGTGCCACTGATTTCCTATTTCACTTAACTTAATGAAATTGCTAGCTGATTTCAACTTTTATTAATCATTTTTTGGCATATTATATGTTCTATAGTAATACATATATGATAATACAATGATTAAATTTTACCAAAATTGAAGAGTTTCAAGAAAGTCTTATGTTAGTATCATTTTAAGAGTTTTCAAGTATAAAACTTTAGCAGTAATTGAGGATTGTTCTCATAATTTTAAAATTATATAAGGTAATACATTCAAATTTAAATATCCTTCTTAGGTTTCTGCATTATGTGCTAATATATAAATATATTATTATTGAATGTATTACCATTTTTGAATCTTACAGTCATAGAATTTTAAAGCTTTTTATAGGTGAAAAAAGACATTGTTTTATAGGTGAAAAAAGACATTGAAATTAGAAGTGGTAATTAGCCTAGATTGATCCATCTGGTGGTGTGACCATAGAATCACTCTCCTTAAATCAAAACTTAGAGATTCAGATATCTTAGAGATAGATATTTTAAAACCCTCAATTTCTGAATCTGTTGATTGTGGCAGAAATCTAGACCATCGTGCATGTACTGTGTGGACTGAGTAATTGACTTACATCTTTTCCAGACACCAAGGAGACATCACAATCAGAAGACAGCATTGTAAATGAATGGCATTAATATAATTAGATTGTTATAACACAACAAATCTATAGCATGTGGAGTTATAGACTGCCTGCTCAATTACTGGAAATGGACAGATATGCCAATGATCATTTGTCATAGTTAAATTCAAGCTAAGGGAATTTATTAATAGAGGAAAAGTTCCAGGAACTCTAGAAGCATAGCCAATAAAGAATCTTAACAGCCAATAACCTCTTCTTATGTCTAATCACAATAGGCAACAATTCAGAGATTTTAGTTAAATTTGCTCTTGTCATAACTCACTAAGCAATTATAGTTACTTAAATATCTATTAGTAGACTAAAACATTTCCAAAGGAAATAGCTTTGATTTTCTATTGTTAAACTTAATACATTACATTTAAAATGCATCTAATCATTCATTTTTCCACATGAAAACCCAATGTCATATGTCTAAATAAACCACATAGAACTTTGAAATCAGGTAGACAGTTTTCCTTAAATGTGAAGTTCACATCTGCCAAACTCTTCTCTTACATCCCAGTTTTCCCAAGGAGGCATTAAGTTTCAGATCATAAAACGTGCTGTAGATAATTTTAACTTATAGGTGTGTCCCAGATGATACATATAATACTAGCAGTTGCAAACTTTATAATGCAAATGATATTTCTCGCAAATTTATAATATACTGGAGATCTATTTCCTTGAGGTGAAAAATCTCCCAAAGTCAGAATTTAAATACTGTTGAGGAAGTTAAGATGCAAAACAACTGTGTGATTCAAGCATAGGCTGAGCATACATTTTAACTACCTTCTCTCATTAAAACTTGTTAAATTGAATGTAAAGAAGTATAAATGTTAAAAAATGCATTAAAATTCTGAGCTAAAAGCTAGGAAGAGGAAGACAAGAATATCAGAGAACTAATCATTTTGTAGAATTTTAAAAAGTGAAGGCATATGGAGTTAAACCTATGTGTAAAGAAAGGTCAGCTAATTTTAAAATTATACATATATTCATATCTATATTTATATATCTCCCAGAATAAAGTATTTTTCAGAGTAGGGTCTTTTAGTATTGACACATGGTTAGAGTGAGGTGTGCTATCTCATCTGGTAGACTGAAATGAAGCTTTCCTTAAGTTAACAAACTTTACTCACATAGTTTTTGTGGTCAGTTCTCTTAAATAAGATGTGGTGAAAGCAATAATGAGAGAGGCCCACATGAACTGCCTATCTTAAATTAGTTCTTCATAAATAAAAACCAGTCACTAAAAAAAAATAAGACCTAGGGAACATTAGCAGTTTAAAAGAAAAAAAGTGAGATAAAGAAAGAGAAAGACTAATATCACAAGAAGCAGAGAAAATTAAAAGAAAAGAAAAGGAATGTTGAGAAATCCAAAGTACACCCTCGGAGTGTTGAGATGACATTGTACCAACACAAGAACATGCTGCTATTAAAAAGGAGAATGAGAAACAGCTCGTGAAAACAGAATGGAATATCAAAAAGACTGACACTTCAGCAAAAAGTAGAGACACAGAAGATAAACCCAAGTGGGCCAATTTTTTTTTGATACATTCATTACTCAAGTATATATTGAGTGCCTACTATGTGCCACATATCGCCCTCATTGATTCTGTCATGGTAATAAATAAGAGTCTTTGCCTTCACAGTATTTACATCATATTAAAGTAGATAAACAATACTTAAGGCATTTCAAAGAGAAAGAAAGAAAAGAGAAAATATGGGGTGGCGGGAGGGAGAAGAAGACATAAATAACCAGCAGAAGAACATTTTCCAGAGCTTCTAAAGATATAGTGAAAGTAATTTGAATCTAAAATTCTATATAGAACTTGGTTGGTGATGCAATATGCTAATAAAATGTTAGTAATCAACTCAAAAAAAAGAAAAGAACCATCCTGATTTATAGTATTTGATGATTACTATGGAGTCAGGACTCCCACCCTGGCCAATTTTAAGATACCAAAGTGAGGTCACAGAATTGAGAAGACATACTAAAAAGTCAATATTTGTGAGCTAGTTTGATCCAGCTTCAGCATAATAGTAGGGGACGGGGAGAGTACAGTGAAATAATGGACATATTTTGGAAATACAAGGCCTCAAAAGTTTACCATTCATCTCTATAAAGAAAATAAATTATTCCTAAAAAATAAAAATGAGATCTAAAACCAATGTCCATGAGTTTTCTTCTGTGCATTTTATTTCAGGTCATATATTTAGGTCTTTGATCCATTTCGATTTACGTTTGTATATGGTGGCAAACATCAGTCTAGTTTCATTCTTTTGCATCTGCCTTTCTAATTTTCCCAGCAACATTTATTGAGGAGGCTTTCTTGTCTACATTGCATGTTTCCTGGCTCCTTTGTTGAAAGTATTTGCCCATATATATGTGGGTTTATTTCTCGTTTCTCAGTTCTGTTGCACTGGTCTGTGTGTCGGTTTTTTTTTCTGCCAATATCATGCTGTTTGGATTATTGCACTTTGTAGTATAATTTGAAGTTGGGGAGTGTGAAACCTTCAGCCCTGTTCTTTTTTCTCAGGTTAGCTTTGGCTGTTTGGAGTCTTTTATGTTTCTGTACAAATCTGATAATTTTTTGTTCTATTTCTTTTAAAAAATGCCTTTGGGATTTTGATGGGGATTGCATTAAACTTATATAATGCTTTGGGTAACATGATCATTTTAGCTATGTTGATTCTTTCAATCTATAAACACTGAATCAAAAAATTGGAAAACATTTATTGGAAAAGATATATGTACCCCTACATTGCAGCATTATTTACAGTGGTCAAGACATGAAAAAACTGAAATGTCCTTCTGTAGATGACTGGATAAAGATGATGTGCTACAAATACACAATAAATGTTACTCAGCCATAAGAAGACATGAAATACTACCATTTGCCACAACATGGATGGATCTTGAGGAATCATGCTAAGCAAAATAAGTCAGGTAAAAAAAGTCGAGAACCATATAATTTCACTCATATGCGGAATATAAAATTGAAAGTAAAAGTAACAAATGAACAAGACAAACAAACAAATAAAACTCCTAGACACAGACAACAGTTTAGTGGTTACCAAAATAAAAGAGGGAAGAGGGGAGATAGAAAAAGGTAAAGGGAATCAAATATATGATGACAGAAGGAGATTTCACTTTGGGTGGTAAACATACAATGCAATATACAGATGATGCATTATAGAATTGTACAATTGAAACCTATATAGTTTTATTAACCAATGTCACCCCAATAAATTTAATTTTAAAATTAA
>NW_011888783.1:24454253-24478675 GCF_000151845.1 Pteropus vampyrus | reverse complement strand
AATATTTTTTTAAAACTGTTATAAATTGAGGACACATATTTTCAAGCCAATGAAGCTTCAAAGAGAAGACAGCAATTCCAGTGTTGTGAAATTCTCTCCTCATTGACAGTATCATGTTGATAGCTCATAATTCCTTTGCAGAATGTTGCCAGTTTCAGCATATATGTTTTGCTGTTCGCATCATGTGACTTAATGAAGACACAAAAGTTCCATATGCTGAGATATAGCTTATATATGGTATATAGAAATTACATAGTAATATATATCACTCAATTGATTTATCTGCTACTTATTTCTGTATGAAATATTTTTAAAACACAGCTTCCTACTTTGTTTAACATATTTACACACACACATACACACACACACACACACACACACACACAGTGAGTTTCCTTAAGATAATAACCTTATCCATAACTTATACCATTAAATTATACCCAGGAAGAAAAAGAAAAAAAAAACTAAGTAAGCCATGTTTTATTTTTGATATGTGTTGCTTTGATATTTATCTATTGGGAATTCTTGCTACCTGATTTGAATGAAAGAGCAAAATGTAAGAATTTGGAATCATGATAGACAAAAAGGAGTTGGAAAATGTTAGTCGACTAACCTTGAGAATGTAGTTAAGAATGAGCATTGTGAAACAAATAAACATTATATAAGATTGACATAATTTTAGAGTAAAATATTAAATGTCAAGCTGTTTTGGGGAAATAACTTTTTAAACTTATTAAAAAACACAAAATACATGAACATAAATTATATGATCAGAAGTCATAAAAACAAGGTTTGGGGCTGACTTACTGTTACGCTTAACTTTCAAACACCTCTTCCACAACCTGCAAGGTCCCAGACAGCAAGCACTAATATCTTGTTAGTTTTCTTAATAACCTCAATATCTAGCAGACATGTGCATAAAATACAGTTAATAAATATTCATTAAATAACTGAGTTCCACATATACTGAGTATAGAAAGTAAAAAGAAAATTTATCCATTTTCCTGAATATCATAAAAATTAGAAAAAAAAATGAAAACCATGTACATATATTAAAACATTTTTAAGTATTTCTGAGAGAATATGAGCAAAAATGGCAAGGTATATTTCAAATTATATGGGAGTATGATAAAAACTTTATATTAGAGAAAATAACTATAAAATGTGTTACTCCGGTAAGACTTTGTAAAAGAGGTGGGACCTAAACCATGAAGATGTAAGAGTGAAGGAAAAGCTCAGAGAAAAGTCCTTGAGACAGGAACAGGTATGTGTGATTGGCAGGGGGCTTCTATGTTAGAAAAAAAATGAGAATTAATTTTTGAGATGAAGTTTGTTGGTTAAATAAAAGATTCATTTTCTACATACTGAGACTTTGTATGGAATCTTATAAAATGAGATTGTTAGTCTGTGGAAGGATATGTGCTTACCTGGAAAGTATTGTAGTATAGTTAACTAATGTTTCTTCAATATTTAGAACAACAACAACAAAAAATATATATATATATATGTTTATATATATTTCATAAGTATATATTTTGCTATTATTTTAGGTTATTAAAAATCACCTCATATTTGGGGAAAAATTTTTGAGCTGTTTATTCTAGAGAGAAAATATATGCTAATGCTTAGAGGTTAGACTGTTTTATCAGACTACTTGAGGTAAAAATTTCAGCCACTTACTGTGTGTCTTTTGACAAATTATTTAACCTATTTGTGCTTTAGTTTCCTAATTTGTAAAATAAGAATAGTGATATTTAACTCATGGAGTTGTAGTGAGGTTTAAATGCGTTAATGTATGTAAAGTACTTAGAACACGGCCTGCCATATAGTGTAAACATATAACAAGTATAAGCTATTATAATATTTATTTAAAACTAGTAATTACTAGTGGATAAAAAATAACTTTAAAGAATAAAATAGATATACACTGAAAAGTAGCTGTTCCATCTCTCACTGAGTTCCTTCACAGAGGCAACCACTATTTTCATATTTCTACATATATGTATTTCTATCTAAGACCCAAATAGTTCTTTCCATTTAATTATTCTTCTTTTTAATGTACCTCAGAATATGTTGTACTTTTATTTATATAGATCTTACTCTTTTTTTAAGTTTACTTCTTGGTGTTATATCTTTGTGTTAATATTAAAATGACAATTTTCTATCCCAGCACATACTTAGTATGTAAGAAACCTAATGACACTTGTATACAAATTTTATGATCAGCCAATATACTGAATACTTCTGTTCGTGAGCATGTCCAATTGTCCCATATTATTTTTAAGATTGATTTTAACTTTAGCCACAACTAAAGTTCTATTCAGATCCCTAGTCTTCCTATCACCCTCCAGCACCTTATGGGTGTCTGAAAGGGCAGAGTAGATAAGTTATTCTATTAGGATAGAAAAGTATGGAAAAGTATTAGGATGGAAAAGTATCAGACCTTGAAATAAAATTTATTTTAATCCAAAAAACAGAAAGAAATCATGCTTTAATAGGCATGAACACCAGTCCATAGGAGAGAGGTTCATTGCCATATATTCTTTCTTGAGGAAAGGATGGGGTTCTGTGACATGAAAAAGAGATGGCCTCATAGTTGTTTGCCTTCAGCATATTATAATAAATTTGAGTTTTCATATTTGAGATACAAAGAGTGGAGTTCATTTTCATAAAAGCAATCGATATAAAAAGTAAAATCTTTATAGTCATTTTGAATGACATGAAGAATGCTATGAAAGTCTTCACTGTTGATGGTGACAAATGGCTCTAGTGGTATGAGAATGAACTATTCTTTTTTCCCTTATTTCTTTAAGTAAAGATGTTTTTTATATCAATGCATGACAAAAAAATTTCATTTCAAAATACACATATAATAAATACGACTTTGATATTTGAAAATAATTTATTATTCTGAGTTTTTGTGGCCAAAGTGATATATCTTCTATAAAGATACATTTCTGTTCATTTTATAAAACTTGAAAAGAGAATTTTAAAGCAAGTTTTGAAATCAAAACAAAGAATTTTAGCAATATTGAAGCTTTTCATTAAAAATATTAAAATGCCACTAGAGCCAACTAAATGCAAAAATAATTGTAGACAGATGGACATTTACTAAAACATTCAAATAAAAATATTTGCATATTTTGTATGAAATTAAAAAATCAATATAATTATTTTATAAATGTATTCTTTTTCATAATAACTTTGTGAAGTATTATTTCTAGCTATGGTAACAATCAAAACCAAGTCTCCAAACAAACCGAATTTGGAGCCAATCTTTGGAATTGCTATACCACCACCAGTTTAAATAAGATTTCCAAAAATAATAAATCATATCCAATTGTACAGTTTAATAAAATATTACAATTATTACCATTATGAGAAACAAAATTTTTTGCCTTATTAATAAATAAATATCAAAAATGTTTAGTTTTTAATCTTTCTTAATATTCTCCTTTTGTGTATTTTAAAACACATATGTTTAATATAGCAGTATATGTGTGTGTGTATTTATATACAAATGCAAATATACTAAGGATGCATGCTCCTTTACTGATGGAAGTGGGGAATACAAAAATTTAAACTAAGTTTAATGGGATCCTAGTGGCTAAAAGAGCAGACATCTCTTTCCAAGGGCCTGACAGTCAGAAAATTGCCTTGCTTACAGAAGAATAAGGTTTATCTAAAGAAGATTAGGATAACGTTGTGCTTTACTTGCATTTCTCCACAGGGTTAGATTCTGAGGAAAATAAAGAGAAAGGAAGGCAGGTTTTCTTAGTTTTGGTTTGATAAGGTTCTGAAATAATTGACCATGAAGTGGCAAAGATTATTCTATATTGCATTGATCTAAATAAGGAAAAATGTGAAGAAAATTATATATTTAAAATTTATATACAGTTTGACAAATAACTGAGATTAAAAGATAAAACTTTATGCTAAAACAAAAGTTTACATTATAAAATATAAAATTTGGAAGGACAGTGCCACTATTATATCTACTGGGTCCATGTTTCTGGGCAGGACTTAACAGAGCATTCCACGATATTTCAAGATCACTTCTTCTTAATAAGAAATGACTATATTAAATTAAGAATATATCTTTCCATTAGATATACGTATACAATGACAGAATTCCATAAACAACATCATAAAAAGAGACATTTCCTCGATATTTTATCACCACAGATAGTCAAATTCTCAAAATATATTTTTAGCTGTAGCAGTAATATTTATGATATATTGCTTATGTTAATAAGCTCAACTATTTTTTCTCTTTTCTCTTAGATTGTAAGTTTCCTGAGAGAAGAAAGTTGTTTTTTACATCTGGGGTAGCTCTCCACAGAGTTGAGATTTACTCAAAACTTTTACTATGTTAACCTCTATTTCCTCTACTCTTTTGATAGGTCCTTAGCCAAATACAGAATTGAAATAGGGTACTCTGGAGTACTAGCTTTGAGAAGGTAAGGATTTCTTGGTGACTAAGTTCCAAATTAGGCCTATTACAATGTACTTAGTTGTTAACTCAAATATTGATTATATTATTTGTATTTCTGCTTGTGTTAACTTTTTTTTTTCTTTTTTAATGTACTTATGTGCAATTTTTTTCTGGCCTCACAAATTTCTTGGTAGGAAACATGTATTCCAACCTCTCTCTCCATGTTGTCAAAACTGGGTTCAGAATTTGTCCTCTTCCTTGGACCATATCCAACAAGAAGAGTTCAGGTGCTGAGATGCAGGTAGATGCTCCCTGATTTCAGCACTGCTAGCTTTGAAGTCAGGCTAATACCCATCTCACGAGGGTATCCAGAGGTTTAAAAAAAAATAAATAATAGACTTTTATAAAGCTCTTTGGAGATCCTTAAATAAAAGGGGCTGTGAGGCACACAGCATTCTTATCTCCCCAGTTGCCACAGAGCCTGCGATTTCCCATGGCATGTTGTATCAAACCCAGAAAAAGCAAGGGTGAGCTGGAGAAAATAGGAGCATAGGCAACTGGAAGGGACAGATAGCAGGAGCCCATGAGAATAGCATGGGCTGCCCCCTGGGATGCTAGAAGATAGTCAGGATTGTAATTAATGGATAGGGATGTTGATTCTCTTTTTGGGATAACTGCGGCATTGCAAATTGGTGAAATTACACAGTTCATATTCTGTAATTTTGTTTGAATAAAAAATATATATATATTAACTAGTAAAATAGCCTCCAGGAAAACTCAAAGGAAGCATAGCATCAAAATGTGTAGTGTGCACTACTTAGCATTGAACTTGAAAGGTATCCTGTAGTTAACTATTTCATTTATAGGCTGGGAATTTCTACAAACCAAGTTAAATAAGTGTTCTTTATAAAGATCCTGCTGGGTTTTGCCTATGGATAAAGATGTTGAACAAGGCATTGCTAGAGGGAGAAAAGTCTTTAACTTATGACATACATTGTTTTAAGTGTCAAAATATATGCCATATTTTGAATTCCTTTAATTTAAATAGGCTATATTGTGGCTTTTAAAAAGCTATTAATTTTAAGCATCTCATTTTATAAATATCACCTCTGAAAATTACATATTTCTCTTCCCTAAAGAAAAACTAATTAGGTATTCCATAATGCTATTATATGACATAATGACATTAATTTCTTGTGTATATGTGGGTGCAGAAGTAAGGCAATAGAAGAAATAATCCTTATTTCTTTTTCTATAATAGTGCTAGAAATCACTGAAAGAAAGTAAAATACAAGGACTAAGTAAAAATGTAGGGGTAGAGAGGGAAAATCAATAAATATCTAAATTATTTAAAGAAAAGCTACTACCGGGTGTCTTACTGTCATGCATCATACTCTGGATCTGAAAGCAGACAGGTGAATTGTCTCCAGCCTGCATTGGTTTGGACACTCTCTCCAGCATGCTCATTAGCAGCTCCAAGTCTAGGCTCCCTGTTAGTAGAAAGGCAGGGATCACAGCAGGGAAGTTCTATCTCAGGCTTCTCACATTCCTGCTCTATCTTAGCAAAGCTTTACAAAGCCTTTTCTGGCAGCTCATTAGTAGGTGCACTGATGCATAAGAGACAGTCATTAGAAGTGTTTTTCAACATTGGCTTTTGATCAGGTGACTAGTAGCATCGTGGAGACATTTACTTACATTGTTTTCCATAAGAGATTCTGTTGCTATATTGAGAATGACATACATAAAAATGTTGAAAACTAGCTTGACCTTTCTATGACAAAAGGGGGGAAGAAAAAGAAACTCCATTAGTTCCCTGAATCTTGCCTTTATACTGTCAACTATGACGTAATAAATGCGTGGACTGCCCCCTCAGCAACTGCTCTCTTTTAGCTTTAACAGTCTAAGCCAAATTGAAATCTACCATTTGATTTAGGGTTATGACAAGAGGGACATCAGTGTGAGCAAATACAAACAAAATATCATAAGCTTTATAGAGTCTCTTCTAATGCTGGACATTTGTTTTTTCATGATGAAGACTGACATTACATATAAAGGCAAAATCCATTATACACAGCCTAATAAAGCATTGTAAAAATTAAGCATTGTAAAAATTAAGTAGATCAAATCAGATTGCTGATTAATCTCAGATTTTTACAATCTCTTCCATTGTAAAAATTCATTCAGGCTTCAGTGATGATTTTTTTTATAAGACACTTCATATGGGGGGAAAACATATGCAGTCAAGTGAGCCTCCATTTTAAAATAGAACTGAATTTGTCATTCTTTTAAGAGAGCTCTGTTTATAAAATAAAAAGCAGGTTATTGTAGGTAATCGTACTTTTGCTAATAAATTTTCTTTTTATTGACGATTATCTTACACCATCTATATTCTCTTCTCTTTTCCCCAAAGTACTGACGGTGTCAGGCTTCAGTTTGATGAGAACTTTTTTCGTTTCATCAGTTCACAGAATACACATTTAGCTTTGGTTCCTTATGAAGAGAAGAAAATCATGTTAAGTACATACCCTGACATGTAACTCAAAAGGATGAGAAGCTTTTTGTCAAACTTCACTGAAACAAAGTGCATCAGCTTAATCAGGTCTGTTCTTGGCAATGTAGGAACATGACATGCCAATTACATAAACTTTCAACTAAGTGAAGACTCCTGCTGACTAATTCAGTGTTGATTGTTTTCCGCTACTTGGCTTTGACTGCTTGTTAAGGCTTTAAAAAGGGCGGGTGGGGGGGATGGGAGAAGGGGTAAAAAATTGTAGGAATTCTCTCATTCCGTCAAACATTCTTATGATTGCCAGCAATTAGTTAAACTTCTCGGCGGTAGAATGACAAGATGGAACTTGACCAAATACAATGTGTAGAACTCACAGCCATCCGCCCCAGCTGAAAGACATTACAATGTTTGTTAACCTTACGGGTCATTCCTGATTCACTTCTGCAGACAGAAAACAAGATTTATATAACACAGATCAATACTGCCCTAAGACTTTCGCCATTGAGGATGCTAGATTGAGGCACTTCTCTTTATCAGTTTACCATGACACTAATGTATTTTGCCTGTTTTGCCTGGGCAGTGATGAATCTGTTGGCAAGAGAAAACAAATAAGTTTTGTTGTTGAGAGACATGTTGTCCATGATTTGTCTCAGCAGACATGCCAACTTGCTGGCCAATTCATTTCCTATTTAATTTAAGTGGCATATCTGTCTTCTCCTTTCAGGTATGTCTTTTGTCTATTGCACAACCACACTGTCAGTGCTCTGAGAGAGTTTACTGTAGATCTCTGCAAGTAGGTTGACACAGCAGAGCCAGGAACCCCATCTATAATTTTCAGAAGAATCTCTCTGAAATACAGAGCCAGCAACTAACTCGGTATCTGGCATGAAACCCACTATCTAACCCAGTGTCTGGAATGAAAGAATATTTTAGCATTTTAGAAATAGTTCATGAATTTGACGTTACTTCCAAATTATAAACATACAGCAAATGTCCTTTTTAATCAGAGCTCATTTTTTCTTGGAGAAATATTTTGTTTACTTTGTGAGGCCAAGCAAATATTATTTAGTTATGAAATATATATGGCATAATATGAAAATATTTTATTATGATGAGTTTCATGTGGGTACAGTTCCTAATTTCTTCTTTACCTCAAATATTTAAAAGTAGAGAAACAAAACAAGGTGATTTATTTTAAAAGCAATGCTTATATAGTTTAATTTTAAATGAAGCTGCTTTTTAAAAGGAAGACAATATACTCTCTCACCAGACACTCATGACACCTAACTAAATATTAATAGAAAAGCCAAGGAAGAAATGACTACATTTCAAGTCATGACAAAGCTGACTCTAGGAAAATGTATCAAGTGGTAAAATCATAACACGGGAACTCAAACTCTGACAGTCCTTAAGCAATGGAACAGTTAACACAGCACAGCACAGCCCACAAATGTGCCAGCTAAATCTCTGTGTCAGAATACATTAATTATAGCAGTCAGTTTACCTTTCTACTTCATAACGTTTTTGATTAAAATTTCACACATTACAATGATATGTGTCTTTTCAACAAGCTGTGAAATTTACTCAGCCATCAATTGGTTTAGATTTTGTTCCTAAGAAGCTTATAGTACATAAAAAGTTGACTTACGATCTCTGAATAGTGAAATCGAGGACAGTTTCTTTTGGATAGACTTAGAATTTTATACCAGCAGTGGTGTCGCAGAGCAAAACATTCATTAGTAATATTGTACCCCCCAAAGCAATAACTTCTCTCTTAATATGTTGGCTCAAAATTTATAACTGCAAGTCTTAATTAAGCTGTAGATTATGTTTTGAAAGGTACAGTCAATGTAATGAATCCCTGAAGATGAAAAATAAACAATAAAAGATAATCAAAACATTTATCTATTTAATGGATTTATATAGTTGTGTTGTAAATGTTATTTAACAGATGTGCAAAGTTAATAAAATAATGCAATGATAATTGTGAACACATTTAAATTACTATCTAAATTGACATGTAATACTTCTTCTATGTTAACTCTTACAACTACAGAATACAAGTTTATAACTCTATCAATTTGAAATCCAATTATTTTAAGGGTGAAGCACTATAGTTTTAGAGTCCATACTTTTCTGATTGGTTATATAACACAAGACTGTTCTCCACTTAAAAACATTAAGGATTTAGTGAAGTAACTCTGAATCAAGATTTCTCTAGTGTCTATCATTTATCATGTCTAAAAGTCAATTATGTCCTGAAATTACTCTTCTTGAGGGATTTTTTTAAATAATTATTTAGAAATTCGAAATATGAGTGGGCATATCTACGTCCATATATACACGTACATATGCACATTCCTAGCCACTCTTACACCTACACAGACACATATAAAGTTTCAGCTCTCCTATAACCACTAAAGAAATCAAATATTAATTTTTTTTGACTTAAGAATACAATAAATTCCAAATATTTTTCTTATTGAAACAAATTTGTTATTGATATATTGAACTCCTCAACTCCTTTATTATACCAAAACTAAGTTGAAGTATAAACATAACATTTCAAATTTTCTATTGACTTTAAAAGTGATATAGATTTGAATGTCAGTGGGCATCTCTGAGACATAAATATTCCCAATCTTTTCATCATAAAAAGAAAATTCTTTCTGATAAAGAAGCTAATTGGAAGCTAATCAATTTCTTTAGATCAACAATACTTTTACAAAGTTTGATAGTTTATTTTTTAAATAAAAAAATTTTTCAAAGGGAAAATATACAAGCAAAGTTTGGAAATGGTAGTATTATCATGGTCAAATTTAGGGAAAAAACATGAAAGTTTCACTAGATGATAGGCCATCGATCTAAGGTTTTCTAAATTACAGATTGTAAATACCTTTTTAGCATCCATGATCAATTTGTGAAATAGAACTGCTCACTTCCCATAACAGCTTCTCATAAGTGTGGAAATCCACAGTAAAATTCCCATACCTGGATAAAAATGAGAATGCTGTTGCTTTTTCTTCTTCAAGTCATTCCCCAGTTTTCCACTGAAGAAGTCGAATTAATCATAACACATTCCACTGTTAATTCTAATTCCAAGAAGGTCATATTCGTTAACCTACATTCCACCTACTGCAATTTAAGCTCATCCTTTTATTCCTGTCATTGAAAAGAATGAACTATTAGTGACTATTGTCCATAAACTTGAGGTAAAGTGGTATGCTGCCTCTCGGTATTCCCTTCTCAAAATTATTTAATCTAAAATCCCTTAACCTTTTCCCACTAGTCGGCTTTCAAATCCTCTGGTTATTTCTACTTCTTCCTTTTATACTGTATTCAATTTTCTACATTTAGCTTAATACAAGGATCTCAAATGCTAATGCAGTCCCAGGTTGAATACCACAGTGTACAAGCATCAGCTTGGCCACAGATATACTGAGTTCAAATATATTATAAGCAGTAAAACATGAATACTTTCCAAATAAAATAGAGAGTGCTACTTCTCTAAGAGCCAATCTTATTAAGAATGTTGGAGGTCACCATACACAGAGGTCACACCACAATTTTACTGTATGCAATGTAACCACGATCAAGAATAATATGTTATATCCTCTCCCAAGAAAATGATACATTTGAGTAAAATTTAGATGGATTGGGGGAAAAAAGTTGTGCATCAGCAGACCTTTCTTTCTCTGTCCAGACAATACTAAGAAGGTATCATTTCCTGATCTCTGTGAAGGTCATTTAAAAGAGACCTATCCTTTCCTACTGCTAATTTAGCTTCTAACTCTTGGGAAGATATGCAGAGGCTTCCACTCTTTCTTACCATCACTGAGTTATGTAGCTATTGCTGCATAGATTTCCAATGTTCTATTCCTAGGAATTTTGAATTCTTCTTCCTACTGTTTTGACACCGGGAAGCTTGGATAATGTAACTCAGATCTTCAATTTTAGATGCTCTAGGAATAGTAATAGGCAAGCATTGGTCCAACAGAACTTTAGGAGGCTAGACTTGTTCTACGACTCTCAACACTGGAAGAAGTCTCAGTTTATCCAAAGAGATCACTGTGAGCCAAAGGTTAAAAACTTTAGAGTATATCACAATCACCTGGAAGGCTTACTGAAACATTGCCGAGGTCCAAGTTCAGAGCTTCTGACTCAGTAGGCCTAGGGTGGGGATTAAGAATTTCCCTCTGTACAGCAAAGGAAACCTTCAACAAATGAAAAGTCAGCCTACTGAATAGGAGAAAATATTTGTAAATCATATATCTGATAAGGGGTTAATAAATAAAATATGAAAAAACCCTTATACAACTTAATAGCAAAATAACAATCGATTAAAAAAATGGACAGAGGGTCTGAAATGACATCTATCCAAAGAAGACGGACAGCTGGCCAACAAGTACATGAAAAGATCCTCAATATCACTAATTATCAGGGAAATGCAAACCTAAACCAAAATGGAATATCGTCTCACACTTGTTAGAATAGCTATCATCAATAAATCAACGAACAATAAGTGTTGGCAAGGGCATGGAGAAAAGAAACCCCTTGTGCACTGTTGGTGGGAGTATAAACTGGTGCAGCCATATTATCCAGCAATTCTACCCCCATATTCCTTACAGCATTATTTAAAATAGCCAAGACATGGAAACAACCTAAATGACCTAAATGTCCATCAGTGGATGAGTGGACAAAAAAGTTAGCTATTATATATTATATTATATTATATACATATATATGTAGATGGATAGATAGATGTAATTTTCAGCCATAAGAAAAGAATGAAATCTTGCCAAGTGTGATAACATGGATGGACCTAGAGGGCATTATGCTAAGTGAACTAGGTCAGACAGAAAAAGATAAATACCATATAATCTCACTTATTTATAGAATAAAAGACACACACACGCAAAACCAAAGAAACTAAAACAAGCTCATAGATACAAAGAACAGATTAGTAATTGCCAGAAGTAGAAGGTAGGTGTAGGCAAAATGGGTAAATGGGGTCAAAAGCTACAAATTTACAGTTATAAAATGAAAATAAGTAATAAAGACGTAATGCACAGCATAGTGACTATAGTTAAAATACTGTATTACATATTCAAAAGTAGCTAGGATAGTACATCTTGAAAGCTCATCACAAGAAAAATTATAGTAACTATGTATCGGTGATGAATGTTAACTGAACTTATTGTGATGATCATTATGTAATATATATATATAAATATTGAATAAAAAAATAGAATTTCCACTTCTAACAAACTTTCAGATTATGTTAATGTTTGTAGTTGAGGACCACGCTTTCAGAACCACTAGTGTAAGTCATATCTAAACAGGCAAATTCTGGAAGAGATGAAACTTCCAGGGCTCCACGGAAAACCAACAAAAATACTGCATATGAACTGAGTCCTTCTCCACCTTCATTATCTTACTTGGTTTTAACTCGTCCTTGGAAAATAATTTGGTCTCTAGGGTCTGAAATTTTGTTTGTTTTCTTGGTTGTCTTTCTCAAGGCTATGTTTGTAGGCAAGGTCAGTATAGGTAAGATTCTAGGTTAGCTAATACTATTTGCCTCTTTTGTTGCCTTTTTCCCCTAGTTTTGTGTCATACCCTTATTCTCATAGAACCACAGAAGGTAAAACTCAGTAGCTGTATTTTCTATATATATGTGCCTATGAGAACAATAAAACTTCTTTTAGTTCTCAAATATTTTAGGTGGCCAAGTAAGCATCTGAGTTCTAGCATTTTCCCACAGATATTTATTAAATTTCTCCTCTATTCTGAAAATTCTGCAAATTATAGTGGATACCAAGATACATTTTATTTATTTATTTATTTTTTGGTCTTTAAAAACTCATAGTTTTGATGGAGGAAACTGAATAACTTCCACTTGGATCACAATATCCCTGTGAAATAAAAATCAAATTTAAAGAATTGCTAAGGTTTGTACATCTTGATTTAGTTTTACCAAATAGACTTTGAGACGAGGATGTGAGTGCAAATAATTTATTTGTAAAGTCATCGAGAAAGTACTGTGAGGGAATGGAAATGTGAGACAGAGACAGGAAGAAAGCCAATAAATTAAAAGTGCATACATGAGTAGGCTCCTGCTAAAATCCACAATACATGTATTAATTGGTCAAGGAAAGATGATAATATTTTATCAGCAAGGAGATATTCATGTGCTGTTACATGTATGTATTTTTCACTATTAAAAAGATGTTTAACATTTCTTAAATGCCTCAATAATATTACTTTTGAAAATTAACAATAGTTTTCTCCTGCCAATTTTTGCATCAAAGTTGACCAAGCTGCTCCTACTCTGGAATTTTAAACAAAATCTAATTAAATCAACAAAGTTCACTGGATGGGGTTAGGCTGTTTCCTGAATGCATACGACTCTGCCGCTCTGCCTGGAAGAGCTCTCAGCCTTGTTTTCAGCTGACTTTTTCTTCTGTCTGCCCCTTGATCACTCTTAACGATCCCCAGCTGTATCAGTTCCCTGTCTGCTTTAACCCCAATTGGCCTGGCCTCACATCTCTGCAGCGTCTGGAGGACAAATGAAGCCAAACTGACCAGCACCTCCTTAATATAGTCCCAGATAATAGGTGGTAATAGACATTTAAATCTTTCTTTTATTCTTCTATACATGCTATGAAAATTAATAATCTATGTGTTTTTTTAAAAAATCAGGAATAAAAGATAATAATGTGGTGTGCCTGTCAATCTGGTTGCTATCACTATTCCCTACCACTCTCACCCACTTCGTTATTTTAAAGATGTTTACAAACCTGCCAGCGTAGCGCAGAGGCTATGGCTGAAAGGTCGTGGAAATCTGTTCACAATTGGCCACAGATGTGCTACAGCCCTAAGGCCTGTGTGTGCCCTCATCTATAACCAACTTATTTCTAAAACTGACCCTTTCCCCAGGATACTTATTTATGAAAATCACAGATCATATTATTAGTAGACCATATTACTTTATTTTAAAGTAAATATTAAGAAAGTATCACAAAACCAAATGTTAGGCATGAAGATTGGCAGCAGGGAGGCAGTTAGTTTGTCATACTTGGCTATTATTACCTCATTATCAGAAAGGAATCAAGACCCTTTGTCTTATATGCAGATATTAACTGATAGCTGATGGCTGGGAGTTTAGATGAAGTTCAGAACTATTAATAAGTAAATAGTCAAAACTCATACAGACACATCCTGAATGTCAATCAACTGCCTAACTTTGTTCAAATTATTATTTTATACTTGTACTGACATACAGTCTCATAGGTTCTCATTAGGAATTGTCATTGTTGTTTCTAAGCTCCAATTATTTTTTTTCAAACAGCAACAACAAAAAAGAAACAGACATACTTGGTCACATTCCCAAGCTGGAGACAGTTTTGATTTGCCAGCAGCTTCCTAAATCATCAACCAAAGTCAGTCTCTCCATGATTAACTTTAGCCACAATACTAGAATATGATGACAGAGAAAGAAGAAGCCTCAGACTTGAAAATAAGTGTTTTTAAAGTATCATTCATTAATTTTCCTAAGAATTTTTGTCAGCATGGACAATGGTAATATAATAAGCAAAAGTTTATTTAAAAAAATGTACCTGACACATGATTTTTATTTTTCTCTAGACAACTTAGGATAGATTGTTTGCAAAGCTGAAGATACATTTGTCATTGTTAAATTCAAGTTTTACTTATATTTTGCATTTTTTTCTGTAGGGAGCCATCCTTGGTGTGTGTATACATGTATATACACATTTATGCATTGCTGTATATGGACTATATGCATCTCTGTTATTGTGGTGTATTCCGAAGAAATAAGTGTGCAGATATGTACATAAATAAGTATAGTATAAGCTACATTATACTGGCTAAAACAGAGTTCCCAGCTGTCACCTGTTCATACTCACTTTGAAGAAATTTTAGAGATAATCACACTTTGAACAATGTTTCCAGCTTGATATACATTGATTTTTGTAGTGCTCTTTGAAATTTGTTTTTGGTCCTTTGAGTTAAGTGAAAAAAATATGGCACTATTAAATAATGATACTTAATATGAGCTTAATCATCTCACCTCGGTTTTATGAAAACCAGCTTTTATTTCATGTACACATGCTCCAAAGTCAATTCTGCGCTTTGATAGTTATGTTGCAAAACTCCTCTGAGAATTGAAAAAAAAAAATCACCAAGAATAGAATTCAGCTTGACGTTGCCGCGAAGCTGCCTGAAAGAAATTTTGCCTGTAACATGCTTGTGATATCACAGTTGGCTTTTGGGTGAAAGATTTTCCTGTCAGCACTGATTTCTACCACAAAGGAAGGATGGGTGGCTTTTTGTTTCTTTTTGTGGGAGAGTGTGGTGAGTAGCATGAGTTGCTCTACCTCATCCCCTAAGACTTTGTACTTTCGCCCACTTAAATCAGGTGTACTATATAAAGCACTTTAAGACTCTAAAATGGAAAAGACTATGTAAATGCAAGATTTATTCACTCACCACAAGCTGATGAAGGTCAGCTTCTGAACTTGCCTTGCTGAAAAGATTTTTGCAGCAAATAGTTCAGAGAGAGAGCTCTTCATTCAGGTTTGCTGAGGATAATGTGTCCAAAGTAAATACCCAAAAGACCTTCCTTATACTAAGTTCACCACCTGAATTATTCTCTCTGTGAAGGATTAATTTTCTAAATGCCTATGAATTTCAAACTAGAAATTGCATGGTAGAAATTAATAAAGAATTTAGCTGTAGGGCAATCAGTAGTACTTTTTTCTAATCAAGCTCAACATACCCACTGTCCTCTTAAGAGTCTAATAGTTCACCAAATGTATTTGAAGTCACATAGTCATGTCATCACACAAATAGCCCTATTAGAAAAACAATTCCAGAATTAATAAAATCCGAGACTACCATTGTGGAATGTAAGAAGCATGTGATGAATAAGAACCAGCAGTGTTTTTGCTGACAGCATAAGTTAAACTAATCTCCTCTATCCCCTGACTGTACTCATGTCAGGGGTGTTCTGAGAACATTGACTTCACTTCTGCTCTGAGGTCCAAACTTACCTTAAATGACATCCTTAATGATTTAGGCAGACTAGAATAAACATGTTTGTTTAAGTCTCTCATCTTTCTCTTTCTTCTGCCTCTCTCCTCTTGCTTCCTCCTCAATTTTCTTTCTCTTGTATAACTTCAGATGCAAATGACAAGTTAACATTCTTGGCTCATGGCACCTTATCATCTTCCACCTCTACAAGATCTTATACTGTTTTACTTTGTTTTTATTTTTTTCTCCATTATCTCCCTTTTTCTTTCCCTTTTCTTCCCAATAGGTATGTACTCTGATATGAAAGTAAAATTTTAAGATATGTTAAGACTCTTTAAAAAAATTATTTTGTGTATATTGGAATTTTTACTTTTACATAATACCTATTATACTATAGTCCTTCTTTTTATTTTTCTGTGTTTTGCGTTTTGTTTTACTTTTCTCACTCAGCCATAAGTTTTAAGATTTTCTCTTCCTCTATGTATTTCAGTTTATTGCTTCTGACTGCTGCAAAGCATTTCATCATGTGAATCCACACATTTACTTAACTATCTCCCTATTGATGGATCTTTAAATTCCTTCCAACGTACACATACAACATTGAAGTACTAACCCTTGTTCATCCCCTTATGAACCTAAGCAAAAGTTTCTCTGGAACGGATACATATTCAGGGATGAAACTGCAAGACATACAGTAGAGCTATTTGCGCATTAAATTTTATCAAGTACCCTAGCATATTACTACAGGTATAGTATTGTTATTACAATTTGCATTCGTCTCATTATTAGTAGCAATGCTCCACTCGCCCATTTTTCTAGTTTGTTACCTATCCTTTTCTTTTTATTTTACAAAAATTCTTTAATTATTGTAAACTATATTCATGTTTTGTATTTTTGGAGGATACAATAAATTATTTTGCACTGCAGCGTCACAAGGATATTATCCTAGTTGGTCTTAACATCACTTTTGACATTTATATGGAAGGTTCAAAATTGACGTGCCTGGTTGATATTGTTTTAATACTCAACTTTTAGACCTTAGAAATTTAATTTGTAAATATATTCTGCCTTATTTATGTTATTATTATTTGAGTTTGCAGCTATTTCAGTCTTTACATTTAGATGCTTCGTTCTAGTACTAACCAGTGACTGCTTTTTAAAATATTAGCATTTGAGGAACATAAATACTTATAGGCAAAAATTTGTTAGAAAATGAAATCCATTGGAGTAGATATTAGTTCCAAACTCTGTAAAATATGTTGGCTACTTCTCTGGTTACAGTTAAAAATATATATATTACCCAAGATTATGTCTTAAAGGCTGGGGGGTACTAAATGGTGATAACAAGCACTGTTTTATAAAACAATTTTATAACTAACTAGAAACAAACATTTACTTTTTGATATTTGTAATTTCTTTTATAATATATGATAATTTCCTGGGTTTTGGAATTTATGACTCTTGATTTGAGAAATTTTGTGTTTTTAATGATTTTGATTAAAACTCAAAATCCATACATAAAATCTAGAAGAACACTATTTGTGACAGTAACTGATTGTTAGATTCACTCTTCCATTACTGTTGGTATAGCAGGGTAGCAGAACGTGGTTAGTCAGAGGTTATCTCTCCTAAACTTGGAGAATCCCATCATTACCAAGTTGTAAGGGATGGAGGAGAGTGTGGAAAATATGGGAACATAGACTAGCAGGAATCCTGAGTGAAGAAGATATTGACTAAGTCTTGAGCGAACATGCACTTTGAATGATTTCCCCAACTGTGCATGTGGATTTGCTTTGTGACCTCTCTTGTGACAAATTACATATATAGTGCAAGAAAGTTATCTGTGATAAGGAGTGCCATGCATAGCTCTTGAATACAACAAAACATATGGAGCCACACAGTAGTGAACTCATGACCTTGAATTCATTAGCTGAGTTCTCACCAATTGCACAACCAGCCATGGATATATACAGGAAATGTGTCCTGCTGAACTTCAATACCACTTCACAGTCAGAACTCAACTGTAGAAATTAGCCAGATCATCTGAACAACAGAGAGCATGAAAGAAGGATAATAATACAAGAAATTAAGATCTGATCACTTGCAAAGATTTTAGTTCATGAAGGTGACACTGACTAGTAGCAGAGTCAGTCTTAGAATATAACATGATTTGTGGTTTTTGAGTTCTTAATTTATTTAAATTGATGTGTTATTCCAGATTCAGTGTTATTCATGAATCATGGATAAAATGTCATCAAAAAAGCAAACTTTTTATTAAGAACAATAAAAAAACTGTTCATGAGTAGTATTGTTTTGTTTACAACTCCATAAATTAAAGTGCATCAAACACTATAAAAAACAATGTAAAAAATTATGATGTATTATATTTTACACATGATATAAACATTCTATTTATAAATATAATATTAAATTATATAATTTAATTAAAATATATTTTTTAAAATGTAAAACACTGTCAGTATTATTATCATCTCTTCCTGTACATGATATTGAACTAAATTATATTATGCAAAATAAATCACAATAAATATGTATTTATAAAACCAATTGTTTAGCCACATCAGAATATTTTCTATAAGAGAAAAATATACTATGAGAATAATTGCACTTCAATAAACTATATTTTATTATGACTTAGAAGACTGTTATTTGGAGATCAGAATATATTAGATGACACGCTTTTCAAATTTTCAAAGATAAAATTAGCTTCTTGACATTAAACAGTAATGAAAATTGGAAAGCTTTGGGGAAATATTTTTTTATATTATAATAGTTCTTTTAACTGGAAATGTATAGGAAATGAGAAATTCTGATTTAAACCATAATAAAATCTGTTTGAAATATATTAAATAATCATCTATGTAAGATAAAAATAATAAAATATTGGAGATTTTAAAGGTCAAACAAAACAGTTTTGCCTTTAATTTTTGTTGACTATTGGTCACTTTTCTGTTACCTAAGCATAACTTCTTAATCAAGAAAACTTGTTTCCTTTTCATACTTTGCTTTCTTTAAAAATCAAATATAAAAGAGCAAACCCCAGTTAGTGAAGCTGTATGGATAAGTTGATTCTAGCCATGACTGAGAGTTTAATGTGTTCAAAACCAGATAAAAACTTTAAAAAGACTTTTAGACATTTTCAGTATTGTGTAACAAATATGGAGAGTTGAGTATTAATATTTGATTTGACTTTCTAATTTAATTATTTAAAAAGTTTAAATATGTAGATTTCCAAACTTTTCTAGAATATTAGGAATTCTAATTTTCTGTTTTTTAAAAGTCACTATACGTATAACACGATAGCTGTATAAGAATATTTATTATTTTATTTGTATGCACATGACAGATTAAGGTGCCTAAGTTTATAGAGAGAGTATATATATGATAAAGTTGTTGGTCAAACAATGTAAAGACCTACTGGTGGAGAAAATAAGAATAACTGATTTTCAAAGTGTGATATTTTATATTTTATTTAGTACTATTCTCTTTCAAATGCTTTTTTTATTTGTTGCTTTTGAGGTTTGAAGGTTTGAGGCAAGAAATATCATGAAATAGAGGTGTGAAAATTCAGATAGCAGTTAATTAGTTTAGCTAGACCGTTAACACAAACATAATGGATTTTCAGCGTTTTCCTCTTTTTTATCCTCTAATTTCAGGCAATTATACATCAGTACTTCTTGAAAAAGTTATTGTCATGATTTCCGAAAACGGACTACTTGCACACTAAAGCCCAATCTAATTAATTCAATTTATTGAAATTGTTTATTCGTCTTAAATTCAATTGTGTCTACTATGACCATTATTGAGTTCATTTACATAGTGTTTTCTTGATGTTGATCATCTTTTTCCTTTCCACTGTCTTTAGAGAAGAAAAAAATCATATATTGAGCAATATATAATTTAAAAACACTACTTTGCAGAGAGATTATGTTTATTGATTCTTACCTGATGGATCTGAGAAGTAAGCCACAGTGGGTCTTGAATTTTATA
Organism: Pteropus vampyrus; assembly: GCF_000151845.1. Classification (NCBI taxonomy): domain Eukaryota; kingdom Metazoa; phylum Chordata; class Mammalia; order Chiroptera; family Pteropodidae; genus Pteropus; species Pteropus vampyrus. The sequence continues at coordinate 24,458,669 of NW_011888783.1, read as the reverse complement.
TGAGCATTCTAAATTTATCTTTGACATTTTATGATTTACCTTTTATTTTCCTCTACTTAACGCATTGGAAAAGTCCAAAAGTTAGAAATGAATGAAGCAATCTAAGTTTTTCATAAATAAGATAATAGAGTAATGATGGGGTTTTGAGAGATAGTTTATATTTCCTCGAGTTGTGGAAATATGTATGACAGCTTTCCTGATTCAGAATAAGGACTCTCTTATTCTCAAGAATGGTAGCTCTATCTTCACTTGTCCTTTGTGTGTCTAAATTACAAAGGACTGCTCCACTCAAACCCTTTTGCAACCAAAGGACTATTTTTATAACTCACTCCTAGGATTGGGTATAAAAGAGATGATGCCCTGAATTTTAGGAAATCTGTTTCTATAACAATCAGGTTTTACATCCATCATTCATTTATACACTTTTTAACTAATTATCTAAACTCTTTTGAATTTGTTTTTGAAAAATAGAAATTATCTAAATTACTCTTCATACTTTTTACATGAAATTAAAACGTATAGTCCAACTGGAGAAAATCGGCATGACATTTAAGTAAAGACACAAACATGATAATCTTGTCATTCTACAACTGTCATATAGCACTGAAAAAAGCACATCTAGTTTTTGTAATGATTGCATCAATAAACTAGGAACAACTAAAAATCTATGACCGGCCAAAAAATAAAAAACATGCCATCCATAACTGAAGACATCCACTACTTTATGAGAGAGCAACTTTTTCTTGACTGAGTCCTCACGAAACCTTAGAATACTTCCAAAATATACAACAAATACAACCTACTGGAATTTGTCCCAATTCCTTCACATAATAGTCAAGAGGAACTTTGATGAAAAGGAAAAAAATTATCTTCTTTTGTATTCCGAGTGTTCTGCAGAAAGTATTTTATAACATAGAGTCCCTGAATAATTATATTTCTCATTTTGAAAAGAAATGAGGACATGGGTTAGGAGAGAGGCAAAAGGAAGGAAAGGGGAAATATTTATAAGAAAAATTGCAAAGAAATAACTACAAGTATTATTAGAAGGTATATTTGAGATGACTCCAAATTTTCTCCAGTCAAGCATTTTTACAATCTTCCAGTTTCTTTCCCATTATATACCAACCAGCTAAATGCAGATTAAACTTAAACTTTTGTCTGATAATGTGTAATTGCAGTTCTATTGATTTTTTAAGAAGATCTACAGATTTTATTTATCATTTGTTAAATTTAGAATGATGGCGTTGATATCAGGTAAAGATGTCCAGCAGGCAGGACGGAAGCTCAGGAGAGTGTAGGTGGCCAACCAACAGGAAGAGTTATGAGGAAACAGATAAAACAAGACATTCAACAGACACAATGCCAAAGTTCACCATAACTTTTGGGGCTATTAGTTATCTATTTCAAGGCTTCTCCTCAGATTCCTTTCATGCAAATAAATGACATATTATTAAAATTTCTTTTTCAAAAGGTTCTTCTTTTTAGGAAAATTAAAATATCCCTAAATACTTGACTTACATCATGAATATCTTTGTCCTATTCTTAAAAGCTAGGAAAAACAAAACATGGGAGAGTGTTGATAGTGACAAATTCAGCTATCTCAAAGACATATACAGGCTGCCCAGGTCTTGCAATCTATTACCACATAGCATAATGCTGTCTGCATTGACTGGGTCAGAAATACTTCATTTCACTGGATCACAATCTTATAAGACAGCCTTGTCATTTTAATTTGTCACTCTTTGTCTCCTATATCTCATTGAAGTCTCATCTCTTTAGCCAAGTGCCATAGGCTACTTCTCCCAGAAAAAAAAAAAAAATTCTATCACACTGAATAAAAAAAGAAAAGTCACTAAGAGGAAGTTTGTGTCTAAAGGCACTACTATAGATTCCATTCCCATGGGCATAGCAGGTGGTATAAATACAATCTAAACTGAGACAGAAAAATGAATTGTTGCTTCTATTCCCTGTCTCCAAGTGTCTCTGGGAATGTTATATCTGCTTCCACACAGTATTGATTTGGTATCCCTTATCATCCATAGAGCAAAGCAGAAGGAGAAAAAGAAATAGAGTATAGGAGGGTTAGTGTCTGATGCATGCTTTGAGCTGAAAAAGATAGCAATTTTGAATTAATAAAGACTGAAAGCCTATACCTCCTTTAGAAATCTTTCTGCTGGTTTAGAAAATAGTCTTGTTTTTTGTTAAGTCTTCACCCTGTATCAAGAAGTTGTATAAAAATATTTTTTATTGTGTTTTAGCCCCTCTCTCCTAATTTAATCTAAGCATTTGTGATATTGAATAAACACAATATAATGCCATAGTATGTTATATTTCTCCATTTTTCTTTATTTAAAAAAGCAATTAAATAAATTTTTCTAATTAACAATGCCCTCCTTTCTCTCCTTGAAAAGCAGTCACAGATGCCAGCTGAGATTCTTACAACTCTTTAAAAAGAGAAAATGGTTTCATTGCAGAACTGGAGATAGAACGGTCTATATGTTTAACATATGTTCTTTTCATTACAATTCTTCACTTCGGTTAGATTGTATTTGTAGACACTTTGCCTTCATGAGATAGGGATTTAATTTATGGCAGCATTTTCCTTTTTTTTTTTTTCCTGCAGTGGAGAAGTTGACCACAGAATGAGTACTTACTCCACTGTCTCTCTAGGTTTTCTTTTTTACCTCTTCCTTTGCATGAGTCATTGCTTGGTCAGCAAACTCCAGTGTATTCAGGAAAGACACAATACTTCCAACACTAGTGGAGACACCTGGGAATTTGGCAGGGCTGTTAAATCTGTTTGGCCATCCTCTCTAAGACTAAAAAAAAAATCTAATTTTCAAATTCTCTGTATAAATTACTTTGTGACATCCCTTACTTTTCTTCAAACTACTTTAAAATAATGGCTGTGAAATTCTTATATGGAGTTATGAAAGTGAATAAATAAGATGAAATGACATAACTCAGTGTTGTATGAATGTCCATTACCATTTTCATAAAATATTAATAACAAATATGTATATTTTAAGAACTAAAGTGTAATATTAGAATCATATGTATTTAGTTGTTCATATGCCTTTCATATATGTGTTACTCGTTTTAATTTATTTTCTTTAAGGTCAAAGACCACATATGTTTAGTCAGTTCTGCATACCATTAGGTACAAGTAAGATACATAAAAAGGGCTTTTATGTGATAATCTGATATTGAAAGCAAAATGTGTGCATTAAGTCAGAGAGAAAAGATGTAAACTAGAGCTGGTTGTTAAAAACCAGAAGACAGTATTTAAGTCTAGTCACACTTAAGACATGCAATGTATCTCTGATTTCACGACTTCCTCTGGCTTATTCTCTTTCTCTAGCTCTGTATCTGACAGCATTCAATGCTGTTGAGAGCTCCTCTAATTTATGATTTTAGATTATTTCATAAGAGAGTACTGTTATAGCATTTTTTACCCTTTAATGATGCAAAATACAAAATGAAGAAATTGAGTATTTAATATACATGTGCACAGGTGGACATTAAACAAATCTTTCCTGATAAGGATACATGTGTCTATTCACCTGCTCGATGAACTATTAAAGTATCAAGAAACACTAGTGTGTGAACTATTTTTCTAAAAATGATAGAATCAATGGGCTGTGTAAGAACATAGTTTAAAAGCAAAGAGATTAAATTTTCTAAAATTAAGTTTTACTGAATGTATGCACTTATCAAGTGAATCTTTTCACCTGAAAACAATGAAATAAACAATTTCCATCACAAGATAAAGGAAACGAAACAAAGTGAACGAGTGGGCATCAAAATCCTGGATCATACAAGTGATGCTTGAAAGACAGGCTTTTTCAATAGTCTATTTTACATTTGTTCTAATAAAATACATGCCACATCTAATGAAATCAGTATTTACTTTTGAATAGAATAATCGAGGCAAATAACTGACATATAATAGTTACCAAATGTAAATGTACAATTCTGTAATGTTGGTATATCATTTAAAAAGATGTGAAAATATCGCCCAATCATTGCTCATCAACCAGAAAGTTTCCTGTGCTCTTTCACAGTTAATCACTGTTCTCACCCCCAAATTCTAGGCAACCTCCAAAGTGCTTTCAGTTTCTTTAAATGTGACTTTTCTAGGCTTTTCAAGTAACTAGAGTTATAATATGCAGTATTTTGCATCAGGTTTCTTTTACTGAGCATAATGTATTTGGCAAACATGTATCAGTAGCTCATTCCTTTTAATTGCTAAATAGTATTTCATTCTATGTATATACCACAATCTGTTTATCAATTTACCAGCTAATGAACCTTTAGATTTGCATACATGTCTTTGGGTGAGAATATATTTTGATTTATCTTAGATTCCTAAGAAAAGAATGTTTGGTTCATATGGTAAGTTTATGTTTAATTCTT
>NW_011888783.1:24451669-24453259 GCF_000151845.1 Pteropus vampyrus | reverse complement strand
ATATAACCTTAATATCATTTAGTGGGGATTCTTCCCACATCTTTTTTCCCAATATTGTTTTGGCTATTCTTGGCCTATATCTTTTCATATAAATTTTAATATAAGCTTATCTGTGTATACAAATCTGTTGCTGGAATTTTGATAGGAATTGCATTGAACATATAAAGTAGTTTGGGGAGTATTGATATCTTAACTATATTGAGTCACCTAATCTATAATCATGTATGTCTTTCCATCTATATCTTCCTTGATTTCTTTCATCAGCTTTATAATTTTCAGTATACAAATCTCATACAGGTGTTAGCTCTATATATAAATATTTCATTTTCTTTAGAATAATTTTAAATGCTATTAGGTTTTTAATTTCAGTTTCCTCATGTTTATTCTTAGCATATCAAAATGTAATTGATTTTTGTATGTTGGTCTTGTATCCTGCAACCTTGCTGAACTCATTGATTTTACATGGGGTTTTGTTTTTGTTTTTGTTTTTGTTTTGTTTGTTTTGCAGATTCTTTGGGATTTTCTATGTAAACTCTCATGTTATCTGCAAATAAGGAGAGTTTTATTTCTTTCTTTCCAATATGTATGCCTTCTATTTATTTCCCTTGTCTTATTGCAGCAGTTATATCATTCAGAATGTGTGGAATAAGAGTGGTGAGAGTAGACATCCTTGCTTTGTTCTTTATCTTAAGGATGAAGTGTTTGGCCTTTCATAATTAATTTATGTGTTTGTTGTACTATTTTGTAGATGTTTATTATTAGGTTGAAGAAGTTACCTTCTATTCTTATTTTGCTGAGATATTTTATTAAAGAGCTGATGAATTTCGTCCAATGCTTTCTCTGCATCAATTGGTATAACAATATAATTTTTTTCCTTTAGTCTATTGATATGGTGGATTACATCGATTGATTTTTGAATGTTGAAACAAACATGCATACTTTGTATAAATTCCATTTATTCTTGGTATATTTATACATTTATTTATTTTACACATTGCTGGATCAATTTGTTAATTGATTTTTTTCATAATTGATAATTCATTGTTTCAAACATATTTAGAATCATTAATTGTATTTTTTGGTTAACTGCCTTAAAATAATTTCAGATAATGCTAACATCTGTGTCATGTTCGTGTTAGCCTCTATTACAACAATCATTTTTTTGTTCAAGTTGATATCTTTCTAGTTATTGTATGATTAATAACTTTTGACTGAAATATGGACCCTTTGAAAATTATTTTATCAGACTCTGATATTACTTAAATCTTGTGTAGCAGATGATATGACAATGATATGACAGGAGAAGGGTCAGCACTACCTCATTACTTTAAGTCACAGTATTTGTTCTCCACCTCATCTTCAATGACACCTGGGGAGAAGGCTCCTTATTACTACCAGGCACAAGTATGAGTTCAGGCTTCTCACCAGTGATATACCATAGCCGGGGGTGAGGGACATCATGGTCTTTCAACCCATGTTATCCTCTACTTACGCTAAGGATGGGGTCTCCTTATCATCCTATGAGGATGAAAGTCTCATATTCCCCACCAGATTTCTATGATATCACCCTAGTGCATTACAGCCTGGGAA
>NW_011888783.1:24449651-24451619 GCF_000151845.1 Pteropus vampyrus | reverse complement strand
GTCCTTCACCATTCAATATGATGTTAGCTGTTGGGTTTTTAGATGTCCTTTATCAGTTTTATGAAGTTCCTTTTCTTTCACTAGTTTGTTGAAAGGTTTTATCATGAATAGGTGATAGATTTTATTAAGGGTGTTTTCTCCCTTAATTGATATGATCATGTGATTTTCCTTTCTTTGCCTGCTAATATGGGGAATTTTATTGATGGTTTTGATTATGGAATCAGCTTTGCATCACTGAAATAAACCCCACTTGGTTGTGGTACAATTCTTTTTTTTTAATTAAACTTTTTATTTTAAGATCATTATAGGTTCATATACATTTGTAAAAACTAATACAGAGTTTCCTTGTACTCTTTGTTTAATTTCCACCAATAATAACATTTTACAAACCTGTACTTCAAAATCACAACTAGAATACTGACAAATACAATCCACCTATCTTATTCAGATTTTCTCAATTTTAGTTGTACTCTTTTGTGTGTTTGCATGTGTGTGCATTTAGTTCTGTACAATTTCATCATATGTGCATCAGAGTCAAGGTACAGAATAATTTAATCACAAGATCCCTTGCATTCCCTTTTATATCCAGACCCAATTACGTCTTACCTCCCATCATGCCTTAACCCCTGGCAACCATGAATATACTCTCTATTTTTGAAATTTTGTCTTTTCATAATGTTATATAAATCATACGCTATGTAACCTTTAAGGATTGGCTTATTATTCAGCATAATATCCTAGAAATTAATCCATATTGTTGCATTTATCTATAGTTCATTGCTTTTTTCCCAAGTAGTATTCCATGGTACATATGTACCTCAGTTTGTTTAACTATTCACTCATTGAAGGACTCCTGGTTCTTCTCAGTTTGGGGCTTAGATTAATAAAATTGCTATGAAATTTCATATGCAGGTGTTTGTGTGACTACAAGTTTTCATTCCTCTGGGATAAATGCCCAAAAGTGCAATTTTTCAGTCTCATTGCATTGCACATTTGGTTTTATAAGAAAATGAAAAACTATCATCCAGAATGGATGGCAAATATTTTCATCCAGTCTGCATATCCTCTCACCATAGTCTTTTGAAGAGCTATTTTGATGAATTTCAATTAATCAATCTTTCTTTTTATGGGTAGGGCTTTTCATGTCAAGTCTAAGAATTCTTTGCCTATCTCTAGATATTGAAAATTTCTCTTTTTTTTTCCTAAAAGTTTTAAAATTTTTCATTTTGCATTCTGTGATATATTTGGGGCCTTTTTTTTTTTTTTACATAAAAGCATAAAGTTTATATCAATTTTTTTTGTTTGTTTGTTCGTTTGTTGTTTTTGCCCATGGATATCCAGTTGCTCTAGCACCGTCTGTTGAAATAGACATTATTCTCTTTTGAGTCGCTTTTGTACTTTTGTCAAAATCAGTTGGGTATATTTATGTGATTTTTTTCCTGGTTCTCCATTCTGTTCAAGTGATCTATATATCTATACATCCACCAATACAATACTGTCATGATTATTGTAGCTATATATCAATATATATATATATAACCTTAATATCATTTAGTGGGGATTCTTCCCACATCTTTTTTCCCAATATTGTTTTGGCTATTCTTGGCCTATATCTTTTCATATAAATTTTAATATAAGCTTATCTGTGTATACAAATCTGTTGCTGGAATTTTGATAGGAATTGCATTGAACATATAAAGTAGTTTGGGGAGTATTGATATCTTAACTATATTGAGTCACCTAATCTATAATCATGTATGTCTTTCCATCTATATCTTCCTTGATTTCTTTCATCAGCTTTATAATTTTCAGTATACAAATCTCATACATGTGTTAGCTCTATATATAAATATTTCATTTTCTTTAGAATAATTTTAAATGCTATTAGGTTTTTAATTTCAGTTTCCTCATGTTTATTCTTAGCATATCAAAATGTAATTGATTTTTGTATGTTGGTCTTGTATCCTG
>NW_011888783.1:24390864-24445906 GCF_000151845.1 Pteropus vampyrus | reverse complement strand
TTGCTCCCTACTCTGATACCAGTCTGAGGTATATGAAGAAACTAAATGGGTCACTACTATCTAAGTCCTTGAGGCATGAGATCTCTAGGCAGGTGTTTTATTGCCTACATTTTTCAGATTATTCTAATGTTTATTTTATTTATAATCTAGGTTTTTAGCGGTGAGGAATAGGTCATAATGTGTCCACCCCATCTCCCTTGCTTTTATTCTTGAACTTTATTTTTGCTGGGTAGAAATTTTGGTTGACAGTTATCTGTTTCAGTTTTCTTGTTTTGTGTTTTTTTCAGCACATTTTATATGTTATTTCACACTTTGGGCCTCCATTATTTCTGATATATAGATACACACACATTTTACTTCTTTTACTTATTTTTCTTGAGATTTGTTGATCTTCTGGAGTGTATAGACTATGTTTTTATTCGAATTTGGGGAATTCTGGTCATTATTTGTTTAATATATTTTTCTGCCTCCTCCTTTTTCATTTCTTATAGGACTATGATTACATGTACATTGATATACTTCATGTTGACTCACAGATCTCTAAGTTTGTTCATTTCTCTTTACTCATTTTTTTGCTCTTTTTCGATTGTATAATTTCTCATGATCTACCTTCAAGTTCACTTATTTTTTTATTTTGACATCTTGAATCTGCTGTTAAACTTTCTACTGAGTTTTTCATTTCAATTATTGTAATCTTCAACTCCAGAATTTCTAATACATGTATATGTATAATGTGTATATATGTATAATATATGTATGTATGTACACATATACACATAAACACATATTAAATATGTATGTATATTTTTGTATACATGTTAGATATATGTATGTTTGTGTATATGTATGTATGTATCTAATATGTGTATGTGCATATATATCTCTTCATTGAGAATTTCAATCTAATCGATCAATGATTAGCCAGTATGGCTATTGTCCTTTACTGACAAATCTGTATCATTTCCAAATTTTAGGTCATTTTTTCAGCTTTATTGAGATATAATTGACATATCACATTGTGTAAATTTAAGGTATACAGCGTGTTGACTTGATGTACTTACATATTACAAAATGATTACCACTATATCATTAGCTAACATTTCCATCACATCGCAAAATTATCACTTTTTTTTTTTAATGAAGAACACATTTAAGATATACTTTAGGTTTTACCTTCTGTCTGGGCCCTTTCAAATCTCGTATGTGGTTGGCCAGGGGTATATGAATAGCTTGGAGTTTCTCCAATATTCACTGAGGACATATACATCCTTAATGGAATTAAACTTGCCCTATCATAATGACGATCAGAGCATAACTATGCTGAGTCATTGGCCCTCCTCTTTTTACCTTTGTGAATCATGCTCAGGAACAATTACTGGGTATGGATACCACCCAGCACTCCAAGTTTAGTGTACTGCAAAGAAGCTACCAGACCATATCATTCCAATAGAGGTAGCTGGTAGAGGTTAATGGTAGGGGAGTAACCTCAAGCCATAGATTCAAAATAATATTACCCAAAGTTCAGCAGGTTTTCAAGCATAAATGCTTCTCATATTGTTTTATACCAATGGTTCATTATCTGCTTGATGAATCAGTTGTTTTTGTCAATTTTGTCCAGTTTTATAGTTATTTTCAAGAAAGAATATTTGATAGTCTCCTAATATGGCCAGGTTCTATTTTTAACCAAATTTAGGTAGTTATCTTTGTGCAAAAAAGATAGATACAGTTTCTAAGCACCTCACAGGAATGTCTCTGCTAATATTTTACCTCCTTTTAAAAGTCTGATTTTCCATCTAGACACTTGAATTTTCAGTACAATTTATTGCATCATGTAGACTATTTAAATGCTGAGGAAAGGATTGAGAAAGTCTGAGCTGTTTATATAATACAAAACATTTAAATCAATTTGTTTCAGAACTCAGTCTATTCAGAATAATTAATTGATCTTATCATTTTCTTTGTGTAGTTTCCTTTAGTGTGGACAAAATCAATTATATACAATAAATACTGATCACATGGAACCCACCGTGGTTTCTTTTTTTCTCTCATTTTTTCGTCGTCTCTTTCATTTTATTATATATATCAGAATCCACTGCCATACTTATATATTTTCTTATGTCCTTTGACTTTAAAAATTTTTTTTTTATTTTTTAATTTTTCAGTTATAGTTGACATTTAATATTATGTTAAATTAGTTTCAAGTATATAACACAGTGGTCAGACATTTGTGAAATTTACAAAGTGATCCCTATCATGACTTTTCTTTTTAACAGATCTGAGTAATCATTGAAAATTGTTCTTAGTTAAACCTATTTTTATTTGTTGTTACTTACCCATGTAAACTCTTATGAGATCATGTGATTTACTTTCCCCCTACAACTTTTTTTTTACTAGCTCTCTAGTATTTCACTTAATGAATTTACCATATTCTATGTAACCAATTCTTTACAGATTTATGCTTAGATTTAATATTAGAAATAATATTAGAAATAATATAATGATGAAAATCATGTGCATTCTCTTTTGTATATGTTTAACTATATGATTTTAATCTTTTGTATATGATTTTAAGGTAAAATAATGGGTAAAGATTATGCACATTTTTAAGCTTTTGATATATATTGCCAAATTGCTTTCAAAGCAGGTTGTATTAATTTTCATCCTAAAATCTATAGACAATGAGGACCCATTTTCCTAGATTATTATTTATATTGGGTATTAATTAGAAATTTTTGATGAGAAATTCTATTTTTTACATCTTCATAGCTGGCGTTGTTATAAAATCACAAATAATGCTAAACGATTCTTATACTGCCTGTTAAGATATACATAACTATTCAAAAAGAGAACATATAAAAAGCTCAGGGCATCTGCATGCCATATTACATAAGCTATTAAGTGCTTAACCGTTTATTTGTCCATTTATAAAACATGTTGTGGTGGGATTAAATTGCATCCCAAAAGAGAAATTAGCTTGTATTATACTGAGGAATTTATTATTGCAACATATGTAACAGATAATATTTGTTTACATTTTTAATTACTTACATTTTCAGCCACGAAAATCTCTGAGGATAATGCTTCATTTACAAGACTGTCCTGGCAAAAGACAACATAATGTAATCACATATTACCAACAATTCCATGACAACATTGCAGTGGTTTTAAAATGAATTCCAAATAAAAGCTTAATTATAGCAAACCATAAAAAATTAAACAGAAGATACAATAATGGCACTAAAATTAAATTAAGGAAAAATCACACAGTACATAGAGATGTGAATAGAAATGAAGATACCGAACCTAAATACCTGGCACATTGTCCATTATGTTCTGGAATCCCATTGTTGAAGTCTAATTGCTCCTTCCTCAGAACTGACAATGCTGGATACAAACGAGGCATATGGCTATACTCAAAAGTCAGAATTGATGCACTATATGGAAGAAATAAACTACTTTTTATTAAAACTTATTTTTACTTTTCTCTTTTAGTGAGGTTGGTCTGGGGGAGGAGTGGAGATGGGGAAGCAGGATTATATTAATAAGGGCAGGAGCCATTTAATTTTATCTATTTTTCAATTAAACATTTATAACATTCAGTAAATGGTCTGAAAATATCTAAATTGCAAGCTTTCTTATTGGTTTGGGAACATATTTTTGATTGACTATTTTAATATATTTCTATCTGCTGCCTCAGAGTCCTAAAATTTTAAATAAAGTAAGAGAGCCATGCTGAAAACTTTAACTTGTAAAAATTTGGTGAAGTATAATCAGGAATATCTAATAAACTGAAACCAGAAATTTGTATCTTTATGTTAGCGGGTGATATTTATTTTCTAATATGCAGAATGTTTTACCACTTTTTGAATTACAGAAATCTAGTATAATGTATCTCTTCACAAAGCTGTCCTCAATGTGAGAGAAGACAGGTCTTGTTATTTATATTGGATTCAACCACTCTCTGATATATGAGATATGAGCTGATCTGGCTGCCCTCTCTTTATGAGCTCACTCTCCATATGGCACACATCTTCCAAGTGAAGTCACTAAAGATGTATATTTTAAAAGCATCTTTAAGGTGGCAGTAGATGAAAGTTAAGTTTGTGGTCACATGAGAGAAGATACAGAGGAGGAAATTGAGCTGTGGTACAAGAGGACTCAAGAAATGGTTATAGATCTGGCTGGATAGATTTGGAGGACATAACTAAAATGCAAATACCAAAAGGAGAGCCAAACTGTAACCTTAGAAACTCATGAGGCTGCAATTGGATTTGTTATTCTTCTCAAAATGTTCAGAAGTATTTCATATTAATTTTTCTCAACTAGCTGATGACAAAGGGCCAGTATGATTATCTGAGTAAAATGAAAGACAATGCAGTGCAAATGACTTTCTTGAGGTCTTTCATCTTAGTAAAATCAGAACTAAAGTATATGTTGCATTTTATTTTAATACTTTATGCCATAGGTTTATGTCTCCTAGATGTCCCTGGGGCCTGTGATTACTCACTTGAAACTTCAGAGTTGGTATAAAGATTATTTTAGGCTGAAGACATTTTAGATTCAATGAATGCAGGAAAAACAAAAAACAAAAAACAAAAAAACTTTCCTAAAGCTCTCCTTATCTGACTAAAAACAGAAACTTCTGAGAAATGAGGACTGTCATAAATTCCTTCATTGAGGTAGCTTGTCCTCTCAGCAGAGAGAACAAGAATAAATCTATTGTAAGTTCTCTTCCTGGCAGAATTTAATGGTGCAGAAGGTGGTACAAAAACCACTCATATCTGTATAGACAAACATCACAAATTTTCTTATTTTCCATTTTTTCTCATAAAATATTTTTTTCCTAAAGAAACCTATTTGTTTTTCCTACTGGAGTCTTTTCTTCCCCCTACCCTTTCTCTACTAAGTTAGATATCTAAGTCCCAAATTCTAACCACGTCTTTGAGTTACTCATCATATGCATCTTGCATGCAGAAATAAACCTTTTTTCCAGTTAATCTGTCTTTTGTCAGTTTAATTCAAACTCTCTCAGTTACTGAATCTAAGAAGGTAAAGAAAAGATTTTCCTCCATTACAGGTACTTATTAAAGCACAATTTTCTAGGACCCAACAGAGGCCTGTTGAATCAGACTCTTCAAAGAAGGCTTCTGAGAATGAACATTTTAAATAAAGATCCAGATGACTTTCATTAAGAGGTATTGGCAACGTTGCATTGTGAGCCAATCGTCATGAAGATCAATGGTTTGACACTTAAGGAAATCAAGCTGCGAATCAAAGTATACAGCTCCCAATTAGAGATAAAATACAAAACAAAACAAGGTATAGCAGTTGTTACGAATAAGATCTTCATCTTTTACTCAGTCTACCAGTCAAATTTCAGCATTTTTTCCTGTCCTTACTTAAGTAGTCTTGCCCATTTAAACAGATCTAACAAGACAACATTCAATTTATTCTCACTTTATCAGAATATAACAATACTATTAACCTTTATTGAGTACATACTATGTGTAAGTTATTATTCTAACTATTAAACTTAATAATTTAACAACCCTATAAAATAAATACAATGATTAACTCCATAAGGAAACTGAAATAGAAGTAGGTTAAATAACTTTCCCAAGATCACTCTGCTAACCAATACCCAAAGAACAAGTGTGAACTAAACAAGAATGGTGCCAGGGCCTTATTTCTGTTGAAAATTATAAACTTCTTTGCTCCCAAACGGCCTAAATTTGATAGAGAGATTAAAAAAAACAATTTATTCAAATTCCGTATAATATGGAGTCCTAAATATGCAAAGAAACATTTTCCATCAGAGAAACACTCAAAAACTGTTTAACCAAATATTAAAATAATAATAAAAGATGGCTAAGGTAGTAAAAAAAAAAAAAAAAAAGATTTCTAAGGGCTAAGGGACCATGAAAAGCCAGTTCTACAGTAGTAAGAAAGCCTTGAAGCATTTTTGCCTTAAGGGTATTTGCTAACCTGTCCCAGCCAAAGGTGCCATCATGGGAAAGTAAGACAGGGCAAAGTTAAGGCCAAAGCTATTTGGGGGTCAGATACTCTTCTCTAAAGCTGAACTCCAAAAGTATAAAGCTTTCTGTAAGTTATGTAAGAAACAACTTATCACTTTAAAGAACACTTACCTGTTTTGCCTTTGCTTTTGAGTAATTTAGAGAAAATAGGGGGAGAAGTTTCACCTGAAAATTTCTAATAATCACTCTGCACTCACATGGTTTGAGGACTGGATTTCAAATTTCTATTTTGCCCCCCAAAATCTCACGCCAAAAGTTCAGTTAAAATGTTATTCAGTTAATTAAAATAATTGCATAGGGGAAAATATTAAACTATACAGATATACTCTATGAAACTATAATAATAACTGCTTCATAGGGTTGGTATAAAATCAAGATAGAATAAAAATCTGTACAACAATAGCATATTAGAAAGTGGGTAATCAGAATTTACACATCCTAAACACTAGCATTATTTGGGAAAGGGTGAAGATTTTTACTATTTAGATTTTGTTAAATTGTATGTGCATGATAAAATTTCTAAATTGATAAAATTATAACATATAACTTCTCGACTAGTAGAGAACATTTTAAACTTATTATTTGCAAATGATATAATTTCTGACAAAGAAAATCCATGAAAATTATGGACAAATTATCAGAATTTAAGAAAGAATTTTTTTAGCTTGATTAGAAAATTCATTATATGAAGGTGTAAAAGTACAAATGTATATAACAGAATGATTTAGAAAATGTGTTTAATCAAAAAATAAATTTACAAAAGTAGTAATAAAAATAAGGTATTTTAAATAAATCTAAAAATGAAGTATAACGTCTACGGCCATGCCACCCTGAACATGCCCAATCCCGTCTGATCTTGGAAGCTAAGAAGGGTTGGGCCTGGTTGGTACTTGGGTGGGAGACCACCTAGGAATACCAGATGCTGTAGGCTTTAAAAAAATAAATAAAAATAAAAAACCAAAAATGACGTGTAACAACTTTATGTAGAAAATCATAAATTATTATTGAAAGACTTTTAAGACGTAACTAAATAAAGAAGTGTAACATGTATATGGATAGAAGAATCAATTCTGTAAAAGTATAAATTCTTGCCAAATTTATCTACAGAGTCAATGCAACTTCAGTGAAAATCAAAACAGTTTTTTTAATTTTTTTTTAATTTATTTTTATTATGGTGACATTGGTTAATGAAATCCAGTAAGTTTCAGGTGTACAATTCAACAGTATGGCAAATATATATTGCATTGTGTGTTCACCACCCATAGTTAAATTTCTTTCTATCACTACATATTTTATCCCTTTTATCCCATCTACCTCTTCCTTCCCCCTCCCCCCACCCTCTGATAATCACTAGTTTATTGTCCATGTCCATGAGTCTCTGTTTGTACAGTTCATTTGTTGCTTTTAGGTTTATATTCCACATATAAGTGATATGTGGTTTTCAACTTTTCCTGTCTGGCTTATTTCGCTTAGCATGATTATCTCGAGGTCCATTCATGTTGTGATCTGATTTTATGACACACACAGAGATTAAAGACAAAGAATATCCAATATAAGAGAAAAAATTGTAGGGCTTCCCTATTAGATATCAACATTAATTACAAAGTTAACATATTTAAAGCTCTGTCATATTGGTAAAGGGATAGGTAAATAGACCAATGTGATAGTTTGAGAGCACACAAAGAGCCTCCTGAATTCATGGAGACTTAAGGAATGAGAGATCAGGATATTCAGATCAGTAAGGGGAAAATGACTTATTTAGTAAATGGTTATTTACTAAATGACTTATTTAGTAAATGATATTTAGTAAGTTTTAATTGGTTATTCCCTCAGAAATAAATAAAAACAAAAATAATTGCTATTTTAAACCATACACAAAATCAATTACAGAAGGATTAGGAATGTAAATTGCCAAAAGCAAAATTTTTATATTTTTAGAGGAAACTATTAGCTGGTTATGCCACATGTCTGAAATGAGACATAAAAGCACCAAACATTATGAAAAAAAATGTTGACCTTAATAAAATTAAAGCTTTATAGTCATTAAATGACATGATAAGATAGAGAAAATACAAACTCTAAGACTAGGAGAAGATAATTACAAAACACACAAAGACAAAAGATTAGCATTATTATACATAAAGAATTCCTACAAATCAATAATAAAAAGATCAACAACCCAATGGAAAAAAATGAACAAATGACATAAACAAGCATTTCAAAGAAGACAAAAAATAAATAAATGGCACATAAATATATTAAAAAATTATTCAACCTCCCTAGTAATCATTGAAAGGCAAATTAAACTCAAAGTGATGTACTGTATCTTACCTATCATATTAATAATAATTAAAATGTTAGTAAATTATAAACCTTGACTATTATTTAGAGTAATCATATATGAATAAAATTTTAAATGGCACAACTTTGCTGCAATTTGCATTATCTAATAATTTTGAATGTACACATATACTTTGATTCAGCAATTTCAATTCTAGATATTTTGCTTATAGATACAAGAATGTTCATACAATACAATAATACTAAAAACAAAATTTTAAAACCTAGAAACTATCCAGATGATATTTACCAAGAGTAAAATGGATTAAACTATGTGTCTTAAAAATTAGGACATTATTTGAAGTAAAAATGAATAATTTACACATTGATAAATCTTTAAAAAGTCATAAAGTTGACTCAAAAACAAATACATCAAAACATATAGACGGTATGATTTCAGGTATATGATGTTCAAAATAATAAAATATTTTAGGGTGACTACATAATAAATAATAAATAATAAATAAACATAAATGAATTTTCCTACACATTTATGCATTTTATGTATGATATACTTCACACAAAAAAATAAAATCAATGAAAAAAGTCATGCCCACAAGTAAAAACAATTTTTTTTGCATAATGGTTTCTCTATTCTGCATGATCTTTAAGCCTTAAATGTAGTTTTAATTTCTATACATCATTTTCCCAGACCAGCTTGTTCAAAAAAATTATAATTGGTTATCATAAAATTTCATTTCCCCTGGTGAGTTTTACTAATGTCATGTGAGGACACAATACTTATATATTAGAGATGAAAAGAGATGTTCCTACTGTTTCTATTATATTATGTTACTTTAAATAGTAAACATAACTCTAAAATTAAATATCTGCTTAAAGGGAGAAATAACAATAGAGTCTGTAATGATATGCAAATACTGTTAGCTCTTCCTGGAAGAATCAAATTTATGTTTTGTTTTGTGTAATTTTATTTTATTATTTTTTTGGAAGGTATAAGAATAATAACCCAAACCTTTTAAACTACTCAGGAGACATAAATTTGAAGACAATGTAAACCCGTTTTCTAATTTTTATGACTAAAATACATCACCATTTGCTTGGAAAAACTGAGTGACATTTTTTCTTTTAAAATATTTTTTGGCTTCTTCTAAAATTGCATATATCTCATGAATAGAAAATCAAACAGAATCAGGTAGACAATCAACATAAGCATTATTAGTAGAAGAAACATCTTGTACCCAGAAAATACTCAAATTATTTTGAACTCCCAAACAACAGTATACATATATGGATTATACCTGATTAACTAATGAAATTGCTTTTATTTAATGAGAATAATGATGTTCTTCACCTGCTTCTTGCTTTCAGTATGACAATTTATTTTAGACAGTTAGTATTACATGCATACACATGCCTACAAAAATCCATGACTAACTTCATTAACAAACACACATGAAACAACAAATCAAAGTTTAG
The DNA here is from genome assembly GCF_000151845.1 of Pteropus vampyrus. Lineage (NCBI taxonomy): Eukaryota > Metazoa > Chordata > Mammalia > Chiroptera > Pteropodidae > Pteropus > Pteropus vampyrus. The sequence goes on along the minus strand of NW_011888783.1, from coordinate 24,436,094 downwards.
TTAAGGAGGGCAACTAATCTAGTAAATGAGATAAAAATAAAGCAAAAATCATTTACTCATAAGGAATTTTAAGACCTTGACTTTGCAGTGAAATCGAACTTTTAAAGAGCCCTAAGCTCTAATAAAGCAAGGATTCATTATCAAAAATTTCTATAAAGAGTAAAAACAGGAATAAATTAATGACTTAAAAACTAAAAATAAGAATGACATCAATCTTTAGAAAAGAATATGGGAATATGAAAATATCTATTAAAGACACATTTAATACCATTTACCTTGAGAAATAACCATTGCCCTCAGAAATTAGCCATATCACACTGCAATATATGCCTGGTCACATGAATCTGAACATTCTGGCTCTTGTAAATTATGTTCTAAAGCTGCCATAGCAACTTGTAGTTATAATTCTGAATGGGGACAAACTTGATTTAAAAAAAATAAAGATTTTCTTTTTAATAAAATAAATGTAAGTTTTGGTTTACACTTCTGTATTAATTTGGACTGTAAATTACAATTAACAGAAATGAACTCAAGATAAATTAAGATATAAAGAAACAAACAGAAAAGCCCAAACATTATAAATGATACATAGGCATATTATAGTCCCTGAAGAAAAAATATCCATCTGAGCTCCTTGAACAGGAAATTGCGCTGGCAGTTTTTCTCTCTGTTAACTGGCTTTTTCTCCCTCTCGATGACCACCATGCAGTGAGTGAAAGAGTGACTTCACACTTCTAAATTTTCAGCTGCTCCTAATTGAACAAGAATATGTTAGTATCAATGAAAAATTCCTTGAAAAGAAAAATCTTTCTTCTCAGACTGAAGAAAATACTCTCTTTTGGTTCAATCAACTAGAATAGGAAAATTGTATAGCTAACAAAAAGCAATTGAGGTAGTGGCTATTTGTAAATGAGGAAAATACTCTATAGAGTATTTATTATAATACCAGTAGGAGTTTATAACCCCCTGTCCTGGACCCATTTACTAACCCAGGAATTTAGGTTTCCTCAGCGACTCTATGCCTGGACCTATTTCCCTGTTGTAATTATATTATTATTACATTGAAGAGATTAACAGGTCTGTGCTCCTGTAGGTGTTTATGGCTTAATAGGATAGTTTAGTTTTATTTTGAAGGGAATCAAGTAGTGTGAGCTTCTTACTGTGGTGACTGCTTATGAGGAAGACTGGTGAGATAAGTGCGCCTTTGACTTTTGGGTACTCCTCTGTCTGAGTATACAGCTGAACCGGTTTCCTTTGAAGGTAATATGAAGGTAGCAAGTAGAATTTTACTGTTTATGTTGGATTTAGCTTTGGTGTGTACTTCCTTTCACAAATAGTGAGCTACCTAGAGGCCAAAAGGACAAAATTCAATATAGCATGGAGGTTATGTGTACTAGCTATAGAGACACACTACCACAATCAGAGCTTTACCATTTGCTAGTTGTGTGGCCTTCATCAAATTTCTTAACCTATTTGTCTCATAGTTTCTTCAACTATAAATCTGGGATAAAAATTAATTAAATTAATTAATCCTAGTAAATTGCTTGGAACAATACATGGTAGAGTGGAAGGACTCAATGTTTTGGTTGTTTTATGAGGGGTGATCTTAAGAGGTGCTATATTCCTGACTTGCCAATTCTGTCTAAGAAAGGCAGGTAATAAGGCTAATTTACTGTGAATTAAAGTTAGGTTTCCAAGTTCCTAACTTTCTGAGGCTCATTTACCTATTTTTGTTATTTTTCTTTTCTTAAAGCACACCTCAAATTGTGTAAGTTTCAAGCCCTTAATTCTATCCTTGGTCAAGTAGGATGGACCCAATCCAGATAATTATTCTTTACTATACAAGGGCATTTATCTAATTCAGAATTTTATCAAGATGATAAAAAGAAAAGTTGACAATGACTGAATACTAATTAGGAAAAAAAGAATTTGTTCGGTTTATTTCACACAGAACTTTAAGAATGACTATTTTATTCTTATTCTATATAAGAACAACTATTAATAACTTCAAGAATAGAAGGATCATATAGTGAGGTTGTGACCATAACAAAGTATAGAAAATGTTATTATTTTAACTACTGATTCCAGAATCCCTTTAAGGGAAAGAGTTATCTTTGATAAAGAGCAGAAGTTCTTGGAATAGTAGGTGAGACTTCCAGACCCTTGCCAGCCTGCACTAAGTCATGAGAGGAAGAAAGAATTAGAAGAAAGGGCTCTATGTAATAGAAGGGAGAAGAAGTCGAGGTTTCCTAAGCAATCTGCAAAAGGGAGGTAGAGGAAAAGAAAGGGGAGAGAGAAAAACTGCACATTGTACAAAGTGACTCCTGCTGGAGAGACTTCCAAATTCTCAATAAAGTCTTTTGAATTCATAAAAGTTATGGGAATAAATATTTGTTTTGAGAATGGAAAAAGCGGCTGAGTTCCAACCCTGATTAGCCCTTGGTTAGCTTATGAGGATACAGGGCCTCTAAAAATGTAATCACCCTGGGAATACACATAAATCTCAGAGAGGATGCCATAGTATGTATGTCTGCAGGAGCAGATGCTGAGACGAGAATTCCAGCGTGAATAGTTTATTTGGAAGGAGAAGAAACCACCAGTAGGGCAGGGAGGAAGGGAAGGCAGTCCCCCAAATGTTCATTATTAAGCCATCCACCACTGTGGGGACTGGACTTAATCTTCTTGGAGAAAGGTAAGCCAGTGTGAAACACACATCTCAGAGTTACTTTCTCCGAGGGACTGGGATATCTGTATATTATTCCTGTCAATCATTGATTGAGGGCTACTCTTAGAGGATATTCCTTGGCACTTCTGGCCCCAGGAGATAGAGGTAAATATGCAGGTGCTAGAAGTTGAAAGTTGAGTGAGAGGATATGGGCAGGGCACCAACATCATCTATGCCAGTGGAGTTTTGATTTCCGTTGTCTCTGGAACTGATAAGAATTTCAATAGAAATTCACTATATTTCTGAAGGTCAGAGTACTCCCGTCTCCTGAATTGCACGACAATATTTTATTTAGTTTTAAATTTCTCCCCACAAAGGATTGAATCTTTTTTAAAATGTCTTTATACAGATGTAGCTAAGAAATATGCTATGTGAGTCTTATCTATACTTTTCTCTTGAATCATTCAGCTTCTAATTATTCTTCTCTAAACATTCATGTTTTTCATCCAAAGATAATTTCTCCTTTGCACAATGCCACTAAACTTAGTGTAAAAACTCTCACTCTCCAATTTTTAATAATCTTTAAAAATTGTATTTAAAGGCATATTTTCTCTAATAATTGCCTTTTATTCAATGCTCTTATTTCTGCCTTTATTTCTATAATTCCATAATCTACAATATTGGAATTTTATTCTTCCTGCTTTTAGAACAAGAGAAAAAAATTTATTTGTGATCAGAAAAGAAAAGATTCCCAGAATTATAAAGAAATGTATAAACCATTCTATTATCAATATAACACGTTTAAACACAGGCACATCCCTTGCTCCAATTCTAGTAGCCCAAAGCTTAACTTAACCATTGAGTTAAGTTAAGCATTGAGTCTCTGCAGGCATCATGTTTGATGTGTGTAAATGTTCACTATATACCTATAAACTGTTGTAAAAAAAATTAAAATATACAGATTTCATTTATTTTGAAATGATACACTTAGGATTAATGGGAACAGAAATGTGAATAAATTTAGTCATTTGTGGAACATACATTATCCTTCTTTTAACAACCTCTCTAAATATTATTAATATATTATTTATATATTATTACTATAATAATATTATGTCATTTATCTTTTTATTCCCTCAGAGTTTCAATCAAAGTATTGGACATCTGAATTTTCTTTGGCTTGAAAACATTTTAGTTCCTTTCTAAGTGAACAATGACTTCCTTTTCTTTTATCCTTTAACTTCTACAATAGAGTCTCTAATACCAGGGGCTATCCTAGCCTCCATGATTATGAAGACGGCTCTGGTTCTCTTCCTTCATAGTTCCACAAGGGTTACCAACCTGCTTTTTCTCTACTTCAGGTAGAAGGTTTTCTTCTGAACCAATTATCCTCCTATCTTTGTCCTCTGAAGAATTGGTTTTCTACTCCCAGCTATTTTTTCTCTTAGGGTAAGTTTTCTGTCCAGATCATTTTGCTTATTTCTCAACCTTCTTAAAAACTGGATTCCTTTGCCTTTGAGAATTCTCAATTTCACTTAGTATTTGACATGTTTAAAAATTCTTTGATTCTAAGGGAATTTTGTTTTGCTGCTATTTGAAAAGTGCAAAGCAGGTCATCAGTTCAAAAACACGAAAACATATGTTACCTAAAGAAAGAACCCTTAGCTGTATTTTGCAGGTGCCATAAAAATCACCTTGTAAGTGAATTATCCAACTATTGTGTTTTATCTCTCCTTAACCACTAGTAGGTACAAACTCAAGAAATTATTGAACACAGAAACATTTCACCAATGATCAAGAAGTATTTTTTTTTAATTATACATGACCAATTTTTGTAATTTGTTGGCTATACCCTAATATTCATCTTCCTAACAACACTAAAGATGATTGACTACATACATGAAAAACTGATTTTTTTGTGTGTGTAAATAACTTCTGGCAACTAAATACTTGTCTCGGGAACCCCAATATTTTATTAGGAAAGGTTGATAGCTATTGTAAACCCATAAGTATAAGAAGGTAGGTTGCAACAACAACATCCAGAGGATGGGAATGGAATGCATGATGGTCTTCTGACTCACTCATGAAATGATTATTCTCTTATAATCAGTTAAGAAGAGGGAACCATGACAGTTCTGTAATGTAAATTGACTTTCTTGGTTATGTGGCAGAGGCAGAGCAGCTGGCAGGTGTGTGTATAAGACTGCTCCATTAAGACTTTTCTCCAAATTCCAGTAACAGGAATAGAGAATTCAAGACAAAACAAAACTTTCTGAGGTTGCTTGGAAAATTTCTCCATCTACCCTCTGGACCTGACGTAAAACCAAGGAAGCATACACTGTAGCAAATCTTCCCATCCTGGGCCGCCAGAAATATTTTCTCATTTGACCTGTACACATGGAGCAGCCATGTTTCTTTCATCCTTCTTGGTTGTGTAATTGGGATTGGAATGGAATTCGAATCAAGAAGACCAGTGTCACACCCAATCATCAGGGAGTCAGGACAGTTCTTCAACTACATAGAGCGCATGGGGCAGGGGGCAGAGGGCGGGGGAAGGAAGTGCTGTTAACTTGTGACTAGGCAGTGATTAAGCACTCACTGACCACAGTGACAGGAATTCAGATGGGAGGAATTTATGCCTCCTTGTTGATAACAGAGGGATGTTTCTTAGCTATTACGTTTACTTTCTCAAATGTGATACTGTTCCTTGATATGTGATAACAGATTTGCTTATGTTTCTTCTTTCTATCTTGTCTTTCACTGATGGATCTCCACCCTTTTTCTGCACAGTTAAGCAATTCTTTGCTGTCTGCCTTCTAACTACTCCATAATCAAGTACTATAAAATATAGTAGTATTTTCCAATACTCATTGAGAGTAAGAGACTTTGTAGTTAATGATGGCAATATTGATATCCATACTCATCAGTTTATATAGATATAGGCGATGCTTAAAAGCTTTCGTTGACAAGAAGTTTTTAAGCATCTAATCATCTGATACTAGCCATTGGAGGATAGAAGTAATAATAATAATAATAATAATAATAATAATAATAAAGCATGAATCCTGCCCTCAAAGGGTTTTATAATCTAATGAGGAGAGAGGCAAGTGAAAAATTTTTTATAATATAGTATGATATCGACTTACACACAGCATTGAGAAAAGGTCCCTATTCCAGACTCAGGGTAGAATGATATGGAATAGAGGATTAGTAAAGTATCACATTGTGGGCTTCTTGAGAGAGAAGATGCCTGAACTGAGTTTACAAGGAAATATTCAAATAAGCATAGGAAGACAATCTAGGCTAACAATCAAGAAGATAACTTGGCATGCTTTGGAGAACTAGAAAATATGGCTTGAGTATAGCATGTTGGGTCAAGCATGATGAGAGATGAAGCAAGAGAGATAAGTTAGTGTGAGAGCATGAGATCTTTAGATGCCATAGCCAGAAGCCCAGAATCTAGAAAGGTGAGGAATAAAAAACAATGAATGATACAATGAACTGAATTGTGTTCCTCCCTAATTTATATATTAAAGCCTTAACCCCCAATGTGACTGAATTTGAAGGAGCTTTTAGGAAGTAATTATGGTTAAATAAGGTAATTAAGGTTAAATAAGAAGAGGAAGATATATAGAGAGATATAGAGATAGAGAGATGAGAGAGAGAAAGATAAAGATGGAGAAATCTTTATCTTCTTAAATTCATGTGCGTAGATAGAGAAAAGTTCATATGAGAACATAAAGAGAAGGCAACTGTCTGCAAACCAGGAAAGGAATTCTCAACAGACCCTGACCATGCTGACACCCTGATCTTAGACTTTCAGCCTCCGTAACTGAGAGAAAATAAATGTCTGTTATTTAATCCACCTAATTTGTGGTATTTTGTTATGACAGTCTGAGCAGATTAAGACAAATGATGTTAAACAGGAGAGTAGCGTGATCAAATGTATGTTATACAAAGAGGATAATATTAGATAGAGCAATAATAAATTGAATAATAGAGAGAAAAAGACTAGAGGTAGAAAGAACATTATACTACCCAAAAACAAGTAAGAACGGTCTTGACTAATGTGCGGGCAGAGTGATAGTGTGAAGACACTGGAATTGGAGAATTTAGTAACAATGGATGTTGTTGATAAGAGTTTGAAGTTAAAATTCTGTCTTATGCTTGGTATGTGGAAAAAACCTTTCAGGAAAATTGTTCACTTTGTAAGTGTTATATAATACAACCTAAAAATTTGCTTAATCAGGCACGTGAAACTGCAGTGTGGCACAACATGCTGAAAGCACACAAAAGAGTGTAGGCCTCATTGTTACCCCATCCTTAGTGTGGATTCCTGCTTGTCTTGTGGGCTGCCTAACTCATGGCTGTCTAACACACTGACTCAGTGGGTAAGCCAGTGTCATTCCAGGTTTTAAACATCTGAAAATACAAATTTTACTTTCATTTTTTTAAAAATATAAATAGAAATCTTAATTTTTCCTTCAGCTGCACATTTGTGGATATGCATCTGGCTCTGGAGAAGACTGGCATAGTTGATATTCCTTCAGTGAGGTGACTATAATAGAAAAGAGATTTCAACTTGAGTTACATTGAGTTTTAAATGCCTAAGGGCTATCCAAGTAATCACCACTAATTAGTCGTATATTTAGGTCCAGATACCAATTGAAAGACTTGAACTGAAATTATCAGTATCTTATTGGTTATTTATAACTAGGAAAGGATGAAATAACCCATAAAATATTTTATAATATAGTTATTAATATAAAAATAGGATAAGGTCATGGATGGACTCCTGAAGAACACGAAAAATAAAAACTCCAAGTAGGAAGAAGTTCCAGGAATGAGTTTCAGAAAAAAATCATTAATGTGTATGTAATACTTACTCTATGTCTGGCAGTGATGTGATATTTTAATCTTCACAACTTCTGGAGGTAGATACTGTTATTATCTTCACCATTTTACACAGAAATTTTAATTGGTAACCTCAAGTTCACACAGCAATTGGAAGAGTAAGAATTTTAACCCAGATAATTTGTCTACAGAGTCAGAATAATTAACCGTTATTTCATTCTAACTAGAATGAAAACCAGAGGGAAACAATGACACATAAACCAATGTGGGGAAGAGCTTCAAGAATAAGATAAGGTCAATAGGGGCAACAGCTAATGGGGTCATGAGGTAAAGCTTGACATGCATCCACTGGATTTAAACACAAAGAAGCCACATTGCTGAAGACAGTTTGAGACAGTGGAGATGTGGAATAGAGTAGAGAGGTAGGGAGATGAGTTTAATGAGAAGAGTCATGATTGAGAAAAGAGGCTGTGAAAACGCTGTCAGATAGTGTTTCCAGGAATTGATCTTCAAAGGAATGAGAGATGGAATGGCTGCTGGAAGGAAAATATTGGTTCAAGGTTAGGCGGTAGATCCAAATCACTAAGGCACACAGAGGCTGGAACTGACATTGCCTACAGGCTTACCTAGTGTAAAGCAAAGGACTATATTGAACCTATTTGCTATTGTCGAATATGCCAGTTCCCTAGATTCAGTTTTCTACCTTGTTCAGTAAGACATTTTGGAATGGTGCTTAAAGAGAAGATCAAGAAATATCCTTCAGTTCAATAGAATGAATAAAAAAAATGTATTGGTAGAGCTAAGCTTTACCATGTGTAGGTAGTATAAGGGCCCAATCTTATCACTATTATTGACAGATGATAGCACTTACTCAATAATAAGATAAACACTTCATATAACAAAGAAACTATTTAGTATGAGATTATTAATTAAACAATTCATTTTCCAGGTTGAGTTTCAAAAAGAATAAAACATTTTTTCAAATTTTTAGCTATTTCTAGAGTTCTTGAAAATACATAGAAATAAACAAATATTCTTGGTAGCCATAAAAAATTTTTTTGAAAAATAGTGTCATAGAGAATAGGGCTAGAGTTCTGCAAAGTGTCTTCATGAAGTAAGTGCCTTCAGAAATGTAAAAGAAAAGGAAAGCTTATATAATGTCACAAGAGGAAAAGAATGGAAAAAGGATGTGTTGAATGTAATGGTTCCAATAGAATAAATTTTTATATATACATATACATATATATATGTGTGTGTGTGTGTGTGTATATATATATATATATATATATAAATACTTATGTAGTATGAACGTACATTTAACTCAACAAAATACTAAAAATATTATTAGGAGAGAAAATTTAAATATATAAACATTTCAATAGTATAAAGTAAAACATACTGAGTACTCGATTAAAGTGAGTATTATTATTTCTGTAAGAAATAAATCAGTATAATATGTTTAAAAATTAAAATCATAAATTTAAGAGCATAAGACAAAAGTTCACAAACATAACAAACTATGGATCAGAAACTAATTTAGAAATTCCACAACCAAATGTAGAAATCATAAGATCACAGAATATTAAAACTGAAAGATATTTTAGGAAACATTTAGCTCTTTCTTTTATAGATGAGGGAATGACATGAATTTGTTAGGTTTCTTCTGAATGGCTTACACGTTGAATGGAGAGTTTGCCTCCCATGACATGTGGTATTTTACAGTAGAGGGAAGAATCATTTGTGGTTGACTTAGAATGTTTTACAAGAAATAAGAAGGGCATGTTTAAATTACTTATAAGAGAAAGTGTCCTAAAGGCAAGAGCAATTTAACAATGGAATAGTCACCCAAAGAGGTCATTGAGGAAACATCAATAAGACATTCAGAAAGAGATTAAATATAATTCTAAGGGGAATAATATAAGTGTCTGGCAATAACATGCGCTAGGTACAGAGGTCTGAATACAATGACCTGTCATTTTCCCCATAGTCCCTGTGTCTATGATTCACGTAAAATAATCATGAGAGCAAATAGAGGTAAGGTGAACATCAAAGGGGGAAAAAAAATCACGAGACAAAATAAAATAGGTCTACCAGAACTGACATGATAGTACAGAAGAAAACAATTCGTTTTTAAATGAAGAGCTTACTAAAGAGCATTCTGCTGGTACTTTTTGCTGCCTCTGTCCAGAGGAACGATGGCAAGAAATTCACTTGGCATTCTGTCAAAAGCCAAAAGATTATTTTAGAATTTTTTCTAACGTGCAACACAAGTGCAAACTGCTTTTAAGTTTCTATGATCTCATCGTGGAAGGGATGATGGATAAAAGGAACTTCCATAAAAACCTATATGGAGTCAGAATAAACATCCAAAGCATTTAGTAACTTGTGAAGGTTTATGCTGGCAGCAATAATGTCAACAATGCAAAATCATAAAATCAGAAAATATTTCAATTGGAAGGAACTTGAAAGATCCTTAAACATAAAGCTTAATGTGATTGGAAAACAGTAGGCATGGGCTTGCTCATGCTCAATATGAAGTCACATATGAGAATATAATCAACCACATCATTATTCATATCATAATGGGCTAAAACACACTCCGAGAAAATATAGGTGAACAATTACTATGAGAAAATGCTGTCTATGCAGTTAATGAAATCAAGAAACCATAAGAGAAAGTAATGTTGATTTCAATTACATTTAAATTCAAAATTTCTATATGTCAGAAATCAATATAAATAATATTGAAAATCAAAGAACAAGGTGAAAAATAAATTTGAAATATATATTAGAGAAATATTTACTGTAAACAAAGTCTTTTGACATTCACAAGAGAAAGACAAATACCCAGTTTTCCACATAGAGAAAAGTATCAGATGTTCGCACACTCTTGCACAGATACAAATGGCTATGACCATTGTAAGTTTCATCACAAATCAAAATGCAAATTAAATAAGATTTTTTAAAATTGGTCAAAGTGGTAGGAATTCTTTAAAAATAACAATATATAATTTTGATGAGAAATTATATTTTGATAAAAAAACAAACACATATACATTGATGGCATAAAAATTTATGAAAACTTTCTGAAGAATAATTTGAGAACACAGGTTAAAAACCTTATTTTGCATATTTTTTACCCAAAATTCTAAATAATTTTCTAAAGAAAGTAATTGTGAGTGAGAAAAAAAATGTAACTGCAAGTATATATATCCCAGCACCATTTATGGCAAAGCAAAACGAGGTATCTTTGGCCATTTTTTCTTAGTGACTCTTTGATGGTTCCTAGTGCTTATTCTCTAACCCCACTCAAGTCATCCAGTGAGTAACAGTTCTAGATTTATAAGCCTTCAATAGTAAACTTCTCTGAATTTCATGAGATTAATTTTATGTTGTAAGACTCTTGTATATCTTTGGAGAATAATGGAAGAAAAATTTTATGTACAATGTAATAAATCTTATATAATTAGGAAGTAATTCTTAAAGTGCTGTGGTTTCCCCAAGACATTTCAAGAATATATTTATGTTGGAGATACAGTATCAGATATATGTCCTGAATGGTAACACTTTTTGTGATTGTGTTGTTTTAAACAAATTGAAGTTTTAACTTACTTAAAAAAAGATAAAGAACATAGCATCAGGATTTCTTGAATTTCTAAAACTTAAATTGAAAGTAGTATACAAAAGCCCCTTTGATGGTCATTCATGGGAAATGGCTAAGCTCTTTGGCATTTTCCTTGGTAGGTTCTACTCTTAAACACAAAGCATGAAAAATTCTGTCCATTAACTTTATGTTTATGTAGCCACCTAACTCGTAAGTGCCTAAATTATAGGAACACTAAAACAAAATATCATGGAAGAAAAAAATAATAAATATAATTTCTTTGAAGAATTCAAGATTTTTTATTATTGTAAATTTTCTAAAGGATAATTCTTTAATAATAAGTATTCTTCTCTAATTTTCTTGTCAAGTGGGAACTTGAAACTATAGAGTACATTTTTATGTGCATAATAGTGTATAATCCTGAGACTGCATTTTATCATTAATTATTAAATGGTATGCTCACTTCGATAGTACCTATACTAAACTTATCATATGAAACATATATTGATTTTTTCTTTTTTTTTGCCAAAAGAAAAGCTAAAAACAAAGGGAGCTTAATTTCTATATCAATTATTAAGCAATTAAATAAATTTTAGTGGGGGGTCTACTTTGATCTAGTTATCAATTTAAGCCAAGAGAGTATTGTTTCTGTCAGAATGAGTTTTAGAATATAATGAGAAGATATTAATCTTCTAAAGATAAAAACAGATAATTTAATTCTGAATAATTACTTTTAAGTAAAGATATATATACAAAGTGTGTGGGAGCCTAGAAAAATTGTTTTGGTTTGTCTGGGGACTTAAAGAAAAAGCCGAGAGACCATTGCCTTTGATCTGAGACCCAGAATAGACCAGTTGAGCTTATTAAGAAGATGATAGTGGTATTAGCAACCCAAATAGAAAGGTCAACTTGATCAAAGACTCAGTGTTTTAGAAGAAAATGGTGTGTCCTGGAAATGCCAGTATTATAATATTGCTGTGCCAAATGAGGAGTTATGGAGGACAGAACTGGCAAAGGATTTTCTTTAAATGTAAATGATCCCAGTAATAACCATGACAGAGTGGCTAGGAGAATGGCAGACAAGCAGCTTGGGGGTAAACATACTACCTCAAGAACCCAGATATTTCATATCTATGAATCTCAGCATGTCTGTAATTCATCTGAGGTATTTCTATTGCACCTTGGATGGAAAATTACTGACCAGTCATTGTAGAATTTATTTGTAAATGTTTTCATTCATTTCTTCTGTTTTGACTGCTTGGTTGAAACTCTTGGGTAGAGCCAAAGGGAAGTTGAGAATTGTGATTCACCTTAGCTATGTTTACCCCCATTCTTGTGACTTCATATGCATTGTAGTAACTACAAGCTATGGAATCAGTACAGGCTTTTGAATATTTCAGGGACAACTACATGAGTTGGAATCAACACAGCTTTTTCGGTAAGATGGTATTGTGTTCAAATCTTGGCACCGTCATTTCTCTCTGAGTCCTTTTTTTTCTTCTCTATAAAATTGTTTAAAATAACCTACTTTAACAAAGTAGTTGAGGGTGTTAAGAAAAAGTGAAATGCATCTGATATTTAGTAGGTAAATACTCTTTTGATTATTTTGCTTCTGCTTAGTGGACAGGTACAATGGATTCAACTTAGTGTCTATATATTTCCCAGGATCAAGCTTGGAGACCTCAAAGTTTTAAAAACTGCTTTAAAAAGTGGTTCTTAACCCAGGAAGAGTCCACAAAAGCCAAGCAGAACCTGGATGCTTCATTTTAAAAAGAGTTAAATTGAAATTCATATTAGATCCCCAACTTCCTTAAGGAGCAGTCATTAGTTTTATATTTCTACATATCAGCCTATGGATAAATAAACACAATAGTGCAATTTCTTAGTGTTTATATTGTGATAGAAACATCTTGAAAATGCTTTGAAAGTGAGTAGTTCTCTAAATATAGCTCTGCATTATTGTGTCTTTTTTATTTAATATAAAACTTATACACAAAGCTATAGAGGCACAGAGTGTTGTCATCAGTCTGTATAATCATATATAGGTGAGCATAGTGGCCCATTTGGGTTGTATTCCCCAATCTCCACATTCCCTTCTCTCCTTTCTCAGGAAATATCTCTTTTGTGAGCAGAAATGTGAAATTTTTATTTGAGTCAAAATGTAATGGTACATAGAAACACCCAACTGTACTTCAGGCAGAACAAAGGGAAATCTTGACTCCAGATCCCTATTAAGAAAGCACAGATAGGGAATGCCAGGTTGAGGTTTGCAGGCAACAGCAACCTTTAAATAACAGCATCAGAATAATTTCAAATGGGTTAGAGGATTTAAAAAGCTCCCAGAGCAAGCAGCTCATATTCCTGTTTCTTTTCCTCCAGGGAATACTTATTTGGTGTCTAACGCTCATTTCATAATACAACTAAATTCTCATTTTTCCAATGTATGACGAAAGCATCCATGGACAAATACAAAATAAAGTATATGTCATTAAAAACTATTTTACACTTCAATAATTTAGTTCTCCTGAAATAAACAGCAGGAGAAATTATCCATAAAGATTTTGTTAATTATATTAAACAGAAAAAATTATGTTAAGAGTAATAAGGGCTAAGGAGAATTTTAATTTCAGAAACCTTTAAAACTGTTAAGATCTCATAAGTTATATAATTCATAGTTTTTCTTTTATTAAACAGAAACTTTATAATTCTTTTGAATTCTTTTGTACTTTTTTTTTTTGGCCACTGATAAAAGATAAATAGCAACAGGGAAAAATAATTATACCATTCATTTATCAATTTATTCCATTGTATAGTGCATCTCCTATTATGGGAACTATAGATTTTGTATCTGGCTCTGCTTAACACTAAGTTTTATAAGTAATATATTTTCTCATTTTAATTAAAGGGAGCGGTTATATTAGTTGTGTGGGCTGAGAGACCAAGAGGAGACAATAGAATACATTCACAGAAACATTTTTGCAATATAAAATTTTAAGATTCATTTTTAACCATCCTTGATAACAGTGCTTGTGTAGTTTATGAAGATTCATGTTTTGATATGACTAGATAATAATATTACAAATTAGACACTAGTAGGCAGAAACATTGTAAATTCCTATATATTTTTGATTGTACATATATTACACATACTATACATAGTATTTCCATATATCACATAGAAAATAAAATACTTTTACATTGTTCTTAAGAAAATAAGTATTACCACGATATCTGGACATGATCTCAGAAAATTTACAAATGTTCTCATTGTTTTCATCTTTAACTTTACAAATCATATTGCTATTTTAATTATATATTAGTCAAAAACTTTGGAATGTAGGTTATAACATTTTAGAGCAATTCAAATGAATGCTAAAAGGATAGCATTTCAGTTTTATTCTTCACTGAAGATTCATGCACATGTATACACACAGTTCATGCCCTTCAGGGTTATGGTAGATTAGTACACCATAGTGATGACTAATGATAAGTTCTTTCTTTGTTTTCTGTGCAGCCATTGAAAAATATCAGAAGACTTCAATATAGAGATAGTAATTCAAGTACATGTGTTTATCTTCTCCCTTTTCCAAAATCCTATTAAAATAAGAAAGATAGAATTAAAGATGACAAACTAGATTAGGTATCATCAAAGAACAGATTAAATAAAGTGCCAACTAATGGAAAATAGCTTGAATTTCATCCCTGGTATTATGGGGTGAATTGTATCCCCCCAAAATTTATATAATTGAAGTCCTAACCCGTAATACTTTAGAAAGTAACTGTATTTAGAGATAGGGTCTTTAAAGAGGTAATTTAAAATGAGATCATTAGACTGGACCCAATCCAATTTGACTGGTATCCATACCAGAAGAGGAAATGAGAAAACAGACAAATTGAGTTGAAAAACCATGTGATATAAGAGAGATGACCATCTACAGACCAAGGAGGGATCACAGAAGAAAGGAACCCTGCAGACACCGTGATCTTGGACTATTAGTCTTCAGAACTGTAAGAAAATAAATTTCTGCTGTTTAAGCCATCCTGTCTTGTGCTAATTTGTTATGGTAGCTCTGGCAAACTAATATACCTGGCAAAAGAAGGAATTACTTCAAAATTCAGCAGAAGTATTTTTTTAAAAAAGGTCTGGAAAACCTTCAAGCATGAAATAATGGCTGGAAAGATGCCTGTAACTTCACTTTAAAAAAAGGTAAAAAAAGGTAGCAGGAAGAGATGATGGAGACATCAAATTTAGTTGAGCCCCAAACAACTAGATGCAGCATTTGTCTCTAGGTTTTACATAATATAAATGCGGATGACTCCTAATTGAAAGGTAAAGAGAAGAGAGAATGAGGCTGCTAGCACCGTAATAGATAAATTTGGATTATCACGACAAAAACGAGTTAAAACTAATCAAAAAGATTCAGGACTCCATTAAATTTCTATAGCATTCTTTGTCTTATAACTGCAAATTTCAGCTCTGACCTGACACAGATAACTTTAAAATCCAACAAGCAGACGCTGGAGGAAACTTTGGGGAGCAACCCCAACAGAGAATACATTGAAAAGCTTTGAGAATTTCACAAGAACCTGTACCTTATGTGGCTTCTCTCAGAGTCTACTTGGTGCAGAGAACTTGCATACTTGAGTGAGACTTCAAAAATGTTGAGTATGATGGACTCCTACATCCAATGCAGTGCATTTTACTCATCTACAAGTCCAACTGTAGACTAAGCATCAAAGAAAAAGGAAAACCACAAGATCAAGAACCCCTAAGAAAGAGACGAGGATAAATTATCATAAATGCTCCCTCAATTAACGTATATTTGAAGTGCTGGTCAGTAGTAAATCCAAGAGAAAAAATATATATTTAAGGATATCTTAATTATTTTCTAAATTTTAATTCTTAGGTTCTTAGAATCTTATTCTTAGGTTTTAAATTCTTATTTATAAAGCTTACCTTGAACTTTATATTCAATTATAATCACTTAAAAGTTGTTTGACTAGAAAAAATATAGGTAAGAGTAATGTACTGGAATTGATATATAACAGCTCACAGAAGTAAATTCGGCATATATTTCCTAATTCCACATTTGGTGGCATTGATGGTATAGTTTAAAATTGGCCATGGCAGAAATATTTACACCATGAAAATCAGCAAATTCTAAAAGTCAGTAATTGTTTATTCCTTCAGAAAGTCAGCTGCGAAGTATTTATTAGTACATATAATTATAATAATTACATATTATATATAATCTTATGCAGTTTGCAAGTGTGAGATGAATAAGCCCATTCATCATAACAATTAAAATATAAGATATCTAGGATTTAATACAATATGAATTGTACAGACATATAGGAGGAAAGCCATAAAAAGTTACTAAAGAACATAAAGGAAGACATACCAAGTATTTGGTAGGAAGTCTAAATTTTATAAAAGGTGTAAAATCTTACCAAAAATCATTCTATGAATTTATTGTAATTTCAATAAAATATCTACAAGCTGGGAGATTGAATAATTTGATATTTATGTAGTTTAGTTGGAAAAAAGAAATTGCTCAAATATAGATAAAAAAAGTGTTTAGAGCAAAAAGATAATAGATTTTTCTAACTAGATATAGAAATATTTTATAAACTCATTTTATTAAAAGAATATGACAACACAGAAGAATAATTATATCCCTGAGACAGTGTAGAGTATAGAAGTAAGTAGATAAATATTTTATATATATACATGTATATATATATAAAATGGTCGCATTTCAAATCCATGAAAGAAAGATTGCATTGTTTTATAAATAGCGTTGGAAGAATTAACTACATCTAAGAATAAAACTTAGATCCTTATCTCACACCACTGTAACTATTATGTTGATAGCAGGACTCTAAGGTTATAATTATAAACAAACTTTGTCTTATCCCCTTTTTTTAAATTTAAATATGATATGAGGTAATCTGATATCTATTTGCCCTCATTGGTTACTCTTTGGGCTGAGACCTAAGCTGACCCCACTTTGCACACTTTTGTGTTGAGGAGTGTGGTGGAGGAGCTTCTGATCATAGGAAACACTCGGAAACCTCTGTTCTGAGAAATTCGGGAAATGCAAATCACCCGATCAATAGTAATCTGCCCTTCGTTCTAACATCAAAATAAGTTAGTAAGCTAGTAGTCCCTTATCCATCAGTGATCAGACACTTATCCACTGTGTTCTGAAACTTCAGAGGACATATTGAACTTGTTAAGTAGTCTCCTTAAAGTGAAGGGAGACCCACCTCATGCTATTTCTCCCCTTGAGGATGACACATTCACAGAACACTAGGAGCTTTATCTGAGGAACTTATCTTCTTTTAATCAGCAGTTCCTGGCCCTCATATATACTTGAAGAAGTTGAGTTTGAAGAGTCCTGCAACCGTCATGATGTAAAATTGTAATGGCTGCCTCATATTCCAGCCCCTTGAGATGCTTTGAATGAGGTATCAGTTGTATCTTGGTGTCTCAACGCAAACTTCAATTGTAGTATCATGTTATATATATTTATAAAAATAAATTCAAAATGGATTCAGTGTATATGAAGATATATTTATTATCTTAAATAAGAAGTTCTCTTCTTACCGACAAGGTTGAAATTAAGAAAAGGGCAACAACAGATTTGATTGTATGAAGGACTGCTCTGAAGGATAGAGAAAAACATTAAAAAGCAAACTACAAACTCAGAAAATACATACAACATATGTGACAAATAAGTGGTTAATATTTTTACTGCACAAAGATTAACACAATAGAAAATAACAAAAGGGGCAAGAATAGTCAAACCACTAAAGAAGAAATATGCATGGCCTTTAAATATATGAAAAGATATTAATCTCACTAAAAAAATGAATGCAAATTAAAGCAACAATGAGAATTTTGTCTATGAGCTTGGCAAATATAAAGATTGATAGTTCTTAGCGTTGTTAAGGGTTTGGGGCCCTCTCACACACAGCTGATGGAATTTGTATATTTTCCAACATTTTGGGTGGTAGTCAGGCACAATCTATCAATATAAATTGCATGCATTGCCTCTGCCCTAGTGCAATGACGCACCACCCAGAACTCCCTTTGTAGGACTCTTTCTTTAACTGCTGGGAATGCTGCTGGCAGATAGCCCTCAGCTATCAATGGCCTTTAGGAATCACTCTGGCTGAAGAGAGATACTTAGCTTCAGGACAGGCCAGCCTTCCTCCGTGGGCAGCCTATATCCAGTGACTAATCAATTCAGGGCCTCTTCACCCCACTCTAACTTGAGCCAACTCAAGTGGCCATTTCAGCTTAAAATTTCCTTGGAGAATCAACTGAGACTTTCCTTGAGATTAAGTGGCAATCAACTTCTCACTGATCCTGTTCCTTCCTTTCTATTGCACAAACATGGACCCCAGAACCACATCCTAGCATACCTCCTAAACGCAATCTTCATCTCAGAGTATGCTATTGGAATACTAAACCTGCAATATCTAGCAATTCTACATCTAAATTTTTATCATAAAAAAATAATCACACATGAAAGTGTAAGGGGCAGAATGTCCATTGCAGATTATCCTATAAAAAGGAGAGAGGGGTGGGGAAAAAAAACAGGAAGGAAGGAAGGAAGGAAGGAAGGGAGAGAAAAATATTCAGTAATAGCAGTGTGGTTAGATACATTATGGAATATAGAAATCATACCGTGAAGTTTAAAAGTCAGTGATAGAATGATATACACCTGATTAAAATATTAAATATCCCTATGTGATTTCTTTAGATTTATATTTACAGATGCATAAAATAGTTTGGAAGGATACCTCAAATTCTCAACCATGTTTACCTAGGTACCCACATACTACATTTCTGTGTTTGATTTTGTTGTTGTTTTTGTTTACATAAAAATGCTACTGAGATAGCCAATAAAAGCATGAACAGAACTGATTTAACCAGCATAAAAAAAGATCACTAAAATATAGGCTGGATGCTTAGGCTTGAGTTTCTGCTTAGATAAAAACACAATATGAAAAGGCTGTCTCTAACTTCCATGACCTATGAAGTATAGTCACTGGCATCTTTCTGCTGAAAATTCACAAAATATTTTTTATTTCCACAATTGAAAAGTATTTCATTAGCACAATTGTCAGCACTTCTATAAAACATAATAATTCCTCATTTTATATACTTATTATTTGCATATATGTGAAGGCAACAACAGAAGATGAAAAGGATGAAAGGCTGTGAATTTAAATATTTAGGTTCAAACCCTTGTTCTATATCAAATTCAATTTATAACCTTAAAAACTTTTCTGGCTCTTTCTTCTTCAAAGGTGAGAGGTGAAATGTGCGAATGCATTTCTTCTTCACAGTTGTGGAAACCAGATGCAGCAATACCTAGAAAGGTTATTTTATAAAAGGAGGAAAATGATATACTAACATAAAGGTAAAAAGTAAGCCATAAATTATCAATTGCTTTTGCAGTCTTAGAGATCTGTGTTATCTCACCTAAGTCTTCTAAATCCATCTATATTAGCATTCTCACACAGCTCCAATTCCCATATAACACCTGTGAGTCAGTTGGGTTGAGCCAATGGGAGAGGTAACTGCTGGGCTCCATGCATCAGAGAAATAATATCATTTCCAGGGTGTTTAATGCATAACTAGAACAGTATTCTAGTCTGAGCTCAGTAAGTAATTTCCTGATGTGGCCTTTAATAGTCACTTTCCATTTTGGGCCTTATTATGTGATTAACAATAATAAATGAACACATACATATAGCATACATGCATATATACATACATGTTCCAGAAAATAAAAACAGTAAAAACAATTTAATCTTTAAGTTTTCTTTTAGTTCCAAAAAAGTTTCACTATATGTTCTTGGATATATTGTTTATCTGCTTTTAGTCTTCAGTTTCTCTGAGCTTCAGCATCTCAATGAGCAAAATATGGGCAAATAGTGAAAGAGAATAATCCCTGGGATCACTCTTGATTCTGAAATTTTAAAAGTGTTTTAAGACAAAACTGTCAAGAGTACGTGTGTGTGTATCTGTGTGTCTATTTCACATTGTGAGCCCCAAAGTGATGAACCTCAACTGGGGATTCATTCATTCATATATTTAATAATCTGGGTATTTATTTTGTGTAAGGTACTGTGGTTAATATTAAAGTAAGATAAATGCCCTGCTTTCTTGGATTAATATTGAAATAAGTAAGAAACATATTGAATAGAAATAATGACAACATAAGGTAGAAACTAATAATTAATGAATAAGAAATGCAGGTAAGACATTTTGGAAATTTACGGTAGGGAGAAAATGCTCCCACCTGGTGGAGTCTTTGCAAATTTCATTAAGAACATTGTCTTTGAACCAAGTCTTAAGGATGGGGAACCAATCATTTCAAAATTCTTTGTATACATACAAGATTACAGAGAAATACTCAAGAGCAGAATCAGTTATACAACCAGAATTTCCTCTTTCTCCTGGCAAGTCATATACTAAATAACTTGGTATTTATTACAGATTTTAGAACTGTCTTGCCTTTTATTGAGATTTAAGTAAAAAAGTAATTTACTGGATTTTTCTCTTTAGGTTTACCTTTGAAAGAACACTAATCCACAGTCTAATTGATTACTATAGAAAATCTAAATATCAGTATTACTCTGAAGGTCACCCTGGGATCTCTGAATAGGTGCACTCATGCTGCTTATTGATAAGACTCTCAATCATAAAACTTTGGATATGAAACGCATCAAACATGTTAGCTTCTTTGTTTTATTGCCCTAATAGGCAAAAAACCCTATAGCCAATAAAGTAAATCTGCTTTTGTTTTTATTGCTTTGCCTTTGAAATTGTGGCCCTTGGTCTTAAAACCAGTGACAGAGTAGTTACAGAGGAGAAAAAGAAATGGTCATATTAGAGTGCAATGCTTACTTGCTAGAAGTAAACAAGCCAATTTTAGTAAAATAAAACTGACCTAACACTGTGCTAAGATCTCAGACTTAACAGCCACTCCAGTTCTCTCTGACATTTAAAAATTATAAGGCACTGCAAAAAGAAATTGTTAAATGTCAGAATCCTCATAATTTCTTCAACTTTTGCCACTGAATTCTTAACTCTTCCCCCACCCCACCCTCATCCCCCAGTCGCACACACACCAGCCTGTGAGTGCAGTGGGCCAGGAGAGAAGCTTAAGGATATACCATGTATGTACTTCTGCTGGTAGCAAAGCCAGTTCTGGCTGAGACATACT
The DNA here is from genome assembly GCF_000151845.1 of Pteropus vampyrus. Lineage (NCBI taxonomy): Eukaryota > Metazoa > Chordata > Mammalia > Chiroptera > Pteropodidae > Pteropus > Pteropus vampyrus. The sequence continues at coordinate 24,414,724 of NW_011888783.1, read as the reverse complement.
TCACATCATTATCCTTGAGTCAGCTACTGTGGGAGGCTCCTTCAGAATCATTTCATTGCATCATTAGGCATATTTTAAAAGTGAAGTTACTGGAAGAGGAAGTCTGAGAAGCTGAAACACCACAGTGCTCTTCACTACATATCTTTTTCATTCATTTATCAAGGTAACTCTATTCTTCGCTACTGCAGTTGTGGCACATTTCCCTCTAATCTAGTAAGTCTGATTCCATGGAAAGCTGCAATTCTATGGTAATTCTAAATGAGCTATCAGCAGGGAATTTAATAATAATAAGAAGAAGACAGAGGAAGAAAATAAAAGGTAGAAGGAAGATAAAAAGGAGAAGAAAGAGGAGGAGAAGAAAGAAGAGATAAAAGATTTACTACAAATCTACTAAAGAGAAGACACTCTGGAATCTTGGATAAGCCATGACCACAGCACAGGCAGGAGGGCATTGCTTTGCTTATTTTACGTACAAATAACCAATAGTTGAGGCTCAAAGAGGGAAATAACTTGCCTATCACACAGAACTGGAATTCAAAATCCAACGGTGTGTCCCTCTAAGACAAAAAATAATTAGAGTCTAATGAGATGGTGTTTATGTTTAGTAAAATTTACAGAAATATTACTAAAAATACTAACTCATTTGCACAAGATTTATTGACTGTCTATCAGTATAATAACATCTTTTAATTGATACTTGCTAGTTTCAAAGTCAAGAATTAAATAAATGCAGAGATAATCTCACCTGCTTTTCTAACTATATGAACTCATTTTTTATAAATTCCAATTTTAAAGACCACAGAATAAAGGTTCTCATTCATTTTCTTCTCCTATCAAATTTCAATATGCAGAATATTCCTAAAGATACTTTGTGTGTGTATGTATATGTGTGTGAATTATATATATATTTATACATATTTTTATATATTTATATGTATAAACACTGCGCTTCCTAAATTATTATTGTTGGTCAACATCTCAGTCAATTCCATTTTTCTCAGTTCTACATTCTGAGTAATCTTGCTGTTTCTGTTTTCAGGGGTTTTGTTTGTTTGTTTGTTTGTTTGTTTAACATTTATTGACTGCCAACAAAGGAGATTTTATATTCTACCAGTTTCCTCAATTTAGAAATACAATAATTATCATTATGAAAAGTATTGGTTAATGTTTTTAAAAAGGAGATTTTAAAAGAGAAACCTTAATTTCTAGTCAATAAGTCCATTACATTATTATAGGAATATTTTCTCTTAATTTTTAAAAATATTGTCTAATCAAACACTCTAGAGAACCCTGATTTTTGGGTGAGCCTTTATAGCAATGGAGGGGTTTTATATTTATTGGCTTGTCAGAGGTAGATGAACTATTCCCTATTAATTCTACTATAATTGTGTCCATTCTCTGATTTTGCTTTAGTTTGGTTGTTAGCTGCAAAATTACAGATAAGTAATAAAACACAGGTCAAAAATATTAAACTCTTCTTGCAAATACCATCAAATCATAATAAGGAAATATCAACTGAAAGTCACAATTTCTAGCATTTACCCATGAAATATAGGACCCTTTTTTTCCTTTTTGGCATGTCTTGTTAAGATTCTATGCTGCTCCCATAGCTTGCCGTCTAAATGAAAAGCACTGCTTCTGGGAACTTCTTTGGTAAACTCCACTTGAGAATAAAGTATCTTTAATTATTAAGTATTCATAGAGAGTTTGGGACCTTTATTTATTTTTTTTTGGCCTGGCAAAGAATTCCATGCCACATAACCACTTGTCTCTAAAGTATAATGAAGGAAGATGAATGCTTGTAATACTTCCTCTGGCTAATTCATCCTAATCCATCGCCCTTCTTTAAAAAAGAACAATTGTGGTCCTATTTAAGATGTTTTAAGGCTCCATAGAGCTCTTAAAAATGTAAGAGCTCTAATTCTATACTTGTAATTCTATACGAGGCTGTAGTGCTTATGTAGAGACCAAGACAAACAGGGGCAAAATAGTGGCCCACAGGGGAGGGCTTAGACAAAACAAGGGAAAGAAAAGGTGAAAAATGATGACACTGTAGTGACAATGTTGCCTTTTCTTCTTATTACATGACTTCTCCCATTAGTAAAAGCTTACTTGACCAAATATTTGTTCCACCCTCCTCCTATGATTTGACATCTCAGTAAATTTATGGCCAGTTCCTTAACATGCATTTCTAAGGAACAGTTGGTTTAAAGAAAAGCTAGCAGATGTTACTTGAAAAAAGGTTTCTAAGATCAAAGAAGTTTGGGGAATACTAAATTATAGAAAGTTGAAGAGGTTTTTTTTTTTTTCCTCAAGACTTCTTAGAGCTTTTAATATGATAATACACTGTGAATCACCATGAGAAGGTTTGCAACATTTCCTGAATATATTTGTCTTTTAAAACTTTTTTCATAAAGTATGCTGCTGGGAATAATGTTCCAGAGAACCCACTTTGGGAAACACTTATGTAAGTACCTACAAAGTTGCTACTGGATGTATCTTTAAATATGAGAGGTAAGAAGAAGTATGGGTAAAAGGAAAGCCTACCTCTTCTATGTCTGAAACAATTGGCTAGGATGAGACAGGAACTTGAGACTGTCACAGGAGAAACAAGTGATAGAAAAATGGGCCTTTTTTCACGGAAATGCTGACTCCAACGTAATATGATATGGCCCTTCCACAGATGGGGTAAGCCTCATTTTAATCTCATGAGGTTAAACTAGTCACAGTAATTGTGGTTAGCATACAAACTCTCAAAATGTGATGAAATCTCTGTCAGTGTAGATATTTAAACACAAACTGAATGACTACCTCATAGCAAGTTGGGGGACAATAGGCCTTTGATTGGTTAGGTAAGATACTTAAAAGACCCCTTCCAACCTTGACAGTCTACGGTTTTAAGATTGCAGCTTATAATAAACTTCTCCTGCTCAGAAGCACCAAGCCACAATTGGCAGTACATTTTTCTCTTAAAGATTCTTAAGAAAGTGTCAAAAAAGATTATCTTGTTTTTCCCTAAAAAATGGTTTGGTGTTTTTCAAAATGTGGACACTAAGAATGAAGAGGACATTCCCAGAGCACATCCCATTCAGATTAATAGGGAGAGATTCTTATCTATGTTTTCTGTATCATGGAGAAAATCTCAATAATGTTTCACTCTAAAAGTTTGAAAGAGTTTCATTTGTCTCTATAAATAAGAGAATCGAGGATAGCATACTCAATTCATATACTATAAAAAAAGTCATGGAATTTTATATTAAAATATTACATAACTACATACACATATGTTTTTGAAGATGAAATTATCGTCACCATTCATAATGACCTTATAAACTTTTGCAATTTATATTTTAAATGTTTATACATCATGAATGTGAACTTGTTAAAATTTTGTGTTTTAAATATCTGGTAGAACAACTTTGTCTGGCAGCATCTTCATTCCCTCAACTATTTCCTTTTCCTATGAAGTTTGAATGGTTCAATAGTCTACATATTCTGCCAAGGGGTTGAGCATGTCTCTGTATTCCTAAGTCTACAGTGTGAATAGGAGGAATTATGAGCCTCTCTATTCCAAATCAATGATGCCTTTACTCCTTCATGTTTTCTGTTTAACTCATAACTATCCTAACTATCTATCTGAGGGAGATTCAGGCTCCCAAGTTTCCAGCCTCCCACAATGTTCCTCACTTCAGAATCATGTCTTGAAATTCAGTCCCAGAGGATTTGCTCCTCAAGTCCTGGATAACCTTTATCATTCTGTCACATTGTCTCATTTAGTGACATCATAAGGCTTAAAAACACATGTATATATGTATGTTTATATGCACAACTACTTAAACTCTATTATTTATGTAAGTACTAATAAGAGTGGAATACTACCAATTTTCTTCTCTGATGGGTGCATGATATAGGAAAAGAACCTGGAACTAAGAATTAAAAGACATAAATGGGGGCACTCCTATAATTTCTATGACCCTCAGGCTTTAAGTCATTAGAAGACCAGACATTTGCACACATTATATACAAAATGTGCTTTTAATTCACATATAACCAATAATGTAATTCTCTTCAGGACATGCTCCTCAATTTTAATAAATTCCTCAAGACATAAATCTCAAACTTAAGTTGCCAGCCAAACCCAATTTCTAAACTATTGTTTCAAAATAATAGTAGTATTTCAGTTAAAAAACTTTTATATAGATTCATTCTTTGTGTCAAATAGGTTGTGATTTTTCCATGTAGGTGAGTTTTCTATTAAAAACGTTTCTATTCAATAGAAAATATAAGGAATGAGTTCTATATTTGCTTCAAAATTTTCAGTGTTACTCTGGCTCTAGAAAGTTCATAAAGTCCATTTCTTTTCCTTAATACTCAGAAATAGTCACAACATATATATTTGGTTGTTTGAAAGATAAACATCTTTCTGGTCACAAAGGAACTATTTATTGCATGATTTCTTTTAATAATGAATCATGGAAAATATTGTATTATAGGCATAGAGTTTTTTTAAAAGATCATATTATTGGGTATTGGATATAAGTGATTGTCATCATTTTCACACAAATATATGAAAACTTTTACATACCATATTTACTTGATTTATCAGCAGATATTTAATGAGTGCCTATGTGCCAGACTAGATGTTGTCATGAGACCTGTGTCTTTCTAGAGTGTACTGCACAGAAAGAAAGACTGACAGTGAATAAAGAATGACAATAATGTCAAGAGTGGGAATGAAAAGCTCAGAATGCTTTTCCTTTGAGATAATACTAAGGACATAACACTCACAAACTCCCACCCAGATATTCTCTGAGACATTTGGTTTGCACAAGAGTGAAGAGAAAGAGCCAGTTTCATGTACTTTTTGTGTGCACATTCAAAGATCTCTTAAGAGCGTAGGAGAATACGTCAGTCAGAATCTGGTCAGAAAAACACAAACGAAGAGATGTCAAATAGGGAACTGGTTAAACAGGTATTGAAGGACTGGAAGGGCAACAAGAAAGCATGGGGTAACACGGATATAGTAACTGCAGGGAGAAACTACTATCTCCCTAGGGATCGAGGAGCAGAGAGAAGAGATTGGGGGTATCAGACCCTAGAGTTCAGGGAAGGAATCCTGCAGAGCTGGGCTTTTTTTGAGAAAGGGACACTCTCCAGCTAGTGCTGAGACCTCAGAGGGGGCATGAGAAGACTGGTTCTAAGAGTATAGGGAAAAAGCTGAAAACTGGAATCAATTACCAATACTGAGAGTGAAGGCCATTCCTGGGGTGCCATTAATAGAACATTACACAAAACAGATAGGAGTAAGTCTCTTCCCTTCCTCCTCTCACATAATCTCTCTGTATTTCTCCTTCTTAGCAGAACTTAGTATGGAGACAGTTGGTAAAAGGGAAGTTTGCAGGATCGCAGCCCCAGTATCACAAAGTGCAATACGGAAGAGTAGGTTTTGAGCTAACAGGCAACAGTTTAACAATCAGCACTGAGAACTGGAGAGTGTGGATCTGAGAGACGGAAGAGTAACTGCTTACTTCGAGGGCATTTTGGTACCCAAAACTCTTCCTTCTGCTCCTCCCATCCCTAGAGAAGTAAGTGCTCCCTGCGGTTATCCCTCTCTGTGTTTCTTCTATATCGTCCTGTCACCTTTCTGGTCCCCCATTACCAGTTCAAACAATCTCTATTTGAAATTTTCGTTGTTCCTATTTTCCCAATAGCGATAGGTATTTGACCTTTTCTGGCTATCTAACCCTTAAAAATCCCAATCTATCACTGGTCCCACTTGGTTGCTATGACTTAACCTGATCTGCCTGCTTTTAATAGTCCTCTCTGCCTAGATGCTGCCTGGTTTCCTAACCAGGGCCTGATGTTCACTGACTTGTCTCTATTACTAGCTAAGCCAACCCCACTTTACATCCTGTGTTTCCATTAAAAGCCATATTGCTTCTAGCTTGATGGATTTCATTTCTGATCTAGGTCTCATGTCAATATACAGAAATGTTTCATGGGAACTTCTAAAGACATTGATTAGAGAATTGCTTTGTAACCCTTTCTAGCCCCTTACTGTGCTGTTTGGAAGGTTGTATGTGGGAGGGTATGTCCCTGCACAGTGGGAGGAGAAATTAAGGAAAAAATAATTAACAAATATAAATCACCTGGTTGATAATTTACTCATTAGTTTACATACAATAACTCATTTAATTTTCAAAATAACCTTGTGAATTAAATATTATTCCCACTTCACAGAGGAGATTCAGCAACCTGAAGAAATTTACTCGAAACTGAGGCCATATTAAAACACTTTTCTACCTGATTTTGAAACCCCTACATCAGCCGATTTAATAATTTTCAGTGGCATACCAGGGTCACAGACTCTAACCTGCCTAGAAATTAACCAGCGTAACTCAACTTAAAGGTGAGATATTGTCCCCATATTCTAAAGTGACTGCTCTCGTTATATGTAGTGATTGGGAATCCAATATTAATCCAATTCAACAAAGATTTATTGAGCTTCATGTGTGCGGCAGGCATGTGATAATGATACCTAACACATCTATTGAAGGCTGTATATTGGGTGTTGTTTCAGGAACATACTTTATGCCTGATTAATTCCGAGAACAACTCTATAAGTGCCATTATTAACAACACCATCTTACAGATAATGTAACTGAGGCCCAGAGGGTCTAATGGCCAAGATCTCACAGTTAGGAACTGGCAGATCCAAGAAGAGAACCTAGGAAGGGTGACTTTGAAAGCCCAGGTTCTTAACCTTTTGGTATATTTCCTCACATGTAAGAGGTTGAAGAGATAAAAATGAATATGACATAGGCAAGGAAATCAGAGTCCAGGTGGTGAAACACATTGAGAAATATAATAGATGTAATAAACATGCTTGTAAAGAAATATATCTTGAAAAGAAAGTAGGAATTAGTTTTTTTCCAGGTGAAATCGGAGAAGATAACTTCTGAGCTGATTCCTAAGAAAAGGAAAGTAAAGATTTCAGAATTTTGGAAGTAGAATCATCACTAGATCCTGGTGATATGACACATAAGAAAGAGGTAGAAATCCAGGATAGCTCTGTAGAGGATTAGGTCTAAGGAGGTAGATTCAGAGATTCATTTTAGACAATTTAAGTTTGAGTAGGTAATAAGGAGTAGGCAGCCAAAAATATAGACCTTGATATGAAGATAAAAGTTACACGTATTTTATAGATTTTGAAATTTTCAGCATAGAAATTTCATAGGAGTCAATGAGTATTCTAGGAAGAATATGCAGAGACAAAAAAAATAGGATTTTACTGACTCTTCTTCTGGCAAGGACTCACTATGGTCAGCTGGGCAGTCAAAATAAAAAGGCATAGAACTGAGAAAGGGCAAAGCAGCCCTTAACATTTGGTCTGGTAGCTTGGGAAGATCAGCTGGGCCTTGGTGTTGTAGGAGCCGGCCTGGTGCTATCAGCTATACCTTGGTTCCTCCTATTAAACAAACAAAAAAGGATTTTACAGAACATCAACATCAGGTAAAGCAACTCTGTGATCATGACAGACAAGACAATAACTAGATCACTCTAATCATGTCAAAACAGACAAAATGTGAAAATTTTTATACTACAAAAAAATGGTCAAATGTCCCCCATCCTGGCAAATATGAGTGACCTCTGCTTCTTTACCACACGGCTTTCACTTCTCTCTAGTCTGACCTGATAAATAAGCATTTAAGATACCCAGTAGTAGAATTGTCCTCACTTAATGACATGACAGTACACAATCTACAGCAAACCCTCGCTTACTTGGAACCACCCCCAAATCACGCACCCAAAATCCAAATCCACAATAGGTCTTTTCTAACAATCTTTTACTGAGGTACATCACGTTCCCTGTAGAAGGCTCAAGTCTGATTGAAGTGTGAGAAGAAGCCACTAGAATGCTTTAAGGTCCTAGATCGTGGAGGACCAAAGATAGAACTCTCTCCGGGCCCATGAGTTGCTCCATGGCTGACATGGGTCTCAGGGCTTCCCTCGCTGACTCTCCCCAGCCTGCACACAAAAGCCCCAGCCCACTCCCAGAGAGGGTCTGGCGGAGAAAGCCACAGACACACCCAGGAGCACTGTGAGGAGGTTTGGAAGAACAGGACTTCAGCATGGCAAGGCCGGAACAGATGGCTCTATGGGAAGAAGGGGCTCCAGAAAACTCACATGAGCTAGGAGCAGGTGTGCGCCCCTGGTCAGTGAAACACAGGTATGGATCTTGGAGCAAACATACTCCTTGCCTGAATCTCCTCGCTAACCCCCTTCCAAGACCTGCTCTGGGTTCCTTCCACATGACTGTCCTAGGTGCTGCTTTCTGATTAATCCTCTGAGTACCCCCTTAGAGTCATTCTGTGCAATAGGCCAAACCCAGACATATTTTCTCTATTTTCTCTATTTTGCTTTAATTGAGAGATTAAAGTCAATGAATATTTTGCATCGTTGCTTTTTTTGACTTGATTTAAAATAGTCAATATGCACTTATTATCCAAACACGCTTTTTATTGACAGAGTATTCATTTGGATGATTATTTCACTATAAAAGCAAAGTGAGAATAGAGGAAACAGTGAAAATTTTATTATAAAAATGATATAACTTCTCAGAAATGGTTGTTCAAATTAATAATAAAACTTTGATCTCTAGTCACTATAAATCACTAATAAACACACATGTAGATAGATACAATTTTTTTTTTTTGTCATAGAGCTGGAATAAAATCAGTTACAATAGATATGGCTTGTTTAAATTGTCAGCCACTACTGGTTCCCTTCATCTTTTTTACTACTTTAATATATTTTGTTTCTATCATTATATGTGAAAGGGAATATTTATATTAAAAATCTAGTGGGTTATGAATCCTGCTCCTTTCAGTAAAAAGTAGAAAAATACCTTATATTTCATTGTTTCTTGACATGATATAATGTAATCAAATGTGACTGATGCAATCTGACAAATCCAGTCACTATATGAAATGTCACAAGAAAACACAAGAAAGCTACTATCTTTATCCAGACTGAAGAGGAAGAAAATATTTATCACGAAATAAAAAAAATAAAAATAAAAAAACCTTCGGAATATGAACAAATAATACACCAGCACAGATTTTACTTAAATATATTTAGCTCTTTTGAGATACATTCTACCAAGAGAGTAATCTGATGTCATAATTTTTAGAAATTATTTTTCCCTATTGGAGAATTTTAGAACTATCATGATATGGGGCCCTTTTCCATTATTAAGCCTGTTTAAATACAATTGGGAACTGATGCTTTCTAAAGGACTTCTCTTCTGTGGTGTCCATGAGTTGAACTTTGTGCTTTCTCATAGGCTCCAAGGTGATTCTAAATGGACTACACTTCAGCTAAGCTGTTTTTCTGAGACTGTACCCTGCCTCTGAACTGTGCTAAAATAACCTTGCATTATCCTAATTAGGATTATTCACAATACACACATATTGCAAAGGACCATTTTCATTTTCAATTAGTTGAAAAGGATTAGTTGCAGTGATACTCGTATGGTCCTGAATGCTATTATTATTAAACCCAATATTTTTTATTGCTGTTAAAATTATGCTCCTTACATATATAACTTAGCTAATGGAGTAAAAAAGATGGTCTCTTCCTGACAAATCACTCTCTTCTAAAGAAAATTGTGAGGGTAACAATACATAAATGGAAGGAAATATATGTGTGGTAAAGAGGCTGTTTAATCACAAGTAATGGCAAACCTAAAATTAGTTCCAATTAAAAGAGAAATGCATGGAGACCAATCTGAATGTAGCAGATAAAGGGTGGCATGAAGGAGAGAGATTATTAAGCAGTAGCATATAACGGGACCCCCGGTGCAGCACTTCCTCATTATACCTATTCTTGAGCAGCAACATACTGAGTGTACAGTAAACTGAAAAAAAAAAATACTCTAAGAAATAATTTTACACGGTGGCTACACTTGAGATGAACAAGTACATGTTTTTGGAAGAAAGACCATAACAACTTGATTTTTAGTTCCAAAATACAGTGGCATGTTAATAGCTTGATCAGCCAAATGAAACTAAATGTAATTAAGACTAGTGTGGGGTTAATTTGATCCATAATTATGTTATATAAAGTAAATGAAATTGTTTCTTTCCTAAATTGCAATTCATTAAAATTACAGATATTAAAATAAGATACTATAAAATTACATGAAGCATGTACACATTAATAGCCATTAGTAATAGCTTGATATTTCTATTTAAGCAAGTTTATTAAAATGCCAAAGGTGATATTTGACCACTCATATGACTGATTTTTTTTACTATTTTTCTGTTCTTTTAAGATTTTTTTTAATGAAACAAAATGTTCTGATTTTAGTTTGGTTGTTCCATATTCTAGATATTTATTATTTGCTAGAATACTTTTGGATCGATGTTCATTGAATCTTTATTAAAATTGGAACACAGGTATTTAAAAACTCAAAATGGTATACAGGTATGTGCATTTCATATGATGTCAAATGCACAGTATAAGTATTTGGAAGATAGCCTATTCGAAGGGCAAATTCTGCAACCCTGATTAAAATTACAGTCATATATGTCTATATAACATTTTTTCTTAACTTCATTAAAAAATAGACATAAAAATACATTAATTGAGGAAAAAGGAAACTAATGTTTACTTTAGTAAACATTAATTGAGGAAAAAGGAAACGAATGCTTATCTTTTTTTCGAGCACTATTCTATGCACTTTAAATAACCTATATTTATCCCTATATGAAGTTGATGCTATTTATTTTCTCCTTTTACACAGGTGAGAACTGAGGCTCCAAGAGATTAAAGAGCTTGCTGGGATTCATGGAACAACTTTTATCATTTACTGTGAGGTAAGAAAGGGGTCTCTTCTTACCTCTATACACAGAGAAAACAATCTGCTGTGATACAACATAATGTTTTAGTTCTCACTTTACATTCTTATTCACTGAATATAATTGTATTTCTATAAAAATATAAATGCATAGCATATAATCTCTGTGTCCATTTACGTGACTTTAAATACAAGTTGATCAATAATCTTGTCATTCTGAGTCCCAAAAATTATCTCCTTATAGTAGAGAAGGAAATACTGATAGTTAGTGGAACTGTCCTATTAAGAAGCAACAAATAGCTTATACAGAATTCCACCAAGTATAGACCTATAGAAAAAACTCATATTTAGAGTATGAACAGAAAGTATCAGATGATTATTATACTGTCACTTGGAGAGAAAAGTAAGAAAGCTGAAGGAAAGAGTATTACATAGTTGAAGGTGTTTCCAGATTCTGCTGAAGAGGACTGGCTTTCCCATGTGTGATAATGCTTTTTACCTTTACTCATTTTGGCATCGAGAAGAAAAGTGGTGACTTGAAGATATAATTTAAAAGAGAAAAACATTTACAATAAGATTTGCTTACAACACACAGCAATAGCCGTTTATCCATAAGAAACCAGAGATATAAAAATGAAGTTTAGCTGAAACTATGCCACAATGTTTTTATTTATTCTTATAAAGCAAGGTTTCTGCATACTCAGGAGAATCTGACATACTTTCTGTTTGCACAATAAAGTGTCACTATATTACCATTATATAGTATGCAAACATTAACAAATGTTTCTCAATAATAGATTATACTGCACAAATAAGGACAACTAACTATCCCTAAATTTCTCAGAAATCACCTCCATTTCTCTTTAAGGTAAAGCCATATTTTATCCATGATAAAATGAAACTAAGAAATAATTGTACTTAACGAGTTGCCAGAACACATTATTTACAGAAAGCATGTGTGCTTAACAAACCAAATATTTAATATTTCATGCATGAAAAATGGGCAGACATAACAGTCATTAGCATTCCAGGTGAGGCAGAACATGCAAATTTACTCAGCTATTAAAGAATGAGTCATATGCTGCTTAATATAACAAAATAGTTTATGTGTATTAGAATAAACAGCGAAATCACAATAGGAAAAAAAAATGGATTTGGTTCAGATGTTGAGCTGCTGTGTAAACCAATTATCTATCCAGAGGGAAACAGCTCTGTCTACAACTACTTAGGCTCTAGGGCCTATTACAAACCCTGGAGTGGGCTGTTGTTTCTGTTCTCAAGGGAATTCACCACGTCACACTAGAAATAGCTGACAATAATTAGAAAACCTGCTTCTGCCAGTATTGCACACATTTTTAATACCTTCCTAAGTATTATGGGAGATAATACACAAGGTCTTTAGAATTCTAGTCATGCCACACAAGCCATGGAAAGGACAACTAGACAATAGCCCCAAACTGGACTGTGACAGGCTAATTATTGTGGCTTCATTATAAAACCTCTTTTTACATAGGTCACCTGGGAAGTGTAATTAAAAATGCATTATTGGTGTATTTTTTATTGAAGCAATTAAATTAAAAAGCCAAAAAAATAATTATATGAGGAGCAAATAATAATGTTGGTCAACAGCGTTTATCTAAGAAAGAGAGAACACGTTAGTGGTTCATTAGCAGTAAATGTGTTAACGGGAATATGTTTGAAAAATGAGCCATAGAACGGCTTTTAAATACGCAGATTAAGGGATTTATAATGTCAAGTTTAACACAGAAATTACAGATAGTATTACATAACCATGAGTAATAGCACCTTTATTCTGACTTAGTAAAATGATTTACATCATACTTTGCGCTGCTTCAGTTGTATGAGTGTTATATGTGCTGCATCTCAGATAATTTGCTTTATATATTTTTTAAACACTTATGGATCTGTTCTTCCTGCTTCCTAATTATGTAGTACATTTAAATAATTAGATGTTAAAATATGTATCTTCCAGGCAGATTATTTGTCTCGAATATCCTTTCTGTGTAGGAATACCAGAACACAACACTATTTATTTAGGAAATTTTTTATAAAGCCCTAAATATATAGCAGATTACCTCCCTCTGATCTTGAAACTCTTCTCATACTTTTTACATCATTGTCATCACCACCACTATAATTATTATAACCACTAATAATTAATTAAAACTTTCTACTTACTAGAAACTAAACATTTCTGATATTGTTTAGACTTTTAATTCTCCATATTATCTTAAAAGATTGATATTTTATCTCCATTTTTAAAATGAAGATAATCAATTAAAATGTAATCAATTCCTGAATATATTTATATGAATGCACTCTTCTTCAACAGGCCATCTTGACATTGCAATAAGTTTTTCCTTTATGCTACTGGAAATATTCAATGTTTTAGGCCTGTTTCCTTTTACTGAGTATTCCTCAAATATATAAAAAAGTTGGATAAGCATCTACTAAGTAAGAATCTCATATACAACCCTTTTTATCCCTTTGGAGAGGAAAATCAAACTCAGAGAGGTAGAGGTACATCAATTACAGAAGTCTGTGAATGCTAGGCTGAATAAGAAAATAAATAAATAAATGATGGAACATTTTTGTTAAACAAGGGACTCTGATTTGAGAAAAATATTTTTCTGATTTACAGAAAAAAATGTTCTATTTGTTCTATGTTAAGATTGGGTATTTGTTTAGAATAAGTTAGTATCTACTGACTCTAAATTATATATATATTTATATATTTAAAATATCTATCTATTTATTTATTTATTTATTTATTTATTTTTTAGGTGAGGCAACCCTTGGTTGACCTCACAGATTGCAAGGACCTTGTCAGCTTACAATCCCTTATTTTTTATTTTTTACGCCTACAGCACCTGGTCTTCCTAGGTGGTCTTCCATCCACGTACTAACCAGGCCTGACCCCGCTTAGCTTCCGAGACCAGATGGGATTGGGCTTGTTCAGGGTAGCATGGCCGTAGACTCTAAATTATATCTTGACATATTATAATTAGTTGAATAGTTTTAGTATTGTTATGTTGCATTAGATTCTTTATTAATGTTATTATTTTTATTGTCAATAGCACCCAATTTGGATCATGTACTATAAACCAGTCCTGGTACTAGAGGCTTTACATGCATTATCTCTAAGCCACCATACATCATTGAATTAAATTACAGTAGTCCCCACTATCTTCAGGGGATACATTACAAGACCCCCAGTGGTTGCCTGAAACTTCTGATTCTATGTATAAGTTGACCCTTGAACACCAAAGTTAGAACTGAGTGGGTCTACTTAGATGTGGATTTTTTTCAATAAATACAGTTTGCCGTTTGTATCAGCTGTTTTCACGTCTGCAGATTTAACCAAGTGTAGATCGAAAACACTATTTTTGCTTTTCCAATTGCGATTTCCCAACCTCGGATTGAAAACAGAATTTCAATGTAAAAATCGTTTCCAGTCCAAGGCTGTTTGAATGTGCAGTAGTGAAGAGTGAACTGTAGAGTCAAAAGTTGAACATGGATTTTTGACTGCACAGGGGTAGATGCCTTTAACCCCCACACTGTTCAAAGGTCAACTGTACTCTTTTTCCTATATATATGTATCTATGATAAAGCTTAATTTTTAAATAAGACACATTAAAAGATTAACAATAATAAGTAATAATAAAATAGAACAATTATAACAATATGCTGTAATAAAAGTTATGTGAATGTGGTCTATCAAAATATTTTATTATACTGTACTCATTTTCTCATTTAAAGGAAGCATCGTACATCTTTTCTTTGTCATATCCAAATTCCCATTATCACTATCCTTGCACTTTGGGGCCATTATTAAGTAAAATAAGTGTAACTTGAACACAAACCCTGCAATATTACAACAATCTGATAACATAAGACCACCATGTGACTAAAAGGCGGGGAATGTATATACAGTGTTGAGAGGTTGGACAGAGATGATTCACATCCTGGGAGGGACTGAGAGGGACTCTCCAGATTTCATCATCATACTCAGAGTAATTTGCAATGTAAAACTTAAAAATTGTTTATTTCTGGAATTTTTTATTTAATATTTTCAGAATCCTGTTGAGCAAGAATATTGAAACCCCAGAAAGTGAAACAGTGAATAAGATGGGACTATTGTATTCTCATTGTAGAGATAAGAAACTTGTAGTTCAGGAGGAGAAGTGACTCTTCCAAAGTCATGTGGCTGATAAATTGAAGATCCAGATTTAAGCCCCACTTTATTTAACTTCAAAATGCATGCATTTTCCAGTATTTTATTTTGATTATAAAAGAATTTATAAAAGACATTAACATAATTTTGAAATTTTTTACGTGAAAACTGTAACACAAATTTTAAATTTAAATTAATTCAAAATTCATAAAGCACAAGTAACCAAAATGGTTTCTGAGTACTGCATATTGGTAATTGGGACTTAGGATAATTATAAAAATTATAGGGTATTAAGTTTCTGAAAAAAAAAATATGAACTAGAATCACTGTGAATTCAGTGTTAAGTATCTATCTTTACAGTAGTTATTTAAAAATTTGAAATCTAAATTTATGTTATATGTATAACTGTGACTTTAACTATTAATCTATACATATGACTTTAATATTAAATACATGGAAAAATATTGATTTATTATTTGTAAGGTATCACATACTAAAAACCTAAATTTTACTATGATTATTTATTTTAAATAGCATTTTTATTTTTTATTGTATTCATGTTTTAAGAATACATTTGTTATTTATAATAGTAGCTGCTCCAAATTTTATAAAACTAATTACATATATTGATTGCCAGAGTACACAAATTGAATCAAAAGAGGGAATCTACCATTCTCTAGGTAGGACCTCTTTATAGAGTTTTTTCATGAAAATCTCAAACTAATATCTATGTCTTGACATAAGATGAGTTATAAATTAGAGCAGGGTCTAAAATAATGGAATGAATACAGTAATGTAATATCTTTGAAACATATGAAAATAAATTGCAAGATTATAATGAAAAAAGAATTAAAGAGCTTGTTCCCCTTAAGGTAAATATGAAATTTTTAAAAATTAGGTAACAGAATAATCACTGGGTGAGTGCATTCTCTCAACGGTTATCTAACCCCTCTTAACAGCATGTTCTACTCATCTCTAACTCAACTGAAGAAGAAATATAATTTCTGTGAGTTAGTCACAGATTACATCTTCAAAAGATATTACATCACAGATTGCATCTTCAAATAGAGCTTCCAATGTATTAAACACTTTAGAAATTTCAAATTAATTGTAAAAGAGGTTCTGGATCTCAAGGGATTTACACCAAAATTCAAAATAAACACACTTGAAATATACAAAAGTCAAGTTGATTTATCCATGACAGTCATCTGTCAGGTATTATGCAAATGCTTTATAAAGTCTCAGGACCAGCTCAGCACACCAGATTGCACATAAAAGGAACTGAAGTTAATCAAATTTTTTCTGAACTCGCCAGTTACACATTGCCTTATTAGTTAATTTATTTGGAAGAGGAAGGATCATTTCTGATCACCCCTTCACACCTTCTCCTTCATGTCTGCAACTCTTCTTTTTATTATTATTTTTTTTTTTTTATTTTTATTTTTTTAGGCGAGGCAACCCTTGGCCCTTGGTTGACCTTACAGATTGCAAGGACCTTGTCAATTTACGAATCCTTTATTTTTTATTTTTTACGGCTACAGCACCTGGTCTTCCTAGGTGGTCTCCTATCCAAGTACTAACCAGGCCTGATCCTGCTTAACTTCCAAGATCAGCCGGGATCGAGCTCGTTCAGGGTAGCATGGCCATAAACTGCAAATCTTCTTTTTGACCTACAAATACTAAATTACTAAAAATTGCTAAAAACATTTTTGACATACCAGTTCTGATTTCAAGACTTAAACAATTGTAAAGCTACCTAGAATTTACTACACCACAAATATTATATGCAAAGTGCTTTATATATCTCCTTTAATCATCACAATATAGTGTAAGGTAGGTATGACTGTTATCCCTATTTTAAAAATGAAAAAATTGAGGCTCAGAGAGGTTAAGTAAGGCCACACAGCTCAAAGTGGTAGAGCTGAGATGCAAAACTAGGTCCATTTGACTTTAAATCTTTGCTCTTTTCTATTATGCCTCGCTGCTTCAACTAGACTGCAAAGAAACAATCTCCTTTTTAGTACCCTTAAATTGACGTTTCAGTAACAAACCCTCTTCTTTAGAATCAATTTTATGGACTATACTGATTAGGAGAAGCTCACGCACCAGTCCCACACTCTACTTTCTGTCATGGAAGAAAACTAAACATTCAATTCATGAATCACTCTGGGTTCCACAGCAAGATCTGGGATTCCTGGGCAGAAGCAGGGAGCCCATGATTTTGGGAACTTTGGTAGGTAGAAGTTAAAAAAAATACATTAAAAAATTATTTTAAAGCTGCAAAAGTTCTTATCTAACAAGAGACAGAGATTACAAGCCAAATTCATTCTGAGAAAACCACCCAAATAGTCCTTTTAGAGACACAAATAAAAACAAAGATCTTCTATCAAAATGAAAACTGAAACTTCTTTAGATACGAGAATATATATACATAAATCATATATATATATATATTAGGTCTATGTTTGCGATTAAGGGAGCTTTAGAGGAAATATGTCTTATCTAGGAGGCATGAAATTGTTGAGAAGATGTCACAACATTATTGAACAGATTTAAGAAGGGTAAGAGCCAGAAGTTGATGGATCTGTCATCATAAGAGATTTTATGAAACCTGAGGCAGAAGTAGAACTTCCTGAAAGCGCAGGCTCTGAAGTGAGGCACAGAATAAAGAAAAGAAATATTTCAGTCTTTTCTCCTCTGCTCCAGCACCTTGGTGTTGATAGGCCATTTCGAATGGCCTTTTTTTTTTCACACTATATGTTCCATATAAAAGTAATGGATTGGAGGTTTATCTTTCTTCCTTCTTTGCTTGCTTTATTTTCTTTCTTTCTTTTTCTTTCTTTCTTTCTTTCTTTCTTTCTTTCTTTCTTTCTTTCTTTCTTTCTTTCTTTCTTTCTTTCTTTCTTTCTTTCTTTCTTTGTTATTTATTTTAGGTTTTCTTGGTATAGAAGCTATAATCCACAAATGATGATGCATATGCTTTCTTTTTACACTTAGTTTATATATTTTTCTTGTATTATCACATTTACTATCATGATAATTCTTTCCAAATTCTATGAAGCTATTAGAACAGTGAGTTTTTGAGCAGTTTTGGGAAGGATGAACTTGAGAAAGAGAGACTAGGAGCAAAGTGAGCAAGCAGCTAAGATGCTATTCTGTGATATAATGATGGCTAGCATTAGGGCAAAAGCTAAGGCAATAAAAAAAAAAAAAGGGTGTATCTGAGAGATTAAAGGATTGTTTGGTCTCAGTTATGTGGGGAAATAATTTTGAATTCCCCAAACTTCAAATCTGCATTATAACTTTAATTTACTATAACCAGAAAATTGATCATAATTTGAAAATAGATACTACCATATTCACCTAATCAAGGTAAAAGAAATTGATTAAAATTATCAGTTTATGAAAGAGTTTCAAAATATTAATGAGAAGATTAAAGAGAAATTAAGATATTTTAATGTCTTCTATATCTCTACATACTGATATTTAACTTAGTGGTGTCAACATAATTTTTAGTATTTAATATGTTTACAGTATTTTCCAGTCATGGTGACTTTACATATATTATCTAATTGATTCTCACAATGACTCTGTGACATAAACCTTAGTAGTGATATCCAGTATGTTTCTAGCACTTTACAGATTGCACAACACCATCACTTACATTATTGATTCCCGTATTTACATCAATCATCCTATTGCTCAGTTCTGAGGTTTCTATGTTAACTGAAATATATTTTCAATACCACTACATCAGATTTATTTTACTGATGTGGTCTATTATCTACAATACACATATATTAAATGTCAATCCATTAAGTTAGGTTATTTTTATCTGTGGAATTTTTCTGACATTAATGTTCTATATGATGGTTATAGTCTATTTCTAAAAATTGGTATGGATGCTTAGCTTTATAAGAAACTGACACACTGTTTTCCAGAGTTGCTGTACAATTTTACATTCCCACCAGCAGCGTATGAGTGATCCAATTTCTCTGCATACTTGCCAGCTTTTGATGTTGTTACTATTTTTTTATTTTAGTCATTCTGACAGATGTGTAGTTATATCTCTTTGAGATTTTAATTGGCATTTCTCTAATGATTAATGATGTTAAGCATCTTTCATGTGCTTATTTCCCATCTGTGTATCCTCTTAAATGAAATATCTGTTCATATGTTTTGCCCATCTTCTAATTGGATTGTTTGATTTTTAATGTTCACTTTTGAGAGTTCCTCATGTATTTTATATATTAGTCTTTTATCTGATATGTGATTATAAACACTTTCTCTCGGTCTGTAGCTTGTCATTTTATCCTCTTCACATGAGACTTTGCAAAGCTAAAGTTTTCCCTTGTGATGAGATCCAATTTATCAGTTTTTTTTTTTTCTTATGAACTCAGGCATTTATCTGAGAAAAATGAAAACATATGTTTACTGAAAAACCTGTACACAAAGTTTCATAGAAAATTTATCTGTATTTGTGCTTATTTATCTGCTCTTAAGGAAAATCAGAAGTTAAAATAGATTTAATATATTTTTTTTCTCACCCGGTCCTTGTATTACTTTTCATCGTTTGTATCAATCATCTGAATTTTTCTAGAGAGAAAAAACAGTTATCACATGAAATTTAGTGAAGTCAAAATATATTTTACAGAAAAAAAATTATTTGAGTAATGCATGGCTATGGTCATATGGAGAATTATTTTTGGTTAATAGTATTTCTTTTAAAAATAATGATTTTACTTGATATCAATTCATTAATATTTATTAATCATCTATTGTGTGCAATACCAAAGACACACTAAAAAGTTGAATATATAATCTCCTCTAGTTGTTTAGTCCATATCAGAACAGAGATGTAAGTAAATCATTGCAATCTGGTATGATAAGTGTTGTAGGGGTACAGAAGGGAGAAATTAACAATGCCTAGAGAGGTGATCAGGGAAAGCATTGCAAAGTAAGGATTATTTGAATATGGTCTTAGGTATCGTGTAGCAGTTCATGTAGTAGACAAGTTAGGGGAAGAGCATTTTGGTTCCAGGAAAAAAAATATGTAAAACTATAGAGGCACCAAATAATATGACATATTTAAGAAACTACAAATTGGATGTTAATATAAAATATGGAGTGAGGTGGAGAACTGCAAAAAAATGAATTTAGTTAAAAAGTTTTACATGAACCTTATTTTTCCTTCAGTGGAAAGGAAATCATAAAATATATTTTTAGTATGGCAAGGCTATGATCAGATTTAATTTTTTAAAAAATATGTTTTGAATTATCAAAGATGATATTAGAGAAAGGTGAGGTTAGAAGCTATGAAACTTGTTAAAAGAGTGTGCTCAAGTCCATGTGAAAAATGTGAGGTCTATGGAAGTGACTCTGGTGGGATATGTTAAAAAAATTGTCGAGTTATTTAGAAAATAGAAATGACAAAACTGGTAACATGTTACATATGGGTGGTGAGAAAGAGAAAGAGATCAAGAATGACTCCCTGGGATTCTGACTTGAAATTGAATATTGGTTACCCTGCTTGGTGAGATAGAAAATGCAGGGAAAGGGACAGTCTTATCCAAGGACAAGGAGAGTGTGAAGTTTGAGGTAGCTCTTGGACATCTTGATACTCTAGACCAGCACATCTTAAACCTGAATGTGCTTATGAGAATCATTTTGACGATCTTGTTGAAAAGCTGATCCCAATTTAGAAGCTCTGTGATGGAGTCCAAGATTTTATATTTCTAACAAGCTCCTAAGTGATGTCGATGTCATTCATTTCCAAAGCATGTTTTTAACAGCAAGACTATGGCATGGTGACATCTTTAATCTTAGGTGCCAACAGGATACCTGCTAATGATAGGTGAGCTTTGCTGAAGGAGAGAAGAAGGAAGGAAGGAAGGAAGGAAGGAAGGAAGGAAGGAAGGAAGGAAGGAAGGAAGGAAGGAAGGAAGGAAGGAAGGAAGGAAGGAAGGAGGGAAGGAAGGAAAAAATAAGAGGAAGAAAGGAGGTAGATAAAGCAGAGAGAATGAAGATGACACAAGGAAGGTGAAGTAGGAGAAAAGATATCCTAAGGAGAAAAGAGGTGTTGATACATAGCACTGTGTCAGAAACAATGACTTGTTGCATTTTAATAACACCTATGCCAAATGATGCCTATCCTTCTCCATCTAGAAAATATTATCGTGATTAAAAAAAAAAACTTCTTAGAACCGCCAGAGTTTAGTATCAAAGAAGAGGAAGAGCCAATGTGAACTAGACAGACATAAAGGCTGTTCTTCAGAATCCAAAGAAATGAATGTTATAGAAAAGTATAGTTGATACATGTGCAACAAAGTGGTCACTACCAAAAGAAGCAATATAAAACCCCAGAATAATGAAAAATATTGCTAGAAAAAAATAAAGGGAAATTGAAGAGACCCCAATCTATCTCCCATGCTAGAAGATTTTAGTTTTTAACTTTTTTGTTTTGTTTTGTTTTGTTTTGTTTTGTTTTGTTTTGTTTTGTTTTCAACATTAAGTTGAATTCTCACAGGCTTAGTAGTTTTTAGTGTGGTCCTGCCAGAAAGGTGGTAACCTCCATGACCTTTCCAAGTCTTTTCCAATCCTCAGATTCTATAGTTGTATACTCCTTGTTTCTACTTTTATCTGTCAAGGCTTAACTTGTCTTTTTCTATTGCATTCAACTGAGCAAATACCAAACATATGACATTTTTGTAAGTTTAGTAATTGTTACTCATTTTATTCAAACACTTTTTTCACCAAATTGTTTCAAAGTGTCTTCGAGTGTATCTAACGGAGAAAATATCCAAATGCCCACTAAAGTATCCCATTTTAAGAAGCACGCACTAGTCTATATATATGCTCTATTTAATCATCTAAATATAATCATTGACAAGGAAATTACTAGATTAATAATAGAAAATGATCATTTATCAGAGGAGAATTGATGGCATATTATTTTTAGCATTATTTCGTCTAAATTGTTTTGTTCTATCAAATGTTTGCTTTGGTGTTAAATTATGCCAGAAGTTTAATTTTAATGGAGGTGGGGAGAGAATAGATATACATATATGAATACTAAACGAG
The DNA here is from genome assembly GCF_000151845.1 of Pteropus vampyrus. Lineage (NCBI taxonomy): Eukaryota > Metazoa > Chordata > Mammalia > Chiroptera > Pteropodidae > Pteropus > Pteropus vampyrus. The sequence continues at coordinate 24,392,588 of NW_011888783.1, read as the reverse complement.
AAAGGAAGGAGTCCATACTAAAAAATAATTATGATTACTGAGACATCTAGAAAAACCATAAATAATTATTTCCATTTTTCATTCAGATATCCCAAAGTGTTTTAATATTTCACAATAATTAACTCATTAATCTTTACATCCTCTCTGTAGTATAGGTAAATAATCTGATTAACTTTGTTTTGCTGGTTTTTTGAAAAGATCATTGTAAAATGACTTGCAATGCTGTTGTGTTTAGGAACTAGCTATTCTTGCTTCTTTAGTCCTCACTAAGACAATTTTATCACCAAGTGTCAGTAAATAAATTTCTGAGAAAATGAAATTGATAGGCATTGCTGTTTTTAGGATTTCTTATTGTTGTTGTGGTTGCTGTTTTTGTTTTTTAAGCAGACCACATCTTGCTTGCCTTCTTACTCTGTTGTCAATATTTCTTTTATAGCTTATTTATTGGCCTTCCTCCTACATCACCCCACTACCAAAATTTTCTCCTTGGACATTCTTTCTAGTTGAACATTTTCTAATAGTATTATTACGAATTAAAGACTGTACATTTTATTATATAATATCAAATTTTATTCCATGTTCTTCGCTACTTTTACTTTAAAATTACTTTATTTGTTCTGTTCAGAGGTCACTACCACTTCTATTTCCTTTCTGCCTTTTTCCTAATAAAAAAATCATTCAGGTTACATTTAAAAAAGAATCATCTGTCCCAAACCATTTGCTTAAGATGTATCTCTAAAGCATAATCCACTAGCCCACTGTCAGAGCCAATTTGATTTTTTAAAGCTGTAATACTTTAATTACTTTTTTATATGTGAAACTCATTCTCTATTTTTTGTCTTAATTACTTTATAATGCAATCTCTAGAGAAAACAATAACAAATGAATTTAACTTTTAACCAAACAAGTTTTTTTCTTATTTTTTTTCTCCTATTAAATAATCAGGGCAACCATTCCAAAGCTTTACCTGTCAGTACATTTCCAATTACACTTAATCATTTAATTGTAAAGATAAAAGAAACTTGAGAAGAAACAAAAATTAGAAGACAAGTTTTATGAAGGTGTATACATGAGGATGGAATTAAAAAAAAAAATAGGGGAAATGATCAGAAGGCATGATGGAAAAAAACAATACCAATATGGCTTTTCAGATTACCATGATGTGGAATACTGGAGAGACCCATGCCATTGGTCTTCAGCCCTCTGCCGCTGCAAGACACAGAGTATAAAGGAAATTATCAGAAGGGAGAATCTACTTGCTTCCTTTTTTTGGAGGTGAAGGTGTAATAGGTTCTTATTATTCTATATTATGTAAAAAAACAAATAAGTGTAAAGGAATTATTTATATTTGGCTTCATATGATATTTTAACAATTAATCTAGCTATCAAAAATTATGTTTTCTTAAGGACCTAGAAAGGCACATGGTTAAAAATATAGACTGTCACACCAATCTTATGTCTTTCCTACAGTTCTTTTTAATAAGTAATCAACTATATACTTATCTGTATGTGGATCTATACAAATATGGTTGTCTACCAATGTCAAAACAGCAATTCATTTCTTACATATAATATTAAATGCTGTGATACTTAATTTTATGTCAACGTTGCTGGGCTATGTTGCCAAGTTTGTTTGGTCAAACACTGTCTACATGTTGCTGTGAAGTTATTTTTTACATGTAATTAACTTTTAAATCAGCAGATTTTGAGTTAATCAGATTACC
>NW_011888783.1:24374224-24390814 GCF_000151845.1 Pteropus vampyrus | reverse complement strand
TGGAGAGACCCATGCCATTGGTCTTCAGCCCTCTGCCGCTGCAAGACACAGAGTATAAAGGAAATTATCAGAAGGGAGAATCTACTTGCTTCCTTTTTTTGGAGGTGAAGGTGTAATAGGTTCTTATTATTCTATATTATGTAAAAAAACAAATAAGTGTAAAGGAATTATTTATATTTGGCTTCATATGATATTTTAACAATTAATCTAGCTATCAAAAATTATGTTTTCTTAAGGACCTAGAAAGGCACATGGTTAAAAATATAGACTGTCACACCAATCTTATGTCTTTCCTACAGTTCTTTTTAATAAGTAATCAACTATATACTTATCTGTATGTGGATCTATACAAATATGGTTGTCTACCAATGTCAAAACAGCAATTCATTTCTTACATATAATATTAAATGCTGTGATACTTAATTTTATGTCAACGTTGCTGGGCTATGTTGCCAAGTTTGTTTGGTCAAACACTGTCTACATGTTGCTGTGAAGTTATTTTTTACATGTAATTAACTTTTAAATCAGCAGATTTTGAGTTAATCAGATTACCGTCCTTAATGTGAGTGAGCCTCATCTACTCAATCGAAGGTTTAAGCGTGAACACTGAGATTTCCAGAGGAAGAAAGAAATCTCAAATTTTCTGTATAGAAACCCGCCTGTGTGTGTTCAAGACTACGACATTAACTCTTACCTTAGTCTCCAGCTTATTAGCCTGCCCTAAGAATTTTAGACTTGTCAGCTACAAAAATTGCATGGGCCAATTTCTTAAAATTAATATCTATTTAGACAGATAGATAGATAGATAGATAGATAGATAGATAGATAGATAGTCCCCAACATAAATTCAATATTGTAGTCAAGGCAAATTCTTCATTGTCCCCAAAGATACCAAGTTCATTAGTGTCTCTTTTTCTCCCCTGCTTTTCTCTCTTCCTTTTTAACTATAATAATCTTACTCTACTCTTATGCTTACCTAAGTCTTACCTGTTATTTAAAACCTATCCTATGTTTCATATTTGCCAAAGAATACCTAATATTGTCTTGAATACCTAATATTCTAGACTACAATGAATATCCCCTACTTAATATAGCATGTCATAAACTATTATAGATTCATGACATCATGAATTTTGGAAGTCATCAGGGATCATCCATTCCAACCATTATCAAAGGCATGAAATACCTTTACCACTTTCTCAACAAGTGGTCTTTCATTCTCTTCCTTCACTCCTCCAGCAATGAAGATTTCACCACCTCCTACCCCTTCTATTTTATAAATGGCTCTAAATCCTAGAAAAGTCTTTCTCTAAGTCATATTTATACATTGAGAGTAACATCCAAGAATCGAACTATTTTTGAGCATGATTTACAGTAAAATATGCCAATATAAAATCACCAAAATACTACATAAAAGTTATTATTCCCATGTAGATATCAAAGTAAATTTTGTCAAAAAGTGTTCATTGGAACATTCTTTGCTGTCAGAAATTTGTCTACACTCTGTTTAAATATTACATAATGTCTTTTAACTATACTGAAGTGTGGCTACAACAATATTCTCATATAGACGGACTTTTTAAAATTAATCATGTGCTGCTTTATATCTGCCCATGCCTTCATTGTTTTCCAAACTAAATTGTTGTCTCCTCTGGGTCAGATGCTGCCTTAGAGCTCTCCTGTTCTCTCTCTGCACTAAGATTAGTGCAAAGAACAACTTCTCTCAAATAATTGCTGAATTAAATTAAAAAAATGACTTCAGCAAGGAAAATGTACACAGAGGAAAATATTCCTAAGATCTTTTGTATAATCCAATTTTAAGATCAAAGTTGGAAAAATAGGGGAGATTTTTTTTAACTAGTTTTTTGTTTTGTCTTTTTTCCTTTAGGAAAAAAACTATCAATTAGTGGTGAAGTTCTTTACTTAAGAAAAAATGTACTCTTTCCCTTTTATTAACTGAAAAGATGTTTTGGGAAATAGATTGACAGATGTAGACAGCAATAAAAATATAGTACCAAAATCTTTAAATAAAATTATAAAAACTACATATAAATCTATCTATCTATCTATCTATCTATCTATATATATATATATATTTTTTTTTTTTTTCAAATTAAGCACCAGCTAGAACTGAATCCTTGGTCTCATCTGTGAGCTTTATATAGTAATTTCTTGCTATACTCCGCTTTACTGTACTTTCCTAAAAATAAATTGAATCTGGTGTTTCTACTTTTTAAAACATTGTATAATACTAATATTAGATCTGTTTGTTTGTTATTTGTTTTTACTCTTGCTTATGTATCCTTCTTGCTCAGAGAGATACTAAGGAAGTCATTCTTTGTATATCTTCACTCTATGATAATCTAACAAGGTAATTAGTGAAAAAAGGAAATATATAGAATATGTAGCAAATTGGTAAAACGAAGTAGGCTAGTTAAGAAATTATGTTAAAAGAATAAAGACATTAATTTAACTGTACTGGACAAGGAGAAGAATATTTAAAGAAATAATTGGCAAGGCGATTGACAAGATGACCTACTAGGTTATGGCTTCCATCTCTAATTTTAATTTACCAAGGAGGTTTTCATACTGCAATTAAAAAAATCCTCTGCTTGTCAAACATTTCTTTTTATGCATGTGTAGCTGGTATGTAAGTGTTTCTAAAATGTACATCAATAATCTTTCTGCCAATATAGCCAATCAAGTTTCATTCTTTAATAATCTCTTAGGAAACCACTACAGCTTCAGAAATGGAAAGGAGAGAGTAGAAGGAACACAAAAGTAACCAACCCCCAATTTTAATGTTTAAAAATTCATTTTTGTCATAATTTCAATGCTAAACTTCAATGTGTGCGCTTTTATTATATGAGGACCACCACAAAACTCTCCTGTAGGGGAGAACACTTATTCAACTTTATAAGTTTACATTTTCACAGAAAAAGAAAAAAAAGTATGTGGAAAAGTCTTGCCCAGATATGGAAAATGGTGGCCCTTAGTTTTTCAAAGGTATGTTGTAGTAGTTTTGCTTATGACTACCTCTTCTCAGAAACATTCATTTATAATGCATTATTTAGTAACATAAGCACTCTTTTTGTTTAGAAAATCCATTCTTTTAGAATTGTGCCTTTCAAACTGTTTAGTCTACTAGTATATCCAAACATTATTGTTAATCCTTTTATTAAATACTAAGAGAACCCATAATCCTCTTCCAATATTTTTTGTAAATTCTCAGTGGGGAGAAAAGCAATTACCCAGCATTCCCAAAGAAAAAAGTTAGTATAGTACCTCCCTGGTAAAATCCCAAGCACACGCGCACGCGAGTTCATGCACACACACGCAGACACACACACACACACACACGCACACACACACACACACACAAAGAGCAAATAGATTCCCCTAACCTTCCTGTTGGGACATACAAGCAGGCCTTGTATACTCTTTCGTTATTATTATTATTATTATTATCCTCAGAATGTGGAGATGTAAGCTGTAACCAGTCATTGCACCATCTTCAGACTTGTTAATCTGGTTTTGTGCACACTTGTTATCATTTACTATCTAGTTGTTCCTATATAACATGTATATATCTTTTCTAGTTAGTAATAAATGCTATGAAGCAGAAAATAAGCAGACAGAGGACAACAGCAGAGAGACTTTAGGTAGGACACTCATGCCTCCTTCCACATTCTCATTGGCCTGTGGTTGGTCATGGTAGAAACAGTGGCAATTCCTTTTGACTTTCCCTGCTGTACACTAGGTGAGTGATGACAACAAAGTAGTACTCCTCCTTTTCCCACTTCGGCAGGAGAAGAGCACTTTTGACTATCTGTCTAACTCCAGGTAAATGCCCTCAACAAAGAGGCTGTAGCCCACATTCCCATCCTGTGCCAATAGCACCTAAAGAGTAAAAATTCTTTTGACTTTCTCAGCCACCTTCCAGATTAAAGCCAGTAACACAACTAAATTCCCATAGCAGCAGCAGTAGCAGCAGTTGCAGCTCTGGAAGCCCTGAAACTCTTGGGTCTTGCAGTTTTGCCATGAAGCATGCTTAGTAGTGGGAAGCATTCAATAGCATGGGGAACCTACAAACCTAGCTTCCTAGTCCGAACACCAGGAAAGGGAAAGTTTAGGAAACAGAGAGTAGGTGTGGGATCACTGAGAAGAAGGAGCTGGAGAAAGGAACACTTTGAATCTATGAATTAAGTTCTGAGATTATTCTCAAGCTGAGCTATACATGAATGAAACCAATTGAGATCCACACAGCTAAGACTTAAGAACTAAACTACAGAGTAAACACAGGTGACACAGGTTCCAGACTGATCCCTTGGTGGTGTGTAATCAGGGAAGATCAGAATATCACTGCAAAGATTACGAAAACTATACTGACGTTGGAAGCGCAGCCCACAGGAAAAAAGGTCAGAACTTACAGTCTATCCCTAACTAGTTGACTGTGTGCAAAAAAAAAAAAAAAATGTCTTAAAGGATAGGAAGTATCAATAATAGAAATTTAGATACACAGGTACACAGGTTTGGGATGCCTATTAGACATGTAAAAAGAGGTATCACAAAGGCAGTTGGATATATGACTTTGGAGTTTAAGTAATAAATCAGGCCAAGGAAGTGAATATGATAATTATCAGCATACGAAAAGAATTTACAGCAAAAGGTACGCTCTCCTACCCTGTGATTACAAACAGAGAATATTCAGATCTAGGCCCTCTATTTTAGAGATTTCAGTTAGAGGGCAAAAATTCCAACTTTCTACTTGGACTGAATGTTTTTAAGATGTAAGAAAGTGGTCAATTAAAAATCACAACAGCAGTGATAATAATAATAGTAGAACATCCAAGATGCGAGGTATAAAACAATAACGTAATAGCACACAGTCTGTTTTCTTCACAAAGTGAACTCTTGATTGTTATAATAAACTCACGAATTAGCTTAAAATTTGTCTACAGCTTTTATCCACAAATCTCAGAAAGACTAATGATCATAAAGCACACAGCAATCACAATTACTACGTAAAGAAAATTGAGTTCAACACTTTTAAATGCATTATTTAATCACCATCACGGCTCTGTAAATAATTTCTATTTATCCAGATAACAAAATCAGATTCGTTGAGGTTAAGTGACTTGCCCAATGTCATATGTAAATTATATAATTAATGACAGAAATGAGTAGAAGGAGGGATTATAAAAAATGAAATGAAAGGAAAACTGAAACAAAAGGGTGAATATCTAGCATATTGAAGCAGGAAAGCACAGAGACTAAAATTTTTAAAAAGCGAGTAAATGTGAAGCTGACATTCCCTGATTTAGAATTACAGATTTTACAGAGTTACATGAAGTCTGGCTCCAGATAGAGAATCCCCCTCCCAGAAAAGCTGCGTAGAGGTGGTGTGATGGTGATATCAGCAGCAGTGGACAAGAAGAACAGTGGAGTATCTATATCTCCAGGTTCCCACGAGCTGGGTTGGAGCAAAGTTGGTTCTAGATGTTATAGAACCATATTAAGCATCAATTCCAAAGTGGAGAGTCCAAGAGTATTTTTCAAAAACCAAAAAGAGGAAGTAAAAAGCAACTTTCATGGAAATTACAGTAATCCTTTCTTATCCACAGTTTTGCTTTCTGGTTTACGTTTATAAGCCAGTTAGCATTGGCAACTAGGTTAACCCCTACTCTAGTTGTGTAAGAAACAAAAATGAAACTATTTTAAACAAAATGAATGTATTGGCTCACCTAACTGAAAAGTATATAGTATAGTTTCAGACACTGATAACAACAGCTGCTCAAATATTATCATCGAGACTAGATTTCTATCTACGTCTCTCGGCTCTGCCCTCTCCCATGTTGGTTTTATTCCCCAGCCAGTTCTCTCCCCAATTATTGCCCCCAGAAGTTTGATGCCTGCATCAGTAGTTCATGTAAAAAGTAATACTGTAATCCCTACTTATCTGCGGTTTTGCTTTAAAGGTTTCAATTACCCACAGTCAACTGTGGTCTGAAAATGTTAAGTAAAAAATTCCAGAAATAAACAATGTGTAAGTTTTCAATTGCCAGAAGTTCTGAGTAGTGTGATGAAATTTCACACTGTCCTGCTCCATTCTGTCCATCCCTTTGTCCAGTGTATACGCTCCCTGCCCTTTGGTCACTTAGTAGTCTCAGTTATCAGATCAACTGTTAAGGCATAACAGTGCTTGTGTTAAAATAACCCTTCTTTTACTTATTAACAACCCCAAAGCCATTCACATAACTTACATTGCAGTATACTGTTATCATTGTTCTATTTTACTATGTTATTGTTGTTAATTTCTTATTGTGCCTAATTTATAAATTAAACTTTACCATAGGTAAGTATGTACAAGAAAAGCATCGTAAATATGGGGTTCGGTACTATCTGCAGTTTTAGGCATCCACTAGGGATCTTGGAACACATGCCCTGTATATAAGAGGGGACTAGTGTAGTTAAAAGTAAGTAGTCATAAAATGGTGTTCTGAAGGTGTAACCTTAACTGATCTTCTGAGGCCTAGGGCGTAACCTGACCTAATAAACTTGCCTATCTTACCCATAGGCAAGTAAGAGCTGTTCTGGATGGAAAGCAGTAATAACCAGTGCCTGCAGGAGTATCAAATATTTGTAGGTTCTCAACAACTACTTGTTGAAAAAAGTAAATACATAAATGAGTGATTTAATAAATGACTGAATAAATAAGTAGTGGACTGTAAGTCCAAAGATCTGAGCTTCAAACTTATTGTAATCTCATAATGTATGAGTTATCTTGGGCTAATCACTAAACTTAATTTTGGAAAAAGTTAATCAAATAAATTATCAATCAAGAAAGAATCTGCTGACTAAGAAAGAGAACCCACAGGAGAAACAAATGAAAATTTGACTATGAAAATTTTAAGTTTAAATCAGTACTCAAACAAAATACATTGTACTTATTATTTGGATGGAACCCACTGAAAATAATATAAAGTGCTGGGTCATGGAAAGGTAAAGTTTGGGAGAAAATTCATGATTTTAGTAATAATCTCTTTCAGAAAGAAAAACATAATGCAAACTAATTAGAGCTGATTAAAGCTCCATAAATATATTTCATATTATGAATATCAGAATGCTTAAAAATGTAAACAGTAAAAACAGCAGTAGAAAAAGAAAAACAGGTTTTGCACATTTTTGTTTCCAAATTTTTTCTTTGCTTTTTCCCCTACAAAGTAAGTGAGGCATAAAATAATACTGTGATAAATTGCCTTATCTCAAAAAGTGTAATATAAAATATAATAAAGTAATATATACTGAGTGATCTCTCATGGTTACATTATACTTCTCATATTTAATTTATGTTTCCCCCACAACTTACTCTTTTTCAGCTGTTACCATTTATAATTTATCATATTTCTAATGAATTGAATCTCCTCAGTTATACATGGTTTCAGAAATGCTTGGGAACTATCTTGTTTTTTGCAGAAGTGGTTTTTGAAAAACAGTCAGAGATTCCTAAACATGCTTCTAATAAGTGCCTTGCACCCTCAGAGATGTCTCCTGAGCTGTTGTCCAAGTTAACACTGAGAAAAAGGATTTAATGATCTCTCCCTTGAGATTTTTCTGTTGGTTCCCAGGAATGAAGAAAGTCTACAATAATCCCTTTATTAAATGCTTGTGACATGCTTTGTTATATATTAAGAAAAGACAATTTTTCACAATTCATACTCTTTTCTATCTGCAACAATTCTTATAAGAAAAAGAGAAGGATTTCATTGTGCATTTTATTGTTATAAATACTTGTTTTTTATACAGACTCATAAACATATAGAATCCAAGCCTGCTCCTTCCACTATTCAAATACACTAGATTTCACTTCCTCTAGGGAAGATCTTCCTTGGACTAAACTGTATAGAATTAGAGTCTTACAAAGACGACAAATACAGCAATTTGTCATAATATTTTTTTCCTAAAATTCTTTGATCTCCATTACATACATTATTTTATATTTGTACCCAAATTAGTGTTCTCAATATTAAATTGTAAAGATGAGAAAGACAAGAATTTATGTCAACATAGTATATATAAAATGCAGCAGACCATGGGAATGGAAGTGATTAATCAGGGTTTCAATATAATGCTGTGACCCTCGGGAGGCTTGAGAATGAATCTCATTCTCTTGCACAAGCATACTATGTGGCTTTAGCCAAGTCCCCTGCTCAACCAAGCTTCCAGATCATGAAACAAAAGTCTATGAACTTTATGTAAATATCATCTATGAACCTGTGAGTTGTTCACTGAGAAAGACATGCATAGTGTCAATTAAATTTATTTGGTTTGCAAACAAAAGAAACCGACTGGCTAGCTTACAGAGAAATGAAATTTATCAGAAGGATATTGTACAGCCCACGGAAACTGTACGACAGAGGGACAACCAGGTCCCCAAAAAGGGTAAGAATAGGAGCATCTCTCAGGTTCCAAGTAATAGGAAATAAATACCAATTTCTTCAAGTAGCTGACGGTTTTTTCTATCTTTGTAACATTTTAACTCAAAATGCATTTTGCCAAAAGAAAGAGTTCCATGGGTCTAACTTAGCTTGTCATAAGTTAGAAGATATCAAGCCCCTTGATTTAAAGTTTTCCAGACTGACTTATAATGGTAAACAGTACTTATGCCAAAGAACAAAGATAAATTAAAATCTATTATTTATTATAATTGATTAGATTAATTAAAATTGGATTATCTCAAGTTGAATCCAGAAGAGTTGATTTTAAAAAACAAAGGAAACAGAGCATAGAACATTTAGTTGATCATATAGTATATCATAGCATTTAGATTTTTTTTAATGTGGGCACATTTTTAATGGAATTTAGGATTAATATTACAAATGCAACTCTTTTCCAAGTAGTAGAAAATAACTGAACACTGGTCAAGAGAAATGATGATTCCATAGAAATTAGGTTCAAGTATACACTTGGGTTTTGCCAAGTACTGAAAAATAGCCAGAGGAAATGTTTAGATTTACTAGATTTGCTGGATTTTTTCAAACAATTGAGAAGACTTGTGTGCTGTTTGCTGCAAAAAAGAGCCAACTTTAACTGTGATGGCATTTAATGTTATTTTATCTAACAAGGTTTTCCTTCTCCAAACCACGTCAAAATTCTACCACCAGAGAACCATTTCTTTGTTATAAGTTTTGTCTCTCTCTCTCATTCATGTGTTCATTTGTTTGTTAACACACAAATGCCCTGATAGATATAACACTTTATATCAGGAAAGCATTAATGTTAAGTGCTGTTTGAATGTCTTTCTTCCTCATAGAAAGAAGCATGGACTTCTGGGATGTGGCAATTAGAAACTAACCAGAAGTGCTAAAGAGGCTCAGAGAAGGAAAGCACTGGAAACAGAGTGGCTGGCTGCCTGAGGCCCATTCTACTCGAAGCTCCAGCTCTCTGGCTGCCTCCACTCAACGGTCACTCCTAAAATCCTTAGTGGTTGATTAACTTGAAAAACTATTTCTACGTTTATTTGACATAAAAGCTACAGCCCTTGATTTTTGCATAAAATCTTCTCCTAAATTATCTAAATTTCTAGTTTGCTTTTGCTTGAAATGTAGACCAAATATTTCATAGAACTAGTTCACCAAGACCTGTTGTTATATATGTGGCTCACTTGACAAACTGTGAGCTTTCCCATCTCTCGATTACATCAGTGCCTCTTTAGTTCACTTCAAATTATTGATTTTATTATAACAAGTTACAAATTCAAACAAAATACTCTTTTTTTCAGTATATTGTGGTACCCTCCAGTGCTTTAACAGTATACATCAGTAACCATTTTTCAAAATTTTCACCTTATATCTATCGCAAACCTCAAGTTTCATTGCTTTGCGATACTCTGTAAAATACAACTTAACATTATGGAATAGCCTGAAATTTCTTATAGCAGAATTTTCTTTGGGTCACTGAATTTAATTGAAAGATTGTAACAGGCTTACACTTAATTGCAGAGCATGCTTATGACTGTCTTTGTCACACTTAGACATCTTAAGAGTGAACAAAATAGTCAACTCCTTATTTGTTTGCATGATGTTTTAAGTCTCGTTTTATTTTCCACACTTGATCAACTGATTATTTGTCTTTATTCTATCAGATTAATAACGAATATTTTATATTTTAAGTACGTATAATTCACAGTAAAAATGAAAACGTTCTAATACAGAAAAAAATGAAAAGAACCTCTAAATAGTATTCTCAGGAGCAGAATAAAGATATCAGGGTATATATAGTATTAAAGTTTAGCCTGGCAGTCATAACATGCACTGTTCAGATCATTATAGTAAAACAGTGACACCAAAGTGAAATATCAGATTTAAAACCAAAGCTAAGAAAAATAAAAAGAAGCATGGAGCAACAGTTGTAAAATTAATTTTAACATAACTTTTAACTTGGAATGGGAGCATAACCATTTACGGATGGAGCATTCCATACAGAATTGTCCCAGGCCTGAGAGGCAATGCATTACCTATCCTGGTTTACTTCCATCTGCCTCTCACTTACCTAGATTTTGATTTCAGACTCAAGTTTTCTCTTTCTGCACAGTACACTTTTATGACAGTAGAGGGCACTTTGAATTTAGACAAAACCCAAGAAATCTGTGAATCCATTCAGGGAGCTTTTGTTTGACTATAAAGAAATCAAATGCAATTTTAGTGTACATTTTAAATGATGTACATTTTTTAAATACGTGGTAAGAAAGTTTGTTTCTATTATGTGACATCAATTTCTTATTTTATAAAAATACTATATGAAATTCATGCAATATTACTGTGTCTAGAAAAGATCAGTGATACAATACCATAACAAGTAAATTATGATCAATTCATAAATGAATAGACTTTTGATTTTTCTCTAGTGAAGAGCCAACGAAGAACAAAACCCCTTGTACACGTTAACTGACATGTCAAAAATCCTAAATCACACAAATATAAAATGTCTAAAATAAAACCAGAGACATAAAAATTTAGTTTATTGAGCTCACTACAGATGTATAAATGCTTCATCCTTCTTTCTCTTTTGAATTTCTACTTTAAAAATATGCTTAATAAAATGTAAGTTTTCATGTATTCTCACATCTTTTTATAAAAATCTTTAATTTCACATTGAAAATCATATTAAAATAATCTGATCGTCAATTATCTTAATTGCCTTTAAGAAAATTCTTTCAAACTATTTGTAAAATGCTACATCATTTTTTAGAACTTTATGTAAAATAACTTATCTAAATGTAGTATAGTTGTTTTTCTATTACAAATAAATATCTTGATGACACTCATTTGTGACAAATGTAATCTTACTTGTAATTATTCCACTTCTTTTCAAATAACCAAAATATAAAATGTAATGCATTTTAAAATTTCAAAATAGACAAATTACTTCATCTGCATACTTTTGTCATCATATCAAATAAATTACCTCTTTTAATCTAAGGCACTGTTTTTTCACTCTAAATAAATTTCATTTCCCCATTCATTTGAAACAAATTACCATATGTATACAAGTTGAAATTTTGTAGTTTGGCGCCTACTTAAGACTAATTGTGAGTCTGGGAGCCTCCAATTTTGCCCTTAAGGAGCTTATACTTAAAAACACAAATTAAACCTGTTTAATTCCCTAGCTTGTGAACAATGTGCCTAAAAATCTTCAATGGTTAGATTCTCAGGTATATAAAAAAATACATAATTACATGACAGAGTTAAAGCTCATATATGTGAAATTTTGTAAACTTTTAGGCAGAATTTAATGGTCATAAGGGGTACACTTAATGAAGGCAAGCAGGATAGCTATAAATGCCATGCCCAAAAATGTACAATTAGTTTTACTGGACTATTAGAGGAGAGAAATCTATACTAAAAATCAATTTCTTGATTTTTTTTTTTTTGGTTATCTAAATAAGAAAAATAAAGTTGAATGCTTCCACTCACCCTGACTTCCAAAAACATGAGAAAAATAATACAAAGATGTGTCTCACATATAACCTTGCCCTCTGTAATTTTCATAAACGAAAAGCAAGTAAACAGCAATTGTCACTACTCTAAATGCACTGCAGCGCTCAGTGATATTTATCTTAACTCTTTCTCTCTTTTATTATTGCCGGTAAACTATGTATTTGCCACTAACACTGTGTGAATAGATTTGAAAAAGTAAGTGTAACAGGCTCAAATGGACAGTGCCTATTATCTCTTCCCTTTTCTCTCTTGCCCTTTTATGGCCTATAACTTCATTCAATCTGTAGCTACATTTATGTTCTTTTTACATCAAAAAGGGTCATAATGTTGTCTCTGATAATACTGAAATTGCCTAATTTGTTCATCTTCTTTCAACGCCTTGGAGCTGGTCACCCTCTCAAGTTATGCCTAGGTTTATCCCCAGCAACTTCGAAAATTAAGTTCCTGTTTAGTCACTCTCACCAACAAAGTGCCTTAGGGTTTGATGAGCCGGCCGGTAGATAAGATGCCGCAGAGGCCTGGGTTTAAATGGCTCAGGAAACGCACTGCTGAAGCTGCAGGGACACCCACTAGAACAAGCCCGAGTGTCATTCGCGTGCATCACGGAAAAAGAAAACCGGCTTTGCCAATCCCCAAAGCAAGGGCAGGAGCTGCCGGTCAGCTGACGCTGAGAAGCCCAGAGTGAAAGAATGAGAAGAATGTGCTTGCTCAGAAGATGGGAGGATAGGGACTCCCCACTCTGACCCCTGGTGCAGGCGGCATGGGGGAGAAGCGGGCCTCCCCAGCTGTTGCCACTCGGGTTGTCACCGCGGCGGCCGCTGCCAGCAACCGCGCCGCCGGGACGATGTTTGTCGGTGCTGGGCGGGCCACTGCAGCTGCTTCTGCCTTCACTGTTGCCCTGAACCCTTCTGTTTCTTCCCTGATTTTAACATCAGCTTTCTTTCTTTCTTCTTCTACTTCTTTTTTTTTTTTTTCTGACAATAACCTCTTACAAAAAGCAGAAAATAGCCTCCACATTTGCCAGCGAGTAGAGGCGCAGGGAGAGGATGGTAGTGTGGGAGCAGTCAAGGCTTCTAACAAAGCTTGGGTCCTGGGGCCCCTCTGTCTTTCTCCCCGTTCTGGTTAGCATTTTCCTTCCTACGGCAGCAATGTTTTGTCAGCCTTGGGCTGGTAACTAACTCCAGGCGTAGCCCCCTCCTCCTTTGTGACTTTCAAGGATGCTTCACCCCTCACCCCCTCCAACAAGGAGAAAAATACCAAAGGTATAAAAGAGATGTAAATTCACCAAGATAAATTCATCTTTTGCAATCCAAATTTTACTGGGATTCACATAAGAGAAAACATCTTTTCAAGTACTGGGACAATAAAATAAAATTTAAATGGAGGAATGTAGCAGGTTGGGGAGCAATTAACTGCTAATTTGGAAAAGCACTTCTTGAGGATTTTCCTGACCTGCCCATTCACGTTACTTCCCTTTCTAAGATCCTCTTCCCCTTTCAAGGCTAAAAACTGGGTATGATTCAGCTCATAAAAATATGTCACAGCAATTGGAATTTACCCTTTGACCTTCTACTCCCTTACCACCACCTCGCCTGCACACATACACACACACACACACACACACACACACACACACACACACACACACACAAACGCACACTGCAATTCACTAGCTAGCTCCGTTTTCACAAAACAGATGGCTGTGTCGCTGGTGAAAACTGCCTTTTTCACAAGATAAAACTTCGAAGATCCTATGATAGGACCTATTTAAAAAAGAGCTCAAAGCCACATTTTCTATGCTGCATATGTGAATTCTGAGATGATTCGATCAATAGAAAGGTAGATAGAGAAATAGATTTTTGTATGCATAAGCACAAAAAGAAAACTGTCAGTAAATAGCAATCATTCTTTTACCACCATTCTTCTTTATTCTTCTTTATAAAATTTGCTTTTGTGGGTCAATTATAGATGATTATATTCAGCATTTAAAATTAGGAAGTATAATTCTTTCAGGTATTCTAGTGACTAGATTTAAAACTAGAAAGAAACAGAAAGTGAGTCTAAAATAAATGAGGAGAGTTTTCTAGCTTTTCTAAAAACCTGTTCACCTTTCCAAATAATTTTTCCTTGCCTTTGTGCAGTGAAAGCCCCATTACCAGCTATGAAAAAATAGTGCTAAGTGTTTTGTACAATTTCTTTTTGTGTGTGTGAAGCTGGAAAAGCCAAGAAAATAGGCAAAATACTGAATCAGGCCACCAGGGCCAGTTCAAAGGCACAGAGAGACATTTTTACTGCATTATTTGAACTATTACTAAATAAAATGCCTTCCTCCTCAGAGCTTGGCTAAGTACTAATTTTCCAAAACATGAATACGACTTCTGGTGAAAAGTCAGAAATAATTTAAATGTATGACTACACCATTGTAACCTCTCAAATTAACAATGTTCCCTTCGCCCTACCCTATATACTGAGAATGGTGCAGACTCTCAAATCACGTTTGGAGAGCCTGAAACATCCAGGAAGCTTTCAAATCTAGATGTTTGAGAACATACGGGACAAGTTTAAACACTGTTTTCACCATGAACATGGGAGCTAGAAATGATGAATTGAAACAATTTCTGACAATTCATTACTAGATACCTAAGTAACTGACAAGTTAAAAAATAATTAGCCAGACAGGAATGAAGTAGTTTTTAACATTAATATAATTATGCTCTTCTTTTTTTTTTTTTTTTTGAGACAGTTATTTCTCTCCTCTATGTTTGCACAACATGCTGCATGGTTGAATATTGATATGGTGGAACTTAGAGCACAGAACTTATAATAAGAATAACAATGCCAAAAATTATATAAGGTTTTTTTTAAGTAAACATAATTTTCCCAAAATCTAAAGAACATTTTTAAATTTTCTGCAGCAATCATTCACATTTGCTAATGATATCACTGCTTGGCATAGCAAAGATGATAATATTCAGTCTTTGGATAACAACAATTTTTCTATGTTGTTTCTATGTGATGATCAGAGTGTTTGGGGCTTTTCTCCTTTTTTAATACTCTTTGTTTTGTTTGGAGTTCATAGAGCCAAAAACCGAAAAACAAATCTGCAAATATACCTGTATACTCTTTATCATTGTCACTAGCTTAGTGGTAGTCTGCCATTTTTATTAAAACTTGGGCACCAATTGCTATTTAGAAATATTTTTCATGGGATTCTTTGTACTTTCAATAAACTATTACTTCAAGAACTGCCATGTGTCCTTCATTCATCTTTAATGCAGAGTATCATGTAACTTTTTTTGAGCTTTGACTGAATTATTTGTCTCATATATAAAATATCCAGCAATCTTTGAACTCATTACAGTTTTATTAATGAGCTTCAGCAAAGTACGGCAAAAATGTGTATTTTGAAGATATGTTTTGTGATTCATCTTATGCAAAAATTAAAATTCATTTACAAAAATTGAGCCTATATTCATTTTCTGCTCTTTTTACTAGAAACCAGAATTAAAAGGTCTCTATGTGGGTTTCCTGTAATAAACATGACAGGAGGGGAAAAGATTGTTGTTTCCTTTGGCATTTCTCATCTTAAGGTGGTAGAAAGATATGCATCTGTTTTTCCTGTGGAGAGGGAGATAATATGATAACCCTCTGATTATATACATAAACGGAAACTGATCAGTTTCTCTGGTGGTTCATTTTTAAGGGCAAGTTCCAGTTGGATTGTGCTAATGCACATATTCATGAATCTCTCCAAACAGGATTCACGGCTCTCCAGGGAACCCTTGAAGTATGCATCATTGTTTCAATGAAGTATCTTCATTATAAAACATGGGGACTATAAAAGGTGAATATCATTTGCCTCTGCCTAATACAATCTCAGATCTGACTTTCCTCTACTATGATTTCTCTCTTTCTTTTCTTTCTTTTGCCTTTCTTTCTTTCTTTCTGTCTGTCTGTCTGTCTGTCTGTCTGCCTCTGTCTGTCTGCCTCTGTCTGTCTCTCTCTCTCTTCCTTTCTTTCTCTTTTGCAATACATAGAAAAAATAACAAAGAATCAAATTAGATATTAGAAAAAATTGGGGCAAAATGCTTTTGCTTTCAAAGCCAAACATAATCTCCTTTGAAATATTATATAGTATCTATAAATTTAGGGTAAGGAAACTTAACTTCCAAATCCAAAAATTCTTGCATTTGTACAAATGTCTTTTTGCTTTAAAAAAAAAAAAAAACAGCTTATGAAAATTTTTGGTCTCTGGGTGTGCATAAGTTTCTTGCATTGAAAAAGCAAGACCAAAGATTAAAAGTATAAGAAATAAGAAGATAAACACTATTAAACAGGCAAAGAGGAGAGGGACTATCATCAGAACAATGATGAAATCAGGCATACACATTCTTTATCATACTGGCATTGTTGCAAAGGGAATAATATCTTGAACTGATCAGACTTTTATTTATTTATATTTGTACCAAATACATATCCTAATGTTTTGTCTTTCTTCTCTGTAGAGTTCCTCCAGAGAACCTGAGATTTTAGGGAGTTCTACTAATGTGCATGTTACAAAGAGGCCTTTATTAGAGAGGACATGAATGGA
>NW_011888783.1:24347147-24374174 GCF_000151845.1 Pteropus vampyrus | reverse complement strand
TCTCTGTAGAGTTCCTCCAGAGAACCTGAGATTTTAGGGAGTTCTACTAATGTGCATGTTACAAAGAGGCCTTTATTAGAGAGGACATGAATGGAGTTCTGAAAGAGACTACAAAAGCCCTACCCTGCACTCTGGCATAATGGGGAGCTTTATAGAGAAGGAACACTGTCTTTGGGGTATGAAGGACAGTTTAATACAACATCTATTGCAAGGGAACAAAGGAGTTATGTAGCTCACAAATTAGGGTATTCACATCCAGATATATTAGTGGTGGAGTGTAGAGACTTGGAATTCAGTGTAAAATGATCTTGTCATCCAACACAGCACACTGTGGAATGTGGCATTCCTTAGATGTTAAGTTGTATAGTCATCAAAATAGATTGTACCAGTCACAAATAACTGACACTCTGTGACTCTATAGTGATTAGCTCCCAAAGATAGTAATTCTTAGTGGCACTAAAAATAAGATGAGACATCTATGATTAAGCAGGAAATGACAAATGCAATTCAAGATACTATATATTCCGGTTGTCTTAAGTCTCTCAGTGAAAATTAATTGAGGATAATATTTTTAAGAGGCATAAGGGGCATAGCACATACCACACAGAGCCCATGATTAATTGTTACAGTTTAAGTCTCCATTTCAGAGAGACAGTCAAATCTCAACTCTATTTTTTTTGATATGCCACGAGGTGGTGGAAAGGGTGGAAATTGAACAGAGTCAAGAACTCAGCACCATGCTATAGGGGCTCCTTGTCTAGTGGACAGGCCAATAAGCAAACTACAGTAATAGTGTTTCTGTTCACCATTAAAAATTAGTAAGGTCATGGCTAGTTCTATGCTGCTAAATCAATTAGATTTACTTTCAAAACTTGATTTATTGTGACTGTTGTCAACATTTGACACTGTTGACCATACACTCTCATTCCTTTGGCTTCCTTACACTCAACATTTATAATATTACCCCAACCCACTCCTAGCCATTTTTTTTTATACTCGTTATACTTCTTCTAATACTCGTTTACTTCAACCCACTTCTTAAATATGTCTATTCCTCTTAGATATGTCCTTAACACTTTGTTATTTCCATTCTAAACTTTCTGCTTGGATGATCTCACCTAGTCCTATGACTTTTCCAATATAATGATGAGCCTGACTCTACAACTCCAGCCCTGGCTTCTCTAAGCTCATGCTCATAGAGACAACTCTCTGCTGAAAATCACCTGGATTCCCAAGAACCCAGAATTTTGTGGGTGCGAAGCTGAATTCATATTATCCTCTCCCATTTCCCACATTCAAACTACTCCCTGTATCTTGTGTTTCTTTATCTTAGAATAGCATCATCGCCCAAACTGTTGCTTAAGTCAGACAGTTACGAATCATATTTCTCTCTTGTGTTTTACTACTAATCAGTTACTAAGTCCTATCTTAAATCTGTAAATTTGTCTCCATCTCCATCACCACTCTCTTAGTTCAAGCCACCATCATTAGGATTATTGTAACAGACTTCTACCTGGTGTCCTTACTGCTAGTGATACTTTCATCTAATATTTTCCCTCAGTGTTCTTTCTAAAATATAGGTCTATGACACAGGTGTAATGTATCTATGCAGGCTGAAGGAGGAGGCAGAGAAAACAGAAAACATTTATATCATGTGATATTGTGAATATAGATCTACTATCAAAGCATAATTTAAATAAGATTCTCTGCCTGAATTACTGCAGTAGTACCTAATTAATCTCCCTGTCTCAGTTTTTATTATTTTAAATTCTATTTTTAAGAGAATAGTCAGAGTAATACGATTGATACCTAAATCAGATTGTGTTGTGTCTCTATTCAAAAGCCTCTAAGACTTTCCCATTTCCTTCAAAGTAAAGTCAAACACTTAATGACCAATAAGGACCTACCTGACATAGCTCCTTAGGATGACCTGTCTGATTTCATCCTCTCCCATTCTTTATTTAGGTCACCCCAGATACAACATTTAGAAACACAGTCCAAGAGAATCTAGTAGACTAATGTCAAGGTAATCTTGGGACAACATCCAGGCTCTGCAATTATCTGATTTGAAGACCTAAAGCAAATTATTTTATCTGTCTGAGTATCAGTTTCCTCACCTTTACAACTAAAATAAAATGCCCGCTTCAAAGCACTTTTGTGAGGAAATTAGATATGTAATAAGATATATGCCTGCCATGTAAAAAGTGCTCTAAATTTTTTCTCCATTTAATCACCCTCAAAAACAATTCAAAGAGGACCTCCTACTTTGAACTAACACAATTAATTTTTCCTGAAAACAGAGTCTTTTATTTATTAATTAGAAACTTAACAGTTCATAAAATGTCCTGTAGTAAGAATTGGATTTCAAAATGAATTTTTGTTGTTTGTGTTATTTAATCTTCAGAAAAGTCACCGATTGGCTTCATTTATTTTTACAGTTTAAAAATATATCAAATCCTAATATGACCTATAACTTTGTTACTATTTTCTCTTTTTTAAATTTTCTAAAATATTTTAATATAAGAACAAAATGTTAACATAGCATATTAAATCAATTTGAATTAAATTGAAATTTCCTTAAAAGAGTGGTAAAATATACTCATTACACTATGAAAAATCTCAGTCATTTAAGTTATAGACTTTGTAGCAATGTCATGGGTCTCAAACCACCCATTTGAAGAGAAAGCAGGCAAGTCTGTGTTCAAATCTTAATACCAGTTGTTACTAGCTCTGTGTGACTTTGGGAAGATTATTTAACTACTCTGAGTCTCAATTTCCTATTCCATAAAATGGGATTAATAAAGAGTACTCACCTCGCAGGAGAATTTTGAAGATTAAGCAAGAGATGTAAGTAAGACAACTTATAATGATAACTAATAGTAGCAGAGGTAAGGGCAATAATCATAGCCATAGCAATAATATTAGTCTCCTTAAAATAAGACTAGGATTCTGGAAAAAGATGTTGAATAATCTTGAAAACTTTTTGTTATAATTGTTCTCTCTGTTCTCTTAAGAGAAAAACCAAACATTTCTTTACCTTCTTATTTTTATCATTTTCTTAACAGAAAAAAAAAAAATGGTAAGAATATGCTGCCCAAGGTTTTCCAAAAAATAGAGAAAGATTTAGAGCATTCTGCCATGGAGTGTAAAGCTATGAAACATTGTATTTATTTGGTAAATAGTGAAGAAAAATGATAGATAAATCAAACTATAAAAACCACGCTGTGAGCAGTAGTATTTTCCCCAAGAGACAGTAAAGTATAAAACAGAAAAAGAAAATTATAAATTAAGCCTCAGCTGAGATAAGTATGTATAAAGCCTAATCAAAGAATTTACACTTTCTCCATTCTATTTGTGCATGGACTTCTTCATATCTTAACTTTTCAGTTCATGAGGCTAATTGCATTGTAGAAAAATATTTTTCTAGCAAAATAGACTATTAGAAAATTAAAACCATCTTGGGGAAAGGGACAGGATGTTCAGGAAAAAAAATGCGCAGAATGTGAGGTTGACACAACTTTTCTGTTCAATCTTTAAAGCTAGAGACACTATCATACAAAAATGCATTTCCAATCTCTTAAAGAGGATATGCAGCCATTAATATAGTAAATTAAGAATGGAGCTATATTTTAATAACGTACTCTGTATTTTGCTTGAATTTTACCAAATGTGTTACCATATTTTACTACCAGATCACATAGTTCTTACACATGAATCGAGCTTTAAATGTATTTTTGATAGAGTCAGGGAATCAGTGTGAATAAGACTGTGTTTTATAATAGTCAGAGGATAACACTCAGGCCTTTTCAGTCAGGTTTTTCTGGCTGAGATTCACTGTCATATGAAGGAAGCAGTTATAGAAAGACATGGTTATAAAAGATATAGGTTCCATTCTTAGTTCTAACACTAGCTATGTGCACCAAACAAAAATAAAAACAAAAACAAAACACACACACACACACACGCACACACACAAACCTATTTATTGAACACCTATTATGTGCTCTGGTGTCCAATAGAGGTAGAGGTCAGAGGAAAAAATAAATGTCATATGTTCCCTGACCTCAATACCACAATACAATGGAGAGACACACATAAAGGTAAATGTGTCTTTTTACTCATTTATATTATACAAATTTATTAAAACCTCTTATGCACTAGGCACTATTCTAGACAATGTGGAGAGAACACTGAACAAAATACTTACCTGCACACACATACATACATACAATTAAAACCTGACCTCATTGACCCCAGTGAGCAGAAAAAGACAAAAACCAAAATATATAAGTATGATATATAGTATGTTATATGTTATATGTTCTATAGAGCATATAATGCAAAGAAGGAAGATGAAAGTTCGACTTTTAAATATATTGATCTCATAAGACTTTACTGATAAGATGACTCTTGCAGAGACCTAGAAAAGGTGAGAGAAAACTCAGGCAGATATTTGTGGGAAAGAATAACTACAAAAGCCCTGGGGCAGGAGCATATTTGATGTGTGTGAGAAGCAGCAGAAAGGTCTTATACCCAAACCAGAGTGAGTAAGGAAATGAGACTGGAGAGATGGAAGAGAGGCCAGATTGTTCAGGACCCTAGAGACAAGTTTGGGAACAAATCTCACTTGATATTACAGGGACATGGTGTTGAAATTACAGGGACATGGTGTTGAAGATGAAGTGTAGAGAGAGAAGGGCAGAAAAAGGGAGATTTGAAAGGCACTCTTGCAACAATCTATGGGAGAGATAACAATAGCTGATAGAAATGGAAGTTATAAGAAGTTAACTGATTCTGGGTATATTTTGAAAATAGAGATGACTGATTGCATTTACTGATGCATAGGAAGAATCACTGTAATATCATGTTTATTGTGTTATGAAGCTGGATCTTTTTCTTTCTTTTTATTGCCTCTAAATATGTATACATTACAGATTAATTTCGTCTAAGAGTTAGGAAAAATTTCACAGGAAAAATGGCATTTGACATTGAATTGGATTTTAAAGAATGACTAAAATTTTTCTGGCTGAGAGAAAGGGAAAAGATACTTGAACTTAGTAAATCACTGGAAACTTTAATGAAATAAGTGCCAACGCGGGTGGAGCACGTTATATTTATAAAGCATGTGAGAGTGTTGTTTTATCAGGCCATCAACCAACAAGGCCTGATATGAGAAGTATGAGTGGCTATATGTACACATGTGGGCTTGAGCTAAGAGCTTTTGGTTACCTGATGCAGAAAACTAAATTCAAATGGTTTTAGTTAAAACAAGAAGGGATGCAAGCATGGCTGTATCCAGGACCAAAGAATAAAGATGTTTTTAAAGTTTGCTATATTATTCTCCATTCCTCAGCTCTGCTTTTCTCTCCATGTTGCCTTTATTCTGCTTGACAGGCTCTTTTCATGAGGCAGTAAAATGACTGCCAATAATTTCAGCATAAAAAAAAATTTGTTTCTCTCACACCCAAATACTTGCCACCAATGGAAAAATTCCTGTTCGTAGAAGCAACAGGATTTAACCCTGCATCCTGTGCCTATCTCTGTGCTTCACATACATGCTATGGAATGGTAGAGAGATGATTGATTTCCTAAGGGAAAATGGAAGCACTGGGAAGATAAAGCAATAGATGAACACTGCAGCTGGCAAAGCAGGTTGGGTAATAAGATAAAGGGTCTGACAAGCCAAGTAAAGAACTCTGTATGTTGCCCAAAAAACAACCTCTAGATTTTAGGCCAAGAATTAGCATGATCAAGTATACATTTCTAAAAATCAGTGATAATAAAGAGAATAGATTGAGTTAGGAAAAAGCTAGACTCAGTGTGATAGGTTGCATTATTGGCCCCAATTCTTAATTTATCTCTGTATCGATACTATTTGCTATATGACAAAAGAAGCAAAGTATATTTCCCCACTCTTTGACTTAGAGTACAAGTCAACATGACTTTTTTTAGCAATAAAATAAGGTATAAGTAATGTGCCAGTTCCCAGCCTGGGACTTGAGAAGCCTTTAGAGTTTCTGCTTCTGTTCACATGGCCCTGCAATTGCCAAGCCAATAGATGTCAATTATGTTCAGTTGATTGATGGTGCTATTAATTTAACTATGTCCTGAAAGATGTTCTGCCTGCTGTATCTGTTCCTTCTCCAACTATGATATTGGATTCATCTATTTCTTCTTGCAGTTCTATCAATTTTTTACTCACATATTTTGATATTCTGTCATTAAACACATACAGGTTAAGGATTGTGATGTCTCCTTTGAGAATTGATTCTTTTATCATATGTAATGATCATCTTTATCCTTGATAACTTTCCTTAGTCAGAGATCTGTTCTGTCTGAAATTAATATAGCTCATCATGTTTTCTTTTGATTTAGTGTTAGGAAATGGTTACATACTAAAACTTTGTGTTCCTCCCAAATTTATTTGTGGAAGCCTTAACTCCCAGTGTGATGTCATTTACAAATGGGGCTTTAGGGAAGTAATTAGGGTTAGATGAGTTCATGAATGTGGGCCCCTGTTAATGGGTGCTTTTATAAGAAGAGACACCAGAGAGCTTGCACTCTCTCTCTGTCCGCATGTGTGCATAAAGAAGAGGACATATGAGCACACAGTGAGATGGCAGTCACCTACAGGCCAAGAGAAGAGACTTACAATGGAAACTTACTTTGCTAGCACCTTAATCTTGGACTTCCTAGCCTCCAGAACTATGAGAAATAAAATTTTCTGGTTTAAGCTACCCACTCTACGGTACTTTGATATGGTAGCTCAAGCAGACAAATACGCATGATAGAGCTATCTCCATCTCTTTACTTTTAATCTATATGTATCTTTTTATTTAAGGTGGGTTTCTTGTGCACAACATATAGTTGAGTTTTGTGTTTTGATCCATTCTGACAGCCTTGGTCTTTTAATTGGTATATTTATACCATTGAAATATAAAGTGATTATTGATGTATTCGGAATGATATTTACCTATATGTTTCCGTTTTCTAGTCATTGCCCTTGTTCTTTGTTCCTATTTTTGTCTTCGTCTATTTTTTTGCCTTCGTCTATTTTTTTGCCTTTTTTGGTTTTAATTAAGCATTTTATACAATTTCATTTTCTCTTTTCTTAGCATATTGGTTAACATTTTTAGTGGTTGTCCTAGTGTTTGCAGTATACATTTACAACTAATCCAAGTCCGATTTCAAACAACACTGTACCATTTCACACACATTGCAAGTACCTTATGATAATAAAATAATCTTAATTCCTCTCCTGTCTTTTGTATCATTATTATCATTCATTTCACTTGTACTTAAGCATACATAATTGAATAATTGTTATTCTTATTATTTAGAAAAAAAACTGTTATCTGTTCAATCAATTAAGACAAAGAAAAAATAACTTTTTATCTTCACTTTTTCTTCTCTGAAGCTCTTTCTTTACGTAGATTCATGTTTCTGAACTCTATCATTTTCCTTCTCTCCAAAGAACTTTTTTTTTTTTTTTAATATTTCTTTCAAGGCAGGTCTACTAGAAATAAATTTCCTCAATTTTTGTTTGCCTGATGAAATCTTTATTTCTCCACTTCTGACAGATAATTTTGCAAGGTACAGAATTACAGGGAGTTTTTTTTCTCTTAATATCGTAAATATTTTGCTCCGTTTTCTTTTGGCTTGCAATGTTTCTGAGGAGCAGTTGGATGTAACTCTTACCTTTGTTCCTCTACAGATAAAGTGTTTTCTTCCTCTGGCTTTGTTTGAGATAATTTTTTCCCTGTAATTTTCTGAACTTTGAATATGCTATGCTTACAAGTAGTTTTTGTTGTTTTGTTTTGTTTTGTTTGCATTTATATTGTTTGATGTTTTCTGAGCTTCTTGCATCTGACATTGATTTTGAGAAATTCTCAGACATTATTGCTTTATATATTGTTCTGTTCCTTTCTCAATTTTTCTGGTATTCCCTTTAATATATGTTTTATCTTTTGTAGTTATCCACAGTTCTTGGATAGTCTGGTCTATATTTTTAGTCTTTTTTTTCTCTCTCTTTTTATTAATTTTGGAAGGTCATATTGATATATCCTCAAAGATTCTTTTTTTAGCTGTGTCTTAGTAATGAGTTCATCAAAGGCATTTTTCATTTCTGATATAGTATTTTTGATCTGTACAATTCTTTTTTTTTGTTTTTGTTTTCATAGAATTTTAACCTCTCTATTTATATTGCCCATCTGTTCTTGCATATGTCTACATTATCCACAAGAGCCCTAAGTATATTAATTATAGTTGTTTTAAATTCCCAGTTTGATAATTCCAACATCCTTGCCATATCTGAATCTAGTTGTGGTTCTTGCTCTATTTGTTCGCAATGTTATTTTACCTATTAGTATGCCTTGTAATCTTTTTTTTTTTTTTGATAGTTATACATGTTATACTGAGTGAAAAGAACTGAAGTAAAGAGACCTTGAGTAATGTGTTAGTAAAGAAGGTGGGGCAGAAGAAGCACTCTACAGTCATGATTAGGTAGGTCTCAGTTTTAGTAAGTGCCTCTGGACTGTGACTTTCATAAGTGTTTCTCAGGTTTTCACCTTTCTAAATGGGACAGGATGCTGTTTTCTTTTTCCCATGTGGAAGGCTAAAGAGGGTTGGAATTGAGAATTTCTTCCTCCCACTTGGATAGCTAAAATAGCTAAGGTTGGATATTTTTCTCCCCAAGTCAATTAGGCTCTGGTGAAACCCCAATAGTTTGGTGTATGGTAAATAGTTTCTCTTCAGGGAAGGCCTTGCTAAGAACAGAATGCTCTAGTGAATTTCAGTATGGTTCCTTTCTCCTCCTCTGCCAGAAACATGGGGGGATTTTTCTCCAGTATTCAAAACTTGTGGTGGTAAAATTCACCAAAGTGCTGTATCTCTTTTAAGACTGGGCCTCTTGGAGTTTTTAATCCTCAGATTTATCCACTTTAAGGCTCTAGCAATTTGTCAATCACAGTTCAGAAATCCTACCATGGCACTGGTTCTCATGAAGATTTCTGCTCGGGTGTAGGTTGTGAGTCTCTGTATTCACTTGTCTGTTTCTTCAATTTTGAGGGGCAGTTGTTTGCCCTGTGACCTCATTTTTCTGAAGCATATAGAGAGAACTGTTGATTTTTCAGTTTGTTCAGCGTTTTCCTTAGTACAGAGTGATGATTTCCAAACTCCTTACGTGCTGGAACCAAAACCCAAAGTCAAACGTGACTTTTTAAATAAATTTCTAGAACTAACTGTTCTGTTATTTTTATCAAAATAGATATAGACAAAAATATGCACTACTGTGTTTTCTTTTATTTCAATTTCACCTAGCAGAAGTATGAATATATATTAGAACTTATTGTAGATAATTTAGACTGATAGCTATACATTTATAATGCTAATCTTAGATGTAAAACAAATCATATCATCATGATATTATATTTATTTACCACCAGTCAGGCTTTTTAGTTGTAAACAATAGAAAATTTCCCTGGTTAACTTAAACAGAAAATGCATTTATTGTAAGGGAATGCATTACCATACATGATAACCAGAAAGGCTGAACACAAGGGCTGGCAAGGATCCCAAGAAGGAGAAACACAGCCAAAATTCTCTATTTCTATATAAGATGTCACCTAAATACACCTAACAACACCAGAGAGATCATACTGTTAAATCCTCAACTCCACTAGCTTTGCTATAAAAATAACCTTAAATCAGATCTATTTCTTATGTCTCATCTCCTCCTAATTCAGACTCTGAAGTAGAAGCTCCTAACTAGACAACATGTAGGTCACTTGCTCTCCTCTCCAGGGGTGCATAGAGGTGAATTCTTTGCCAGTACTTTCCCCAGGATCACCACTGGCTTTCCACATATCTTATGATCTCCTCCTGACCCAATTAGAAAGATGTTCAGAAGCTAAGCAGCACAGCCAAAACAACAAATGTCTCTGCATCTTTTTGTTCAGATGTACAAAAAATGGCTGTTGATTTTTTCCCACTTTTTATTTGACTATGAGAAAATTAGTAGGCTCTTCTAGTCTAAATAAATTAGGTGCTGAAATGTATATAGAGTCCCCTCCTGGCTTAGAGTTTAACACACATAGTAGGCATTTAATAAATGTTTGCTGAATTGAGTTCTAGATAAAGAGAGGCAGTATAGCAAATAATGAAAAATATTGCATACTATGGACTCCATTTACATTTTCCATTGGAAAGCACTGTGTGATTTTTATAGCAAATTTACTCCTGGTTATATTAAACTAATAATAAACATATTATAAAACAAATATTAAAAAATAAAACTAATAATTCCTTGAGCCCATATCACTAGTTGGGGAAAGTAGCTCAGATACCTGCTGGGTTTCATTAACCCTCTATGTAATCAAATACTGGTTAACCGAAGATTAAGGGCATTTATTAGTGTAGTTTGTTGGAAGTATATCTAAAGTCAGAGATTTGGGCACAACTTTAAAGTTGCTTATCATAAGCTTTTTAGAAATTATCTGAACCTGTTCGGTCAGAAAATTGGGCTGTAAATCCCATGATACTAAATATTTCTTGTAAGATATCAAAAATGAATAGGTTTAAATTGGGTTGGAAATTCCACAAGAGCAGCACTTTTTATAGTAGCACTGTATTTCTGACTGACACCTGTCCTGATCCCAGGCCATGCATACAAACTTCATGAAATGTGCAGCATTGAATGAATTACTAAACTTTTTTGAACATTGAAAAAAGACAAAAATAAGAAAATGATTTGAGAGAGTTAAAAGTTTAAAGATTCCTTTATTCAAGCCAAATTGTTCGACCCTTATCATAATATAATCACATAGTTTAAAAACCTCGGATAAATAAGCTATCCATGTAAATAACCTTGTTACTTCAGTTTTCACGTGTTCTTTTCCTGTGCCAGTATACCATATAGCACTTACATCTCTGTCTATTTCTGCTATGGGCTACAAACTATACAGCAGCAGAGTCTCAAGACTGCCAAGCATTGTGGGAAAGGTATTATTCACATAGAAGAAAAGCACAGAGGCTGGTATCTGTTCTCTTGATGTTCACCTTCAAAAGTTCTACAGATTGTCCTGCTTACACACCCAGTCCCTATCATAAGGGCAGCTGCCTGATTTTTGGCTAAAGAGTCATTTGAAGAACAGATCGCTGAAAGATGGTTTGGGCTGTAAATTAATATGTCTGTGCATTACCAGGGTCTTTCTTGCATTCATCATTTTTATCTGGGATTAAAATTAAAAACAATTTCCAAAAGAGTAAGAAATAAAAACTCCTATTCTTCATTAAATTCATTTAATTATAGGATAGTGATTATTTCTGGTAGAAGAAAATATTTGAACATTAGAGGAGTATGAGTTGAGAATATTCTAACAAAAGAAGAAAGGAGGGATTAATTAATCTAAGAATAGCTACATTTCAAAAAGAAGAGAAATTGTACATTATTTCTTTCATGTAAACTGGCTAGTTAGTTGTGAAACAAGTAAGTAAAATAAATGAGAAGCATCCAGTAATTTGTATTGAGCAACTATTTTCTGCCAAGTGCACGTGTTATGTGATGATGCTACTCAGATGAAAAATAAATATCCCCAATCCTCAAGAGTGTACTTTTTAGTATAAGAAGACAGAAATGCAAACAGATAAATTAAACATACTACATTCGAAAGAATATTATTATCTTTTATGGGAGGTGTGAAATATTTTTAAGGCTTAGGTTATTCAGAATCTTGTATTTTAATATTTCTATAGATTTAGCCAAGTGAGTATCATTTTATTTGATTTAACATTAGAGGGGGAAAAAAAATCAAACTCTACAAATCTGGGCTCCATGCCATGTATATAGTGTTTATTTTTTAACTTAAAAACCAAATGAGAAATTATATTCTCCTCACATTTCATAAATCTTTTAAGTAATGACTAGATTGAATTTTCATATCTTTAAAGAATAACAACAGTTTTGTTGGTAATAGACAGCTGACTAAGATGAAATCGAGTCCTTGCCTGGGAGACTCTATCAATAAAGAGAAAATGAAAGACACTAAGAAAAGGTGTACAACTCACATTTTGGGAAAGTAGCTGTTGTTAGTTTCAATTTTCTTCAATTAGGATGGATGTTAGTAAGGATGTTAACCCTGTCATTCTGGCTTAAGTCCAACTTGGGTAATTACATTCTGCCTACTTAAATTCTCTTTGGGCCCAAAGAGACCCTTCTCACTCACCTCACACTCTTTCCTGATGTTGTTGTGCACAGCTAAGCAGAGGCCACATTTAACCCTGGGAATGGCAGCATCTCTGTGATGAAAACTTGATCCTTCTGCATAGTATCAGTATAAATGTACTTTTGGGGTAAAGGTTTTAGAATATGTATTATATTAAAGCAAGGAAGGCATATGGCATTCTTAACTAAAGATACTTTAAAAAAAAAAATCCAGTAGAAGGAATTGTCTCTGACAAGGTCTCTGCGATAATGGGAGATTTTTTTAGCTTGCCCTGGCTGCAAATGTAAGATCATTATCGTTAGATCTTTAAAATACCAACAAGCAAAATATGAAGAGATTTAAAGTCACCTTTAAAATCACCCCAAAAGTTCAGTCTCAATTATCTACAATCAATGTCATTCTCCTTGGCTAGAAATTGGTACTAGAGAATAAATTCCAAGAAGAGGAAAATTTAAAAGTACAATTGATGCTGACAGTTTATCAATGGAGTGCATTTCTAAGTCTTGCTCATCTATGCACCAAACCTATGTTTATTTCTCTGCTCTTGCTTTGCACTTTTGCCACATTTTTATAGGGACATTAGATATTGCTCAAGAGTAACCTTTACTATAAGTACTTCAAACTTTTTCTGTGCAAATTCATTTGGAAATATGCATTGGGCTCCATGCACTGGAAAATGACAAAAATTTTTACAAACATTTAAAAGTTCTCATGGAAATCTCCTCTCTGTAACACTTATGAATAAAGCCACTGAAGGTTTGTATTTCTTAAGAGATTTAATTTTAAAGTAATGGTATATATACATTATACCTATGTATTTTAGCTATGATAAAACTACCCATACAAAATGAATATCGATTTTAAGACATATTAAGTAAAAAATTGAAAAAAATTAACAAGAAAATATAACAAAACACTTAACAAGAAAAAATAACAAAACTCTGATTGATAATTGGACAAAGAATAGGTACAAGTGATCTATAAAGACAAAAAGAGCACAGGCAATTAATGAAAGCAAAAAAACTGTCAACAGTATCGATAAGGTATAATTAAGTAAACACTAGTACATCATTGGTACAAACACTAATACATTCTAAATGGAATATAAATTGGTACAATGTATTTGGAAAGCAATTCGGTAATATTTATCAAGAGCCTTAAAAGAGTCCTATTTCTAGTAATTTCATCTCTAGGAGTCTATTTTAGGAAAACAATCCTTTAAACAGATAAAGCTTTATGGACAAAAATGTTTATTATAGCAAAACATAAATTTACAATCGACCAATAAGTAAAGTGAACACTAATTGTACAACAATGTCCCTGAGAAAGCTTACATTTCAGATGAAGAAATAATAAATAACGAACATGATATATAGTTATTTATACAGTATATTAGATGGTGATTGAGGAAGAAAAAAGAAATAGAGCAAGGTAAGAAGGAATGGAAATATTAACTAGGAGCAGGCTATAGTATTAAGTAGGGTAGTCAGAGTAGGCCTCTGTCAATGGGAGATATTTGAGCAAAGCTTGATTGATGTAAGAAGGTTAGCCACAGAAATACTCATGGAAAGAAAATTCTAGGCTAGAGGTAGTACTATAGAAAAGATCCTAAGGTAAGAACTTGTCTGTCATGTTTAAGAAACAGTATAAAAGTCAGTATGATCCAAGCAGAATGAGCAAAGGGTAGAAGAGTAGTGCATGGCGTTCTGAGAGGCAAAAGACAGCCAGAGCATGGGGCCTTTGAGCTAGTGTAATGAATCAAACTTTTACTTAGAATGAGATGGGGAGCTGCAGATATGAGTTGTACACAGAGAAATGGTCTAACATATTTTAACAGTATCAGTCTAGCTGATATAATGAGAATAAACTATGAGGACCAGAATAGAAGCAGAGAGGCCTATAAAATAAGCTGTTATGGTTATACAGACAAGAGATAATGGTGGTTTGGATCAGGGTGCTAGGAGAGAAAGTAATGAGAAGTTATAAGATTATGAAAATATTTTGAAGAAAGGGTCAACAGGATTTTCTAACAAATTGGATATACAAAGTAAAGGAAAGAGAATAGTCATAGATGACTCAGGTTTTTGGCCTGAGGAACTAGAAGGGCGGAGTTGAGATTGACCAAGCTCAGGAAGGCAGAAAGAACTGGTTGAAAGGTGAGAGATTTCAGAAATTTCATTTCAAGAATGTTGAATTGAGTTGTCTATTAGACATGGACAGAGAGACACTGGTTATATGAGTCTGGACGCCAGGGCAGAGATCTAGATTGGATATACAAAATTGAGAGTAATTAAAAAACAAAAAACTGGGGAATTAGCTTTTGGTTAGTATGTAAAAAGTGATGACTCTGGAAGAGATCACCAGGAAACTAAATGTAAATAGGAGAGCAGTACAAGGACAGAACTCTGGGATTCTCTAACATTAAGAGTTTCACTAGAAAAGATGAATCAGAAAGAAGTAATCAAGGAGATAGGAGGGAAAAAAAATATGACGTTCCTAAATTTGAATGAGAAAAGTAAATTTAAAAAGAAGTGGTGATCAATAGTATTATGTGATGCTGATAATCAAGATGAAGACCAAGAATTGATCATGGCTTTTAATTTCACGGAAGTCACTGGCAACTGAGATGAAACAGTTTTTATGAAGTGATGGGAATAAAATCTTTCTTGGACTAGGTTTAATATAGTATGGTTAGAGGAACTGCACCATTTCTAGCAAAGATAATCACTTCGAGAATTAAAAAATAATACTTTTGTATTTATTGTCTGTTACTACCTCTGGTAGTTACTTTCTTCCAATTTATGTATTCCCACTTCAGCTATATTCAACTTTATTTACCTCTAGCATAAAAGTATATAAGAAATTCTGTCTAAATTTCACACGCTATGGTTCGTATTTACTGCAGAGCTACTCATATGTGCTTAATCAGCATTATTATTAGAAGAAAAACAAACCTAAAATTGGCCTAGTCCATTCATAAAGTTTGAAGCATTTAATTATTCTATTTGAAATATGCTGAAATCCTATTTCAACTCTGAGCTCAACCTGGCATTAGCTTTGGTATTAGGACTTACTTCTTAGGTTTTATGTCCATGGAGGACACTGTGTAGCTGGAGAAGGTTCAGAGTCTGTCCTGGGTATTCAGGGATCATCAGGCCATCACAGATGGTATATGAGATGGTATGGGAGGCAGTTCCTTTCCCGTTCTCAAAAGTTAACTCCCTTAGGAATGATGTTATCACCTCAAACATTTCCCACCTAACATCCTACCAATACTTTAACACTTTGACAAAGAAAACCAAAGGAGGATATAGGTTCTATTCTTAAAAGCAAGACAGGTATTGTTGGGGAAGGTCAGAGTAAAGTAGAAGAAAAAGAAGGAGAAAATAAAGAGAACAAATTAAGAATACTAAAAAAAAATGAAAATATTCAATTAGCAAAA
Source organism: Pteropus vampyrus (assembly GCF_000151845.1). Classification (NCBI taxonomy): domain Eukaryota; kingdom Metazoa; phylum Chordata; class Mammalia; order Chiroptera; family Pteropodidae; genus Pteropus; species Pteropus vampyrus. The sequence continues at coordinate 24,358,511 of NW_011888783.1, read as the reverse complement.
TCACATGTGATCAATCCCCTTGAAATGAGCTTATATACCATCATTGGAACTCCTACTCTCTTCATAGCCCCCAGCTTGCCTCCCTAAGTGTATCTGAATAATCCCACAAGCATGATATAATCTTTATTTACTTATGTTCAACTTTATTATAAAAGATATTTGAGGCTCCCTAAAGAAACACTATAACACCAAGATGGAAAACAAAACAAAAGACATGAAACAAACAAACAAACAAAAACCCTACAAATATAAAGATACTAGGGCAAGAGGGAAACCATTCAAATCATAAGTATTCCAATTAGAAGTGCTTCATGTGCCACAAACTGTGTTACACATTATAAATGATCTCATTTAATCTTCATAGTAACTCTTAAGAAAGTATTTTTAGTTACTTGCCTAAGGTCACAGGGCTAGTAATTACCAAGAGCTGGGATTCCAGTCCCAGGTTGGCTCCAAAGGTGATTCTTTTAATCATCTAAAGATAATGGGAATAAAATCTACATGATAAACCCTTATGCAGTTAAAAGGGGTAAAAGAAAAGGGGGTGAGCTTATGTTTGTACTAAGATCTTCAGTGGCCCAAGTGAAGAGGAAAACAGAATAGTTATAAGATGTTTGTACAGATAAAACAAACAAAACTTTCCCTTAGGAAAAGCAAAATCTCCACTCCTCCCACTGCACCCAACATATATATATATCTTCACATACTCATGAAAAGGATATGTACACTATAATAGATTCTATCCTTGATGACATGCTATAATAAATACAATATCAAGTTTTGTACAACTTTTATTCATCAGGTCTTTTGATGCAAACCAATATGAAAATTTAAAATAGAATCCTTTACTACCATTTCAGGTTAAGCAGATGCAGAGAGGGAATCCAAGACAGTTGCACAGCTCTCTGATGGTCTGGCTAGATCCAAAGGTAACATTTAGGGTATTTAGGATATCTAAAGAAGTGGTTTTCAATTGGTGACAAATCATCACCTTCTTGCTCTCTACCAGATAGAAGCTCTGGATGGGAGCATGAATTGTGAAACAAATTCAAAATTTAAGTATTTTTAATAATTATAAATTAAAATATTCTTATTAGTGTTATAATACAATATCTGTAGATAGTAAAGCACAACTTCTTGATTGGTGAGAATATGCAGAAAATAGTTACACTCCATAGACAAGCCTTTGAGAGCATACGTTTTAAAAAGGTTGTGAAACACTGATTTTGATGAATAGATCACATATTCCTTGCGCAATGCGCATTGAAGCAAATTTGAGACCATATTCTAGCAAGAAGTCAGAGTGCTGAAATTTTCTATTACTGGTTAAGGGGAGATATATATGCTTTAATAATTAAATAAGCCAAAATAAAGATTTTTTCTTTCATGACAGTAAGTCTAAGCGGGACAAATCTTAACAGATGATCACTCACATTTACATAGAATTTGGCCACAGGAATGCCTATTAACAACAATAAAAAATTTTGTAAATAGCCCTGGGCCCATTTTATAATGTGATCATTTGCACTCTCGCATAGTTCTCTTTTAAGATTAACATTCTGAAGAGAATACTCTTATTTGGTGAGTAGTTCTATTTGATCATCATTTGGGAGCTTGATTATTTAAAGAATACTCAAATTTTATAAGAATTTAGTAGACAGATAAGGTCTCATTGTCAGTTAAAATTACACTCTTCCCTAACCCTTCTCTAAACAGAATTTTTTCTAAGATAATAAATAAGATAATAAGTCTTATTATCTTTACTGTGTTTGGCAGACAATGTGGTCTCCCAATCTGTACAGTAGATAGAAAGAAATCTGGCCAACTTGAGCAAGGCATGATAACTTTGAATAAAATTTTTATGTCTTCTCACAAACATGGATAACTTAAAGAGAAAGTTTAATCATTACATTAGTTTAGTTAAAATAACAGTAGCTCAGTCTGCTGAGATCTAAGCCAAAACACATTTTTTCTTGGTTCTGATAGTGGTAAACAAACAGTTGCCATGTACCTACAAATACTTAAAAATACGCAAACAAAAGAATGCTTGGAAAGCTAAGTGATTTCAGTCCTAACTCTTTTTTCGAAGGATATATTTCCAGCTCAGAATCACAAGGCCAGTTTTCTCTGTAAACTTTATTCTTGCTTTCTCAATCTTCACCCATGGTTCCTAAGTCCAAATCTCAGTTTGGTTTCCTGGTGGGATATTATCGTTTTGTTGTTTTCTGCAGTGAAAATTATATAAGAAAACCACCAGGGTGAATGAATGGTTAGGTGGATATCACTGAACAAGGTCTCCCAGATCCTACACTTCCCAGTGACTTCCTCAGCTATTAGCGGTTGTTCCTGCTACTCACACATTTCGACAGCTTCCTATGCACTCACAGTTTCTACAAATAATGGCAGCCTTCACAGAATTCTGAATAGCTCCAGGTATCCTTCACTATGTAAAATAGACGTTAGCCTCCTCAATACTTAAAAATTTAGAAATAATTCTTGACTTTTATTTAATGAACAGTTTAATAACAGTTTATATTTTACCAAGAACTTCCGGAGCAACACCAATGTCATATAGTCTTTATATAAATAAAATCATGGTACTTTAGATTTATTAAATGGACACGGGTTTCTATCAACCGCAGAGAGAAATTTCTAGGTATTCTCCTGGACGTGTTGATGTTGTTGTTTGAGGCAGACTAAACTGACATTTCCATGTATACTTCTTGGCAATGATCAAATACAAGTATCTAAACCATACTTCTTCCTCTGTCTTGCCAGTTGTAAATTAAGACCATGAAATACCCCTCAGCCAATTATAGGTCACCAAGCTAGATTAACGCCAAATTAATAGTTACTCTACACACACACACACACACACACACACACACACACACACACACACACACAATTTTCTTGCTAAATATAATTGCTCCTTTTTGTGTCACATGAGTTTGTAACATAAGCTTAATTTTAATATCCATAAAAAAATATGTTCTTTCTGTGTTTTTATCCCAATGAAGTATTCTTAAGGTCTATTATTTTGCATTATCTTATAATTTAGAAATGCCTTAAAATATATTATATGGAACACTTGCACACTTCCCAGACTTTAAAAGAAATTAAGCCATATAAGGATTTATTATAGCACGGCTTGATGTCACTGAGATCAGAGGCAAGCTGAAGAACAAACTGAGAAAATAATTTTTTTAGGGAGTTTTTATACCAGCTGTGTTGGCTGATCACAATTCTTGTCCTCATTTCAGACTCCAGTCTGAAAAGGAAAAAGGAAAGACCCATTATGTAGAACAAGGTGACAATTGACTTCTGCAGTGATCGCCAGAATAAGACTTTTCAATCTATTTTCACCTACGGCAGGCCACCTCTGCTATCAATGTGCTCATACAAAGTAAAGAATGCTATCAAATTTTGCAAGTGTAGAATTTAGAGGAAGAACAGAAATGACAAATAATATGCTAATAAAAAATTGAAGCCGTTCAATAATTTGAAAACATACTGAATTAAAATTATTAAGAGAGTTGTCATTTTTATTCCAACACATGGAATAGTCCATGACATAGCAGAGTCAATTTTTCTCTTCACACCTTGCTCTGTGTCTTCCAGGAGTGACCTCTCTCATTTTTCAAGATCCTGCTCAAATGGCTTCTCTTCTCTGCAGGTTTCTTTGAGGACCAATTCTTCTACAGTAAGGCAGACAAAATTGTTCCCCCTTCTATATTTGGACAATACATTACACAAACCTCTATTTAGAACATTTTTTTACACCATGTTATATTCTGCCGCCCACACGAATCAACAGGTTCCCATGTTTGTGAAGTTTCCCACTGTTGTAGTATATATGCACATAGGTAGAGCTTTTGTTTTTTTCCTACTAGGCATAAGGATAGTACTATGTCTTGTTATCTTTAAATCTTCACTGCCCAACAACATTTTAGTATAGGATGGGAGCTCTGTAAACAGTTGTTCCAACGTTCTCCCTTGCTAGTTCTGCTTACAAGAAAAATGACTGCCTTTTCTGAACTGCATTACATATTCAGCATCTTCCCAAAGTATGATACTATACAAACTAAAGATGAACAGTGCCCAAAATGTAGGAATAATGGAGAAAGGGAAAATTTGCTTTGTTCAAAATGTAATGGCTTATTTGTTAAAAATCCATTAAAACAACATGGGTGCTTTGTTTTGTGTCCTGCATTTGTGCAGGCTTTCTAAAGTAGTATTTATTCATTTTATAAGCAATATACTCGAATACTCACCAATTTACAAAGTGATTGAATAAGATCTGAGTTTCAGTCCCTCTCCCAAATTTTTGAATGGAATAGTTTATATGTTTACATTTTATTTTAAAATCACTATTAATTATTGATACCAACTTCGGTATTCCTGATATATTATACAATGATTACAGGTAAGTGTATGTAACTCTTCAAAGATTTAAATAATACTGATGAACTAGCAGATATAGAACATATACCAAGGGACAAATGTGTAATTGCTATTACGTTAAAGTCAGAGGAGAAGACACACATGATAGCCACTTAAAATACTTTCCGTGAGAGTTGTTCTATATAAAACTTTTACACTAAAGTCATTCCCAAATGTTCTTTTAGTAACTGAAAAAATCCATGACATACATGCCCCTATTAGATCCTGCAAGATGACCAGATTAGTTACTAACATAGCTGAAAGTGGTGAACAAAGTAATAAGTGCTTCTACCAATGTAGCATGAACTGAAGTTTAAAGTCTATATTCTGTAATTCTAAAATTATTCAGTCTGTAGATTATAAAGTGGTCCTCAAGATGTAATTCGACCTACTAAACATACTAGAGTAGAATTCAAGACTAACTTTAGTTCTCTGCAGACTTCAAATATTATAGTTTTACTGTACTTTATGGCATGGTAATGTGTATATTTATGTATGTGTATATGTATATATACCTATAAATATGTAATATGTGCATAATAATAGCATATTTTATTATTCAGCCACAGAAAAAGCCTACTTATGTCTGTTCCAGAACAAGTAAAACCAAACAAGTGCTAAGTTCTGGAGCTGAGAAAAAGCTAGAACTCAGTGAGTGTGGGATGAGTTGCAAGAGATGAAGTTAGAAATGGATTCACATAGAAAAAAATGAATTTTATTCTAAAAGTTGTGGATAGCCATTCAATGTATTTAAGTAGAGTATGTGTAGTGTGTTTGTGACAAAATTCGATTTACAATTTTAAAAACTCACTCTGGCTGCTTTATGGAAAATGTTTTGTGGTGAACAAGAATGGAAGCAGAGAGACCATTTAGGTAGTCCTAGTTGTAAAAAGATTTTGTGGTTCAGACTTGGGAGGTGACCACAGAGATATAGAGAAGAGCCTGATTTCTGCAAGATTTTCTAAGTGACCATAGGTTTTTATTTCTCTGAAGCTTTTGAAACTCACAAACAAAAGAAGAGTAACAATAAAAAATGCTAAGAAGCTAAACTTCCTTACAGAAGGTATGTATCAAAGGTTTGGAACATCAAGGAAAGTCCAGACACTATCATACATAGTAGGACTGAAAACTAACTCATGAAAAGTAAATGAAGGTGTCATGAGGGAAAAATGCAAGGGAATTTTGGCCTTTAAAGGCCATGAAATAAAATAAGTAAAACATTTTAGTTTTCGAGAAATATTGCATATGCATGTTTGTGATATTATCACTGCAGTATTCCCTCAATACCCTTTTTTCAGTCAGAATCATTAATATGTTATCAACGTGTCCTCTACAATAGGACACTGTCACTGCTGTGCATATCACTTATTGCTTAAACACTTATATTTGCTACTGAGGAAAACTAGAATCCTAATCACAATGATTCTGACCATTTAAAGCAATGGGCTAAGAATGTCACTCAAAATTGTGACCTCATTACTGGAGATTTTGCTCCCACGTTCAAGAGAAGTTGGGGCTGTGTAGACTAATTTTAAATTTAACAAGCAGGATGACAAGACATCTTTCTAGAGGTTTATATTGGCAATGGGGAGTAAAGAGATGAAAGTTAACATTATTTAGCTCGATTTCAGAAGATATATCAAACTCAGTTACTCAGGGCTGATTATACAGTCAAATAACCAGTGTCTTGGCTTCTATCCCGTCTAAATCCTAAAATTAAAGCACTTTACTAGTCTTTAAAATCTTGGTCTGAACTTCACAATGATGTGTGATCACTCTTTTGGATGAAATGAACAGGGCTCATTCGGGTCACTTAAATAAATTAGAAAATTGTTTTAAGGATATATAGAGAAATAGCAAAAAGTTCCACTGTATGGCTAGGCTTTATGAATATAGGAATGTCTTCAGGGTCCAAATGTAGCTCTAGTTGGATGGTAGCTCTGGTAATTCCGGTAATTCCAAAAATGTGCAAGTGTTTCTCAGAAATGGGCACTCTTGATCCTTACTTTAATTCTCTCTGAGAAAATGACTTGGAGATTCCTCTATTTTGTTTACATTAACACCCACTACCAATTGATTATTTTTCTATATTTCTGGCTAATATTTTTGAAAAGGAGAAAAAACCGGGCCTGATGATCACCATTGCACATGTCTGGGCAGAGCTCACAATCAATGACAAATCATAGTTACTAGCCAGCTCATGGTTTGGCTACTTGGGGTTAGAAATTGACTCTAGCCCAGTTAGCAGCAAGGTCAGGACTTTTGTGGGATCAAGTACAAAGGGAACAATGTCATTTTTCTATCCTTTCCACAATGCAATGCTTCTCATTTCTCCTTTTCTTAGCAGTGTGCCTCTTCAGAATATGCCATTATAGGGTTGACTAAGGGACAGAGGACCAAAAAGCAATTGTATATTCAACATTTACAAATTTGTAAGTTACAAATATTTATACACTTTACTACTGATTAAAACTATTGTAAGAGATTGAGAGAAAAAAGAGATTGTAAAAATCAGATCTATGTTTTTCTTATTGTATTATGGTGATTTTATATAGCTTTATAACGATATTACAATGAGGACTGGCTATTTTGGTAGATATGCTCATGATTAGCTATTCAGATGCTGTTTGAAAATCACGAAGGTTTGGTAGATTCACATATTTTAGATGATATTGGATTTCTAAATACAAAGAATGATTTATAGTTTAAAAATACAGTCAGTCTGTATATAAATTGCATAGCTTTGAAAATTAGAATGAACATTTTCAGTATGCTCTATATAAAAATCCTGGGAATTTTCTAATATTTTCTAAAATTGTGTTTAGTTACTCTTGCCTAATGTTTTATAAAACATTTTGAATATTTTGGATCCACAATGACTCCATTTTGCTGACTAGTGTTTAAGGGAAAATACACAGCTAAGTAAACTGTATCAGTCTGATGGGGGAAAAATACTTCTCTTCAAGCATGAGATCATCTCTTTTCAAAAGGAGCTCAGCTGTTTTAGACAAATAATGATGATGTTAATGCAAATGTATTTAAGAGTTCTATAATCATTTGGCAAGAAGAGGTTCCCACATGGAAAATAGTCATTGGAAATTATGTTATGCCTTCAGTTAAATACAGCATCATTTTCCCAAAGTATTCTCAATAAATATTACTTGTTGATAATGATTTATGAAGTCAACAATATTCATAGTTTTTAAAACACTAGAGAGTCTTATCTAATAACTATGAAATTCTGCCGGCATCATTTTTAAAAACTGAGCTTTAGTTCTGTGATTCTTCAATGCTTCATTCCCCTTCTTGACCTCAGTTTCTTTTTAACATTATTGGCCTTGGTAACATTTTTAATCTTGAGTTTCAGGGACATTGAAAAATACGGAAAGGGTATAGCTAAGAGGTGAGAAGGGCTACTGTATTAATGAAGGAATGAACTTTTTGTATATTATGGTAGAAGGCAGACTAAAAAGGGAGGGGGGTGTGGACGTAAGAAGGAAGCAGATTTCAGATACAGAGAGAAAAGGAACCTTACAATAATTCAAGATAATGAACAACAGACCAGACTGCTTCTTCAAGCACATTCTCCCTACACTAGAATGTTTCATGAAAAGATGGATGACTTTCTCTCAGGGATGGTGCAAAAAGAAATCTTGCATTGGAAAAGAGTTTGGACTATTGGATGGTCTGGTCCTTAATATCCCTCCATCAGAGAATCTACAATTCAATGAAACAGTAGGCACAATCATGTACTTACTCCTGAAAATATCTCCTGATAAACTTATGATTTCTTTCCACATCTTACCTTGAACCTCGAACCTAACTTTCACAAATGAATACAATCTTGTTGGCACTCTGTTTCTTTTAAAAAGTTAAACATCAAAAGTGTCCAAGTTGTTCAGATTCTTTCCCGTTAATAGTTTTCATTCTATAAAAACTATAGAATTTCTACAGCCACACCAGAGTTCATTTTAATTAAATCTAACATAACATTTATAATGTCTTAGAGTAAACACTCTATAAAACATTGATGTGGGGCAGGGAAAACATGATTCAAGCTACAAATTATAACTGACCACACCTCACTAACCAATCTCTTAAGTAATAGCTCGCTAATTGAGCGTCATATCAGCTTTCTGTTTTTCTTTCCTAATAAACATCAAATAGATTCTTCTTAAAGATGATTTCTGCTAGAATTTTTTTTCAACTATGCAACTTCTTTAGCACAAAGTTATTAAGTCTATGACTGCATATGCATGAATGTGTTATAAAATAAATTTGGTAGTTAGCAACTAGCATTTTTAAAATAATCTACAACAGGATAAAAATATAAAATGAAATAAAATAGGCAAGTAAAGAAAGTCTTCGAGCCCAGTGCACATATGAGTATAAATATTTTTGTGAAACTTTTGTGTTAGGTGTGTGGGGGAGTGGTATGGTGTAATGGGTCACAGTACAAAATATGTGGTTTACAAAAACATATCACAGTAAAAATACACTTCTTATTGTGTGTTTGAAAAAAGTAACAGTGGAAAATACACTTCTCGTGGATGGTTGAAAACTTTTGATATTTTCAAGGTCCTGCCACTTAAGAATATGTACATCAATATAAGAAAAAGTGTAGCCCCCATGATGATAACTAAGAGCATGAGGCAAAATAAACATTTGTAGAAGGTTCTCCAGCTAGGTTAGAGGGAAACTTGCTTCAGTATCTAGAGTCATGTCCCTGATTCTACCAGGTAGAAAAAAAGAGGAAAACTGATTTCCTGCTCAGAGTTCTTCACAGGGTAACTCAGCTGGGTGGAGAAGCTTGGCTCCTGCTGTCCATAAATGTTTAGAAGTTTATTATACATAATTATAAAATACACGCGCATTAGGCAGTTTTCTATAATTCATACAATTGTGAACTCAGCTTTTTCTTCTTTCATTCTTACTATATTGCCTGGTATAGAGTTTTGAACACAGTGAGTGAGCAATAAATGCTTTCTGAAGATAAAAATCAGAGGACATTAAAAAGTTTTATAGTGTTAATAATGGCCTTACTGAAAAGTTAATATGTGAAAGTATTCTAGTTTTATATATCTATGTTTCTATGATTTATCACATTAGAATGAACAGCATCAATGTGCTACAGCCTTTCCAAAAATGGAATGATACTCAAAAATGTTCTTTCCCTCACACAATTTTTAAAAGATAGAAAGCCCAAGATAAATTACTGATTTGCTTTAATATTTTGTTTCTGGGGAAAGCATGAAATTCCAATTTCAGAGTATTCCTAAGGAGTTACTTAGATGGGAGTCATGGTGACCACTTATTAATATGTACTCACTATACATTTCCACATCCAGTCATGGATGCTGTTTTCATGGTATTTACAGATCGTTTAGCTTTCTTTAGTACCTCTACCTCATATGACAACATTAAACATAGAGGACAATTCAATTCAGCAAATTTATCATTTATGTCAGCCTCCAGATTAAAAAAAAAAAAGCTTTCTCAGGGAAAATTACTATATCTGCTGTCTAAGCATATCATCAGCCTCTTAAAATTAAGACACAAACAAAAATCTTTGAATTTGGAGTCAGGAATACCCAATCCCTAACCCCTGTTCAGTTATCCAAAGTACTTAGCCTCTGAGCTTTGTTTCCTAATCTAGGAAGTGGGAATGAAATGTTTAATAAATGCATCTTGAGGTTTGTGTGTGTACGTATACAATGGTATATATCTACATGAACAAAGCAAGCAAAAATAAGATACTTTGGGTAGGGAGCAGAGACAATACTTCCTTAAGATCTAACTAGGAAACTCTTGAGTTTTCCATTTGGTTAAAAATTTTGCTCATGTACACCACAAAGATTATGAGTGCATGATAAAGATGCCAAGAAAATTAATCTAGACGCTTTTCTAATCTGCTTAAGAACATCTCCAAGACCAAAATCTTCATCACGTCAATGCAGGTATTAAGCCCATTATGTGTGACATTAAAATTCTCCTAATTCAGTGTGTTAGTATTCAGAGCATGTTCGTATTATTTTTCTCTCTCTCATTTCTTTCATGTTATCATTTATTGTTGTTTGTTGATGTTTCCTCTAAATAAAAATTTGGTTTCCTCCAAAGGGATAAGTTAGCTTTCTTAGGAAAACATGTCACCCACATCATTCACATAAATCTCCAGTGTCTGAGGAACCCGTCAAGAGTTGTACTTTCATCCTTTACTTTGGGAATTAACTGCTATCAGAGGTTGTGTATGGATTGTGCTCCAGAAAACAGATATCCATGCCTACCAGATTTGAAATGTGCTCTAGACTCTTTTAGGGCCAGGAATATACTGATAAGCTTGAGCCTGTAAAAAGCCAGGTTTACACACAGATCAGACATTAAGATCTCCCTAGATAGGCTACACATGGTTCCTGTCCATTTTAGTGGCAGGACGAATGCTAAGGCCATTCATAGACACTACAGCCACCTATGAGTGGATCTTCGGAAATTAGACTAAAGAAGGTCATTTCTTCAAGTAGAAAGGCCTGAAGATAATTTCTAAGGTGTAATTAGCCAGTCTGATTTCTAAAAACAAATAGAATTACTTATATAGAAAGCTATTAGCTATATTTATAAAATACCTCTAATAGATTTTAAGCAAGTTACACTTGGTCACTTGATATACTGACATTAATAAGAAGGAAATAATTAAGAGTCAACTCAAAATTAACAATTGTTGAAGCCTAAACCCATCGTTGCTAATCTATGCTGTAATTACTCGTTTATCTTCTTTTCTTGCACCATGTTATAAAGTCTTCCAGCGGAGACCAAATATCTTTTTTCCTGCATCTGTCACATAGTAGAGATTCAAAAGAGGTTTCAAAAATGTGCTGATGCAACAAAAATAGCAATAAAAAATAGAAATTGGTAGATAGCTGCTAC
>NW_011888783.1:24345361-24346797 GCF_000151845.1 Pteropus vampyrus | reverse complement strand
AGAATAGAAATCATAATTTTCAATTAGTGTAAGCTATTTCCTTTGTAGGAGTAATAGTTATATCATAGTATTTTTAGGAATATTGATTCCACTGCCGTTTATATTAGAAAATAGCTACGTTTATAGTATTGACTAATTGAAATCACACACAAAAAACTGTTAATGAAATGCTTCCATTTTCTCCTACCTTCCAGGAGAAGCAAAATGTTAGAAATTGTCATTGTCCTCTTGCTTAAATTACCCTGCTTTCCACAATAAACATATTGTATGACCTGAAATAATGCTTTTTGTAAAGCTTGTAGAAAACAAAAATAAACACAATCCCTTAATGAACTATTTGAGCTAGGCAATAATCAACAATGGCTATAGCAACCTTTGGTTTAAAAGTTGATCAGAAATTTTGCAATGGACAGTTCAGACTGATCATATCTAAATCCCATGACCAACCTAAATATCTCAAAAAGAGAAACAGATAATCTGTGCTTTCTTGTGTAATATAATAGAAAAAATGTTGCTCCACTTTTACTGTTTCCAGCAAAAATTCAAACCCGAATCTCATCAAATTGAAACAAAAGATCATATTAAACAATATTACTGAGATGTAATCAACACAATCTCATGTGTAGGACATTCTAGTTTCTTCGATTAATGAATTGCGATAAAAAAGAGCAAGAGAAAACTAATGATTTGAAGTGCCTTAGAAACATATGAACCAAATGCAATATTTGAAACTTGTTTGAATTCTGATTTGAACAAACCAAATGAAAAAATATAAATGTGACAATAAGAGAAATTTGGACACTGACTGGATTCTTCGTGGTACTAATATTATTATTTTTTAAGATGTGATAACATTACTATCTTATGTAAAAGAGTTTTTATATTTTATAGGTTTAGACTGAAGTACTTATGGATGAAATGATTTGATATTTAGGGTTTGTTCCAAAGTAATCTAACAGCAATAGCAGTAAAGTAAGTGTGACAGTCGAAAGAAGATTGGCCATGTGTTGATAATTGTTAAATCTGGGTAATTCACACATAGAGGTTTGTTATATGATTCTATTTATTTGTATGGTTATACATGTTTGAATTTTTCACAATTAATTTTATAAAAATAGAATTAATACAAATCCAAGAAGAATCTTACCTTATGCAACAACTAGAACTAGAATCACTTAAGATATGCACAAACAAAAATACACATTTTACATACCTTTAAGCATATAATGAGAAAGAGCTATACATATGGTTGAATTCTCAATTACAAGAGGAGAGAAAATACCTAAATATAGAGGAACTCCAGACACTAAAAACCTGTTAGAATTATAGTGAATAACAAACCTATTTTCTACATAAAGAAGGATCATATATTCCTTGGAATAAAATCTCATGCCTGTTAGAATGGCTGTCATTAAGAAGATAAAGATAACAAAGGC